>NC_034600.1:76594841-76619651 GCF_900095145.1 Mus pahari | reverse complement strand
TTTGACAAAATCCAACACCCATTTGTGATAAAAAGCCCTGGAGAAACTGGAGATACAAGGAATATACCTCAACAAAATAAAGGGAGTTTAGAAGTCCATTGTCATCCTGAAATGGAGAGAAACTAAAGCTATTACTAAAATCAGGAATAAGGCATTCCTGTGTCACTGAGGTAAAGGCTATTGCCTGATTTCTCTTGTAGCAGGTTCAGTTGTCTGGTTAAGTAAAATGTCCATTCGCTAACCATCTACTCAATATAGTGCTTGAAGTCTTAAACCACTTCAACCAACAAGACAACTGAGTGAGTCCAAGAAGATAAAACTGGAAGGAAAGCATCAGAATATATTTATTTGCAGATGACATGATAGTATACATAAGTGATCCTGCAAATTCTACCAGGAAACTATCTATCACTAATATCTATCACCTATGTCACCTGATTTTTGATACAGAAGCCAGAAATACACACTGGAACAAAGACAGCAGAATACTTTCAGAAAAGTAACAGGATGCAAACTTTCCTCAGAAAAATCCATAGCCTTCTATATACAAATCACAAATAGACTGAGATAGGAATCATGGGTAAAACACCTTTCTCAATACCCTCAAAAATATAAAATATATTGGAGTAACTTTAACTAAGCAAGTATAAGACTTGTTATATCATAAAAAATTAAGATATTTAAGAAGATATCAGAAGATGGAAAGATTCCCCCATGTTTACGGTTTGGCAGAATTAACTAAATTGCTATCCTACAAAAAGCAATCTGCAGGATGAATGCAATCACCTTCAGAATTATAGCATAATTCTTTAGAGACTTTGAAAAGACCATTTTCAGCTATAGTAATGAAACAACATGGTCCTAAATAAAAAACAGATATGTGGATGAATGGAATCAAATCAAAGACCAAGACAGAAATCCACACACCTATGTCACCTGATTTTTGATACAGAAGCCAGAAATATACACTGGAACAAAGACAGCATCACCAAGACACAACGCTGGTCAAACTGAATGGCTGCATGTAAGAATCTGAAAAAGCTTACCACCCTGAGCAAAATTCAACTACCAATGGATCACAGACGTCAACATAAGACCAGATACACTGAACCTGGTGCAGGTAAGCACAGGGAATATCCATGAACTCATGGGCACAGACTTACTGAAGAGAATATCATTAGCACAGGAACCAAGATCAACAGTTGATAAATGGGACCTCATGAAACTGAGAAGCCTACTAACAGCAAAGGACATCATTGTTTGGAAAAAGAGGGAAGCTGCAGAATGGGAAAGTGTTTTTACCAACTATACAGAGATAGAGGGCTAATACCCAAAATATATAAAGAATTTAAAAAAAACAACAACATCAAGAAAACATAACCCAATGTTAGAATGGGGCACAGATCTAAACATGGACTAAAAGATGAAACTAAAATAGCTGAGAAGTATTTTAAAGTAATGTTCATCTTTAGTTATCTGAGAAATGCAAATCAAAACATCTTCGAGATTTTGTCTTACACTGGTTAAAATGGCCAAGATCAATAAAGCAAGTGACAGCTCGTGAAGGCAGGAATGTGGCATAAGAGGACATTCATGATTGGCTGGAGGGAATACAGACACACACAACCACTATTGAAATCAGTGCAGCAATTCCTCAGAAAGATAGGAATCAGTTCTCCTCACAATACATCTATACCACTCTTGGGCATATAGCCAAAGGATGCTTCATCCTACTTCAGAGATACTTGTTCAACCATGTTCATCATTGCTACATGCATAATAGTCAGAAACTGGAAGCAACCTAGATGTTCCTAAAAGGATAAATGAATTTTAAAAGAGGTACACTTACACAATGCAATACTACTCCATCTTCAGAAAATGAAATCATGAAATTCAGATACATAGATGGAACTAGGATCCTCATTCTGAATGAGGTAATCCAGACACAGAAAGACAAGCACAGTATGCATTTGCTTATATTGGATGTTAGCTGTTAAGACGATGATAAGCAAGTTACAATGTACAAAATCTTAGAGGTCAGATACAGAGTAAGAAACTGGGAAGAAGGACATATGCCCCTAGGAAGAAGATGTAGAACAGATAGTGATGGATGGATGAGAAGTATTAACTGGACCAAGAGGATCAAATGGGGAGGAGAGGGGGACAAATGAGGGAATATAGGGAAGGACAGCTAAAATTAAGGGCCACTTCAGGGGGGCATATGGAAAGCTAATGTAGGCACCTCCTAAATTCTGAATTAAATTGCCCAATAATGGAGACATGGCCACAACTGGACATATCTTTTCACCAAATGACACTTCAGTAAAAAGAGTGGGTTATAAATAGTTGAGTTGTTCCCCAAGATGGTCCCATAGAAACGTACGAACAACCCAGGCTGCTGTCAAGTCTGTAAGTTGCTCTCCACAATCTGAGAGCAAAGCCCTCTTTCTGAAAAATAACTCCTACACAACTCATTGAACACAGAGAGGTGGAGCCAGCGCCTGTCTAGAGCTTCACGCCTACAGGCTAGTGTACTTGGGACCAGGAAGTACTCTACTCCATGTAAAAGGAGAAGAAACACAAATGCCAACCTAGCTACAAGCCCTTCGATCTACAATGGTCTCCTACTCGTAAGACATGCTAGTGCGATGCTGGCACAAAGCTTGACACGCTGCTCTACCCATCGATCACTGCTTTGTTCCACTATCATCCGAGAAGCTTCCTCCTGCAGTAGCGGGGAACAAATGCAGAGATTCACAGAGAGACAACATGCAGAGTTTAAGAGGCCTAGAAGAAGCAGAAAGAATGTAAGAAACAGAGAGGTTGGAGAATGCCAAGGGAAAAAAAAAAAAGACCCTTTAAATCAGCAAGATCAATGTTCTTGTGAGTCACAGGAACTGAGGCAGTCTTCACAGGGCCTGCACAGGTCTGCAGGAAAGGGAGTCCTAAGACTAAAAGGAACTTAGACACATGCCCATGGCCCAACCCAGAGCTATCTCCAATTGCAAGTGAAAAATTAGTTTTCTTCAAGGTGGTCACTAGTGGTTTGAGTATGCTTGGCCCAGGGAGTGGCACTATTAGGAGGTGTAGCCTTGTTGGAGTAGATGTGGCCTTGTGGAGGCATTGTGTCACTGTGGGGGTGGGCTTTGAGACCCTCCTCCTAGTTGCCTGGGGAATACATAGTCCTCCTAGTTCTCTTTGGAACAAGATGTAGAACTCTCAGCTCCTTTTACAGCACTATGCCTGCCTGAATGCTGCCATGCTTCCAGCCTTGATGATAATGGACTAAACCTCTGAACCTGTAAGCCAGCCCCAATTAAATGTTGTCTTTTATGAGAGTTACCTTAGTCATGGTGTCTCTTCACAGCAATGGAAACTCTAAGTCAGGGTCTCACTGGGAAAACAAACTATCCTTAGGGGTGGGCTCCATGCCTCAGCAATTGGAGTTCTATCTATTGCAGAGTACTCAGTGTCAGTGCTACTAACATTGCAACAAGGTGATTGTTGGTCCAGAGCAGCTAGGCACATTAACCAACATCTATATCCATCTTTGCCAACCAAAAGAAATAAACAAACAACAACAAACAAACAAAAACTACTTCCAGGCATTGCCAAAAGGGATACCTTGCTGGAAGTCCCTCATTTAGATTTGTCAAAATCTTTCTCTCCTCAGAACTCAAGCTACCATCAGTATATAAAATATATTTACATACATGTTCCATGTGAGTGTGTACTACTGCAGCATTTTACTATTTTGTCACTAAAACTGAAAACCATATTAATTATAACTATTTGCTGCACTTTAAGAACTTTATTTTGAAAGCCTTTTTAAAGAATTTGTGTCACCAATGTTTTTTCCCCTGATATATCCTACCAGCCCCATAATATTATTATATACTAAGCAACTTAATAAAAATGGCTTTGTTGGGGTGATGATGTTTTATAGAAGGCAAACCTGGACTGTGACATCTACACATTTTAGAGAATTTACTTCAAAATCCCTGAAGTTTTCCTTTGGTTTCCTCATGTGGGAGGATCTTTCTATAAGCTGGATCTAAATAAGCACGGCTCTGGATAGAAGTGTTTGTGCGATAAATAACATTTCCAAATCTCACCCACACTGCAGCTGAATAGACGTGGGGGACAGGAAAATAACTGTTCCTTTTAGAAAATAAAAAATGCTGTCAGATCAAAAAGGAATCAAAAGAATGAAAGGTCACCCAGGGAGCTTTCCTCGGGAAGTGGTAGCTAACCAGTTATTAATAAAAACAGATCCAGAGCAAGCTTAATATACATCCTTCCAGGGGAGGCCGATTGGCTTCCAAGCTGGATTGTAAAATTAGACATATTCAGATGTTCTGACAGGATTCAGAGACACAAAGCCTTCTTTTCCTTAGGCCTTATACGGTGGCCTCCACGATTGCCCCGGCGGAAGGACAAGAAAGTCAAGAGAGTGAGCTGATCTAGAAAGGTAGCCTCAGCAAGGACTCAAGGCCATGCCCCAAACTCACCTGGAATACAGCAATCCTGTCACAAGAACGCTGACGCTGAATCAGGAAGTTCCGGCTGTACCCACGCCACCTAACTGCAAGCTACAGATCCTGTCACCTCAGACGCACAAAGAAGCGGATTCATAAAGCGGGACAGAGAGCACTTCTGAAGTGGCCATATCTCAATCAGTCGTTCCATTCCTTGGCACTGTTCACAGGGATTGGGTGAGCCACCCACCACGCACCATCCCAATCCATGCCCCCAGGCCATGCTCTGCATCCAATTTGCTCCTGATGTCAGAGAAAGAGCCTGTCCTGTCCCAAGCCCTCTGAATTCCTCTCCTGCTTCTTTGAGCCCTTCTGCACCTTTTACCAATCACCAAGTCCCTGCAAACTACATCTCAGCCATGCATCCAGAAAGGCCTCCTAGCTTTCACCCTCTCCGGAGCAATGCACAGGAAACAGTGCATTCTAGTTTGCATGTTCCTGACTCCACGGCTCTCACTTCAGCTCAAGTTATCCACTGGCCGAGGAGAAAGCAGTTGTCTATTTCCAGGCACAGCAAGTACCTGCTTCAGCCAGCCTGGCAGCTCCTGCCTGGAATCTCATCTTAACAGCTCCTTTTCATCAAAGAGTTATCTGGATAGTGTCATAACGGTTAGGTGTCTACCGTTCTATTTCTTTTTTATCGCAAGCTATGGTTTGAACCCATTGTCTGGGTGTCAAGTTCATGTGCTCCTGCATATAGAATGGGTGGCTTGAACAAGTCAGAAGAAACAGAGCTAATCTTCAGTTATCATAAGTGACTCAGCTGTGGCTTGCCACTGCGAGTCATACTGTGAGTCTGCTTAGCCCCCTGGTCCACAATTAATGAATTAGTCACCCCCAGAAGTTGGGTAGTCAATGGAGATTTCAAAAATCTGCCTATCCACTCCCTTTGTAGCTGACAAAGCCACACTTTAACCACATTCCATAATATATGCAAGGTCAGATATGAGTAGCAAGTCATGTCCAAATGGAACCTGCAGCCCCCTGGCTTTGTGCAGATTAAGTTGGCCTTTCTGTTTGAGTCTATAATAGACTGAGTCATTTCAGTCATGTCTGCAGAGTAAATACAATGAAGTGAGCCACAGGCCCAGAGAGGAGAGGAACTCTCGGGGTATTGTTAACCAAGGCAGCAAAATTAAAAGACTTTGTTCTGTGGTGCTGAGCCCCAGGGAGAGGGCAGAAAGGACTCAGTACTCCCAGGCAGGGTTTACAGTTGTCAAACAGGTAAAAATTTATTTCTTAAGTTTCATATTCATCTTTTTGGCATAGACTATTAGTGTGCACATTGGTAAATATGAAACAAAAGTTCAAAATAGACCCACCAAGGAGGGATTCCTTTGAATGGCAACAAAGACACAAGTTGTGCTTTTTTAGACAGGATTGAAGTGAAAGTTCAGAGTAACAGGTAAAAGTGATCCAGGAAACTCAAAGCTTTCATGCTCAGCACAGACAGGAAGGTACCAAGTGGCTCCCTGCTTTCTCTTCGCTGCTGTATCAGATATTTTAGATACTCAGGAAAAAAAAAAAAAAAAAAAAGGAATTAAATGAAGAGTTGGTAAAGCAATAGCACTAAGTTAACAGTGTTCCAGCCAATTATCTTGACATATATCCAAAATCATGACTGGACACTATTATTAGAGAAATACATGGAGATTAAATTAAAGCTTCCATGTGCTTTGCTGACCCTAAAGGGGGAATCAGGATGGCCATGAGACATTAAACCTTCAATTTTTATGTACATTGAACAACAACAACAACAAAAAAATCAAACACTTTTGTATTGTTTTAATACATGCACCCTAACTGTCAAGGTTCAACCTAAAGCAGTTTTCCATACATGATAAGTGAAATGATTAGTTAACATATTTTAGAATATGTTAACGAAAAAAGCACTTATCAGACTTATAAGGAGAAAGACAACAGGCTGCCACCTTCAGCTATTGAATAGGAACAGACTGTTATCCAGAGAGTTCCACCATATATGAACTCCGATGAGAAGGAATTTTATGGCTATATAAAATAACCTTATAGTATAAAATGGGGAAAAGAAAACATTAAACTATTTTATACATTTCAATAATAGTTCAGCTCCAGTGACCTTATTTTATACCTCTCTTCAAATGGAATTGTTATTATGCTCTTGCTTCCTTCCCCCTGTTTAGCTCTAGATTGCCCGGAGGAATGATAAAAATAAATGGAGTCCATTAGATAAAATTATTATTTGCTCAAAGACAATATTAATTTTATCTGTCAGCAGGTTTTAGAACTAAGTGAAAGTTCATCCATTCTGCTTCTGTTAGCTAGACCAACAAGAGCGTTTGCTGAGAAAAAAATATACTTAAATAATGGAGACTTCAGGGAACAAAGCCATATGAACAATTTCTAAAGGGCTTATGCGGCTTCCTTTCCTAAGTCAAGAAAATCATATGGCCCATTACAGTAGTCATGCTGTAAGTGACTCTCAGTAGTGCAATATTATAGGTCGCAGGCCACACAGGGACAGCACCTTCTGCTGACAGTCACTATGTGTATTCTTTATAAGAACATGCTAGAGTAGATTGCCATGGCTGGGAGAAAAGACCCTCATGGTTCAACGGCACTGGTCTCTGCTTGACGGGCACATGCAGTGATCCTATGTATCTGGGCTCTGGTGATGAGCCAGATGCAGAGGCTATTTCCTAATGCCCCCTTCCCTGGCATCCACAGTACCTTAATCTCCCTCTCTCTTTACTATATCTGAAACTGCATGCCCCAGCCTTCCTGTAAGTGAAGGTGCACTTCCTGCCACAGTGTCCCCGCCCTCCTCTTTATGGACTGTCTCTGTCACACCTGTTACCTATGATAGACAAGAACATGTGTATTCAGACATCCAACTCATCATCAGGGACCCGCTGACCACTCCCATTCTTTTGTCTTTCTAAATCCTAGCCATGCCTCTGTTTCTTCTGGTTTTCCTGAGATTACTTCCTCTAGATCCAATCCTTAAGCATCATACCTTGGTAGCCATTCCTGGATTTTTTTTTTTCTGCCCCTCCCCACATCGACCTAAGTACATTTGCACTTATTTCTGCTATAGACTTCATCATCCAAAGTTACAATTACTACTCTCAGCCTCATTTTCAAGCCATGCCGTGAAGTTTCTGGACTCATTCAGCATCTGAGGGCTGCGTGTGTGGATACATGCACACTACCATTGTCAGGATGCCTACGCTGCTATTAAAATGCTCTGCATGCGTCCCTTTCTTCCATGGCTCCGCCAGTCATTGTCACAGATGTTTGATCCCCTATTAAAATTCTCTTAACATCTGGTCCAAACACATGAATTCCCATGGTTTTGAGAAATGTCCTTTCTAAATGTCATAATTTTCCAGTTAATGGTCAAAGGGATGAAGGGATTATTATAGGCAGACGAGCTGAAAAGAGGGGTTCTCCGGGGCCTGGAACTGTGAGAGCAGAAGGGAGCTACGGCCATGTGGCCATGCACAAAAGCCCTTGGGGTCTAGATAAGTAATTCCAGTTCTCATTGTTCACCAGAACCACATGAAAAAACAAGAACAAAGAAGAGACATTATCATTCAAGGCAGACTAACTTTATTAAGGTTTCATACACTAGGAATGAAACTTGGACAAGTAGCTATAGGATCATTCACAGATCTTGGAGCCAGTGATCGTACTTTAGCCTGCCTGTGTTAAGGCCTTTCAGAGTTCCAGCCCATCAGCCCTGCAAAGGCCACCTCAGTGTTCTGTTACCTTGCATCATCTGGCAACCTATGCCCGAAACCCTGTCAAGTCACTTCTTCACGTATACTTACTTAAAACAAGGAAATTTCTTTAAATATTGTATGTGTTTAAAATGGAAAATCATGTTTTTATATACATATATTATGTGTTATACATAAATATATGTTTATATATTTATATACATAAATATATGTTGCATATACATATATTATGTGGTTAAATTATGGGGATCAGGACCTCTTTTTAAATAAATCTTTTTGTTACAGGTTTTTAAACACCCCACAAATCATCAAGCACATAGTTACATGTAGTTTTACAAAAACTTCACTAATGCCACCTGTCCTTAGCCCAGATTTCTGCCCAAGTTTCTCACTTAAGAGTTGGAGTCCTATTTTGGCTTATTCTGACACGCCCACTAATATGCCAACCCATGAGTAAACATTGCTGTTCTTGTTCCAGATAAGCACCAAAGAGTGCCCTTTGCTCGCCTCCCTGGTTACAGTCTCAAGCTTACAATGCCCTCTTGCTTCAACCTCTCCTGAGTTAACCCTGCCCTCTCACTTCAACCTCCCCTGGGTTTGCTGAAAGCCTTGTCATTGATCATTGGGCTTTGTACTCCTGTCCTCAGAAATGCTTTTTGGGTTGGTTTTTTGGTGCTACAACCAGAGAAAACTAAAAAGGAGCTTGATAAAGTAATTATAGTTGCTTTAAAACCCTTCAGTAGTTCCCCAGGGAGCCTCCCAGGTGAAAAGCACTGACCCCATCAAAAGCCCTTTTTCTCTGGCCAGTGCAGCCTTCCTGGAACTCCATTTTCCAGCTCTCACCTTCACTACAGGCCAACTACACACAGGCACACATACATATATGATCTTCCTTCTGCCTCTACATCCACTGACCTTGCCAAAGCTCTGGCTTACTCTTAGGACTTAAATCTTCTCTAGGTTCACCACAGTGCTTTCTCCTGTGACTCAGCCTTTATTCACTATAACTCCCAAGCCAACTAAACCTTCTTTTTACTCCTACCTGAGGCTGTTAACATCTCTGTTTCATAGCATTTTCAACTATGTGAAACTGCTTGCTTGATGGTTTGTGGAGTGTTGTAAAACCTGTAACAAAAGATTTACTTAAAAAGACATCACAATCCTCATAATTAACCATATATATATATATATATATATATATATATATATATATATATACACATACACACATTACTCTTCCATTTTAAACATGTACAATAAACAATATATTAAAATATTTCACAAGGGCATAGACAAAAATATTCAGTGCCTGCAAAGAAAGAAAATGAAGCCAGGAAGGATACAATTGAGAGAATGAATGAGAATAGCATAAAACATAGCGACTTGGTCATTGGCAGCAAAATACTTCCCAATGCCTTTGTTGTCACTCATCGAAAGGATACTAAGAGGACCTATAGAGTTTATGTTCGGCAATCAATTGATATCTTTGATTAAATACTATTTAACACATTGGGATATAAAAAAGTGGAGACAAAGATTTTTTTATTCTGAACATAGATCCCCAGGTCCTAAGACGTAGCAGCATGCTTTAAGTCTTATGAACTTCTTTGAAGGCACTGAAAGGTATGGATGTTTCTAGCTGACAGGTTAGTTCATTGTGAAGGTCTAGGCACTTCCTTCCAGATCAAGGCAAAGAACCTGCTCAGTTTATTATAGTCAATGAATCATACTTGCAATGAGTTTCACAATAGAATCTACAGAAAACTGCCAGATCTCTAACAGCCTACATGTAAGACTTCAAAAGCAGGTCAAAATAGACCTTAACTGAGTGGCCACAAAGCATCTAATTATTAGCCCATTACGCTCTGCTGTGACATGTATATGTGCTGGGAACAGAAGGTGCTGTGTTCTTCGGTTCATTATCCTAGAATGTGGAAAGGTCACCATGGATATTGCAGTAAAGGTCATTATGGTTTAAAAGTAATTCTGACATATTTTTGCATCTACATTTCAAAATATTAAAAGCCAAGTGATGGTGTAGAGGTTAATGACAATACAAAAAGAGTAGCTCAAAGACACAATTCCTAAGGAGGTAATGAAACAGTGCAAAGCTTGTCAAATAGCAACCAAACCATGAAGATCATAAACACTGTTGCAGGATAAATAAATGATGTTTATGCCACCCAAAGGTTAAGGAGCAGCCATGGAGAAACTCAGTCTCAAAGCCGCCCGCCTTGACTCCTCTGCCCACGCATGGATGCTGGTACAGAGTAGGCTACACCACAGAAAGCAACCAGCTGGCCAGGCCCACAGGGTGGGAGGTCACCATGGCTGCTATTCTCTGGTCTCAGTTCCCATCGTCCATAACACATTTTAAAAAGAACACGTAGCTTAAAAATCATATGAGCCAACTTGAAAAATAAGGCAGTGTATTCCTCAGGAATTAGGAAGCTGTAAATAAGATTTGATGAATATAAACCAAGTAAGACGACAGACAAAAGAAAATGTGTTTCATAAGAAACAAATTACTACCCTCCTAGACAGAGACAATAGGAGCAGTTCAGGGTCTCACAACAGCTGTGCGCTGCCTTGGTGTTGGGAAAACAAAACATCTGCTCCAGAAACAAATAAAAATTCATAATTGTACTATTCATAAGAGGCAATTCTTAGAGGCAACATCAGAGTCTACTGTCTACTGAAAGCGAGGTCATCTTCATGGTATATCTTATCATTCAATGTATGGACAACAGCTCTGTGAAACACACATGAATGCCCAAACAGAAAACTCACATAAAATTAGAATCATATATAATATAATAAATCAATGATTTTTAAAACAAAAAGAGTAAAAATTAATAAAAGTTTTGACTTCAATAAAACTATCTATACAAAGCCAAGTATACAGAAATAAGAACCCAATGTTGCTAATGTGAAAATAGATGCATGTTGCATGAACAAGAAGCATTGTTCATGAATGGGGCACACTAACAGCGCTGTCATGCTAACTGTTCCCAGGCCTCTCACTCTCCCTTCTACCTAGAACACATTCCACAAGGTCTATATCATAACTGAATCCACTTCCATGCTTTTTGGAAGCCCAGATCAGGTACCAACTCCTCCATTTCCATCCTTGCTCTTTAGTTCCCCCAGTGAGAGCTTTGATAGAACTAACAAATTACCCTTAATGTCATAGTCAGTATGTTTTACATTCCCTTCTGTGGGGTGGGACACACCCTTAGAGGGTGTCTCCATGTTGCCTGGCTTCTTCTGACGTGTGACTTAATGCCCTCTCAGCATGGAAATGGTTGCTCATTATTGTGGGCCCCCACCTCTCAGCATTTGTCCCACAAAGAAAATCTCTAGAATTTGCTGAAAGAACCCATCATGCAAGCAACACCATCAGGAAATAAGGTACAGGCTAATGGGGAAGGAGGCTGTAGAGCCAGTGAGCTTTGTAAGCACAGGAACCATTTCAATGGGCTGGAAACAAAAATAGCATCCTCCTGGCAAAGCAATGCCATAAAGCCTCAGATTAGAAGTTGCCAGGATGAGGGGAAGCAAACACGTTTACTTGTTTAAAATGAATAGACCAAGATTCTAAGTAATGAGATCAAATAAATTATGATATATCCATACCATTCAATATCGTGCAGCCTGTAAAACCAACGCAGTAAAGCTTGATATTCTGGCATATAAATCCAGCAAAGATATAGAGTGAAAACCAAATATGCACATTTATCAAGGGGGAGAGGAGGGAGGAGATGGGAGAGAGAGAGAGAGAGAGAGAGAGAGAGAGAGAGAGAGAGAGAGAGAGAGATATCCAATTTTTGACTGAAAGAAAGCAAATAAATATTTTACATTTTACATTTGTGGGTAAAAAGCCAAGTACAGTTACTCCAATGTAGCAAGAATGTGTTTTAAAATATTCTTACATGTTGACTGAATTTCAATGAGCATTCACTAATTTTGTAGTTTAAAGCAAGAAAATTATTTACCTGTACACTAAATGAGTGAGGAGAGATTATTTTATCAGACAACTTAAGGCATATGATATTCTGATGCAGTTCAAGCCTGCCAGGCTGATTGAGGAACTGAGTCATAGCCTGAGAGTTACTGTAAAGTGATGAAAAATCTGAGTAAGTCTGCAGAAGAGAGACCAGAATCTACACGTTCTGATAGGCAGAGCCAAACCATGTGCTTGCCCAACAGAATAGGGAGTTCCCATCTGCGGGTGGATAAAGAATAGCTCCAAGACTATTTGCCATTTAGGCAGAAGCTAGGTGCCAAGGAATGACATTCCCTGTACCAGAAACCCTTCCTCCTTATTCATTAGATTCATTGCCTGGGTGAAAACCCCACCTTTACTTGAGGAAAGGAAACTAGTTTATCAGTCCTGACAGATCAGCACTGTTATGCGAAGCTCTGAGCTTCTACCAAGACACACAAGCACACAGGCAAGAATGAGCACTTCCATTCTGTCACAGCTAACACCATGTTTTGGAGCTCGAAGCTGCCCCTACAGCATGTGGTGTAGAGCAATCTTGCTGTAGAAAACAGAGCACATGGGGTTTCTGTCTCTCTGATGTAGATTTCATTTCCATAGGAAAAGTGATTAAATGCTGAGAGTGGTGGCCAGCCTTTAATTCCAGCACTTGGGAGACGGAGGCAGGTAGATCTCTGTGAGTTCAAGGCCAGGCTGGTATATATACTTATTCATTAGATTCCTCATATGAATTCTAGGACACCCAGGTCTAAATTGAAAGACCATATCAAACAAACAAAACGGATTAAAAACAAAAGAAAACAATACACACAAACACACACAAACATTTGGGGGGGGGGGGGCGATAGAGACAGAGAGATAGGGAAAGACAGAGAAAGAGGGAGTGAGAGATATGTACCCCCTGTAAAATCCTGGACTATTGGACTCCGTGTTAGCATTCAGAAAAATACCTAGTTTCCTCTGCTTATGGCCACAGCCACAAGTGAGGAATGACTTATTAACCGCAAAGAAGAAAGTGGACCCAATCCGTTCTGCCTTCAGCAGCAAACTCTTCGCTCCCACAGGTGAGATGTGTCTCAAACAAAAGTGTGACCCCACGAGGTCACACCTTGCACAGGCAGATCAAATATCCAATGCAAAGGCATTGGCCTGCCTTTCTCACCTCCATTCCTTAGCATCCCTGATCAANGCATGGGTGATGGCTGCTCTGTGCTCTGATCTACATCTCAGTGGTCCCTTCCCTAAATTGCCCTGCCTGGATACAGTGGTATCTTCTATGTCTTTAACTTTTACAACACCCATTTCCTATCTTCTGTCTTACAGTCTTTGATTAAAACTAAACCCTGGTGCAGTTTTAACACAGATGGCAGCAAGCACTTAAATTGAAATATATCATCCTTGTCCAATTCCGTGGTGCTAAGATGATCTGGAAGTGTCTACAGATGGGCACAAACTTCCAGTGGTATGACAGTGAGTTTTCAGTGTTAAAATGATACAAGAGAGATGTGTGTTCAGTACAAAGAAGCAGCACTTTAGATTCTGGATTTAGATTTTTCTTCCTGTTTGGTCCAATCCTTTCGTAAGATTCTGGCAAGCTGCGGTAGCCCTAAGCCCTATGTCAACCTCACAATCACCAAGGGAAACAATCAAGATGTTATAGTGTACATGTTGCTAAGCTATGGTGCTTGGTAACTTAGGGGCACTGTATGCACGTTTGACTGACACTATCTTAAATACTAATACTGAGCCCTGATCTCCTGATCCTATATATGATCAATATAAAGTGCATGATGGATTATGTTGCTATGAAAGTGATATAGAAAATAATCATGATATAATAGGATCCTAAGCCCTCTCTAATTACCATTACATAAGGAGAGCCTCTAAAACTCCCCTCCTTAATAAAATGTGTGACCTGTGGTTATTTTTGATTGTCCAGAGGTTGGAAGATTTTTTTTCTTTTTAAGAAAATGTTCCATTATCTTGTCAAAGATGGATGGTGAACCAAAAGACATCATCCTAACTCAACGGCACCAAGACACCCAGTACCCTACGGACTGAGATCTACCTGTTTCTATCGGGTGTGGGGATGGATGGGGGCTGTTCCATCATTAACAGGGATAGTTAAAATATAAGCACATGTTATATCTTCTCTCAAGAAATTCTACAGGAATACAGTGGGAAACTGGAATTTAAATTAGTGTTGTTTTTTTTTTCACTCAACAAGTATATTGATCACAAACTCACTCAGGGAAACAAAGTAGCAATAAACAAATCAAGGGGAAAAAAAAACATTATAAAGTCCAGGAACCTAGAGAAAATATGACACTAGTGTGGGACCAAATTCCAGACCAAATTAAGTGTATTGGTGGCATCCAACAGTACGTCCCTAGGTAAAAGTCAGAACCAACTTGTTCCACACATCATGGCCAGCAGCTCCATTTATCACACGAGTTTTCCCTTCATATCATGCTGTAGATAAAACGAAGTGTGCTCACACCCTCAAAAGTGCTTTATTGTCCAGTTTCTCCTTCCAGTGTTTAATGGTGGTTCTGACAGATTACAGGAGAGAAGCTTAGAGGCAAAGTCAAGGCTGCACTGAGAAACCAAGCCCTTAGGAGTCTCATGGTGGACAAAATGTGCAACATGGCTGTAGCTACAACTCAGATCTGCCAGTTGCAACACCTTCAGTCTGCCAGGTGAAAGTCTTCCCCACATGGCCATTAGCATTTTACACACACACACACACACACACACACACACACACACAAATATACACACACAAACCACACACAGACATACACATATACTCAAACACACACTCACAAGCACTCACATAAAGCACACACACACACACACACTCAAACACACACACTTGCCAATAATTCTCTCCCTATAATGGCATGAATATGGTAAGAAAAGTTATGCTAGTTTGAGAAAGATAGACATGTTTTAATCTAGTCAAGAAACTGACTCAGGGAAATCATTCGCCAAGTCCCTGGTGTTAAGCTGTTTACAAAGTGCACCCTGAAGCCTTGAACAAGGGTGTGTTTTACTGAGAACTACTGTGAAATCCTGTGTCTTCTATGCATAAGGATGTATTTACTTAGGCAGCCTGATAATCTTGTGAAAATACTGTACCGTCACTAGTGGGGAAAAGGTGATACTTTTCAACTTTACACAATACACAGTACATTTCAAATGCAAACTAATATTAAAATATTTGTCCTGGGAAGTAGAGAGATAAGAACCCAAGTCTGATTCCCAGCTTCTACATTGGGCGGCTCACCATCAGCTCTAACTCGGGGTCCACAAAATCTGATACCCTTTCCTGGTCTCTATGGTTACCCATACACATGGTGTGTGTGTGTGTGTGTGTGTGTGTGTGTGTGTGTGTGTGTGTGTATCTGTTTCTCTGTGTGTCTGTGTGTGCTACAAACACAAATAGATAGATAGATAGTCAGATAGGTATAATCCCTGTATATGTACAATCTGATGGCTTCATAATCCCACTCCTATACACATACCTAAAATAAATAAAATATCCATGCAAAACTTCCATGAATATTTATAACAGCTATTGATATATAAAGCAGTCAGATGTCCATTTAAAAATCGGTGCAAACTTGACAACCTTATTCAATAGTTTTAGCTCAAAGCATATTTTTAACTGCATTTTATCAACAAGTTTGTTAACACATACATATTCATGAAGGAACTGATTTTACCAATTACTTTAAACACCTTGCAGTACTTTAAATTGCCAATTATGTTAAAATTTATATTAACTAAGGTTAAAAATTACCTGATAATTTATGTTACCTATTTTTGTTATTTTCTTAATCGTTGTGCTGGTAGAGTCTCAGCATTATGCTCAAGAACTCATTTCCCAAACATGTGCCACACAATCCCTCAGACAATCCCCAGTGCCTATATGCAGAGTTCTCCATCAAATTCAACACAATAGCAATTTCCTCCTTCCTTCCGGCCTCTTTCTTGAGTTAAAAGAAATGAAAGCAGATGAGTTTTTTATTCAGTACTTCATGGAGAACAAAATGGTTACCGTGGTAGGCTATTCCCTCAAAGCGGTACCCAAGTCTCTAGATATCCTACTTCCCCATGAGTCAGTCACCCTGTCGAACTTTAGTGATGCAGAGTACAGAGCACCATGTGTCAGGAAAACAGAATGTTTCCTGGAACTTTACACCATCACAGGAACCACGTCTTGCTTCTTGATGCAAAGCCCCAGCCACATGGCACCTATGTTCTAGTAAGGCCTTACACACAGATGTTCCGTGCCTCTGGTCAGCTCTTACCCGTGAAGCCACCCATGCCTAACTCCTCCAACTGCATGTGGTCGCAATGTTAGTGACACTGTCAAGAGAATTTCAGATCACAAAACACTTACGCATGCCCTAAATTGCCACTCTAGGAATCATAAACAAGCTAAAAACCTTGACCACTGGGCAGGATTTCTGTTCATCTGGAAATATTTCTGGGAAATATCTTGGGATGAGAATTTTCTTGAGGCATTTACAAAATGAGAATTCGCCCAGAGTAGCTAGCTAAGCCAAATAGAGACCAAGCAAACAGCTGCCTGCTCTCTTGACTCTCACCCCTCCTCCACTAATGACTCTGAGCAGAATTAGCACCTGTATCATATAGCCTTTACAAACTCCAATACAAACCTTTAGAATCAAGCCTTGCATATGAATTCTTAAAGACAGTTGTCTTTGCTAATCTATAGCATGGAAATCAAGTGCTTATTTGCAGTCTTACAATAGTTAACTCTGCACACACCCACACATGCACACTCGGGCACATGCACACACAAATTCCCTCATCACCTTCATGCTCATTTGGTCCTCTTTTTCCTTACTGTCAATCATGAATAAACATCCATGGACAAGCTATTTTTCCCACACTTACCAAGGTGATGTAGGTCATGGCACTAATTAGGTGCATTTGTACTCATAACATCTGAAATGTTGAAGGGATTGACTTGAAAAGTGTGTGTGTGTGTGTGTGTGTGTGTGTAAATACTGTTCACCTAGTTTCCCTGAAGTGACATGTCTTAAAATTAATTAAACATAGCTTAAAATATACCTTGTTTTCTTTCTGACATTGAAATAGTTCATACTTTAGTAAGAAACAAATCAAGTCAGGCTGTTAACTCTCAACATAGAAAAAGGTGTTAGTAAGTAATAAATATTACATAATAAATATATTTAGAGAGTGATATAGTTGATTGTTAACTCCCAACATAATACAAATTCATAGGCAAAATCTGTTGCTTATCACTGTATCCCTTCCATCACAAAAGAGCTCAGGCCTTAAATGTTTCATGAGTACAGTGGAGGTGTGCAAGACACAGAATAGAGACAAGGAGCCACTGAAAGGGACAGCTCTTTGACCAGGTGGCTGGCCCCATGACGTGCAAGTGTTAATTCACTTTTCTACAGCTCAATTGCCTGATTACGAAACTAGGATATTATTTGCATCCCTGTGGGCTGCTGGACAGTTATAATATTGAATTTGTTACGTGCCTCAGCTCATTGTGACTGCTGTAGAGATCAATGCACACAAAGTCACAATACAGTGAAGATTTGAACCTGTAATTTTAAGCTATTTCATACTCTTACAAAAAATAGGACATTTCTCTTTGACTTCTCCTTGTCAATGAGGAAAGGGTTAAGCCTTATAAACAATGTAATGAAGCAAAAGAAAACATTAAGAGAGAGAGAATCAGGAACTGCAGACATAGCTTGCAGACATAACTCTCCTGCTATTGGTGCTGGTGAAGTTACTCCAAAGGCCAAGGAATGAACCTGTGGTGCTCAGAACCACAGGAGACATCCATGTGCACACGCTCCTTTCTTCTCTCTATGAAAGGAGTAACTCTCAAACATTCCTGATACATGCATTCATTAGCTACCTGACAGGAGGCTAAACCCGAACACACCGATGATTACTTTCTGTGATCTAAGTCATAAAACTCAAATGGTTGAAAATAAATTTATAACATTTATTATATTATAGTATAGTATATTAAATTCAAGAAAAATAGAGCACAAATTGTAGTCTAGAAGCCCATAATTTTCTCATACCGGCAATAAATGTTTCAATCAAGGCTAACCATTTACAGACACAGCAACACAGATCAAATCTCTAAAGCTATTATCATCAGGATCCATATTTAATCAAATTACCTCAAAATGTATTTGCAGTGAGGAGTGACTACAAATTTCCCCTTATAAAAGACCATTTGAAGAACTATAGGCAACGAAGGACAGTTGAGAGTGGGAGAAAAAGTCTTTCTCAAGGAAGAACACAGCAACAGGTTATTGAATACCACACAGTCAGCACTGAAACATGCATAAAAGGTAACCTTAGTGGCAGAGTAGGTTGTGAGTAGGAATGTATATGTATATATTATATAATTACAATGAATGAAAGGAGAGGCCATGAACTTCAAATGAATGGAGAACAGGGTATACACAGGAGTTCAAAGGGAGGGAATGGAAAGGGGAAATGATATAATTACACTGTGTTCTCAAAAACAAAAGAAACAGTAAAAAGGCCATTCAAAACAAATTCCCTGATATCAGGGGCATCTGACCAGGCTTGGTAGCACCAGCTTCTTATAGCTAGGTCACAAGGTCATGGGGAGGAAATAGTGGCATATAAATAAAGAGTCACAAGTTGGATGGTTTAATGGACACGAAGGGTTAACCCATGCAAGCAGAATATTCTCCTATGACCCCAAGCCAATGAGCAATGAGCCAGCACACTGCCTCTCTCTCTCAACAGGTAAGTTCCAGAACGTATTATCTAGCCACCCAAGGATAGGGTGACTCAGGTGAGCACTTCCCCAGGGCATGCTCTCTCACCCATTTAATGAGGAACCCTGTGGTGTTGGAAGCAAATTCTAGAGTTACAGGGTGTTAAGCAAGATATTATTTTACCACTCCATGAAACAACAGGCCCCAGTACTGAGTCCTGGAATGTTCTCGGAGACTGTGTTTATACATGTCAGGAAACAAATCGGTATGCAAAAGATGCTCCCCATTACACAGTTCTGTCCTTTGCAGATCAGTGGCCGTATGGAAACACGGATTCCCCGGGGTCTACAATGCTCACCATTTGGACTGCATAGGAATTCCCATAAATATTGCTCATGAATTCTAACTCAGGGCTTCCCATGCTTTTCATTCATCCACAACACCTTTCCTAATTTTAAACAAGATTTTAAACATTTTAAAGTTCAGTTTTTTGAATGTCCTAGGGTAGCAAGCAGTGCTGTTGGTCTCTGGGTTGCCTCCATCCATTCTTGTTGAATTGAATAACAACAAAATAAGGGACAGTACGATAAGAGGTGATTAGCTCTTGGACACTATAGCTAAAGCTACACAGACATAGGAAAATGCTAATGGCCAAGTAAGTCTATCCTGCAAGGTGACATATCTGCAGGCACAACAAGGATATCCTCATTACCCTTAATGGCCAGAAGAGATTCTGTTCAAAGGCTCTCTGGTCAGAGTGTACAGCTCATGGTCAATTTGTTTCCATGTCTCTTTTAAAGAGGAGAACTTCAAATAAATTTGTTTGGTGTACTCATTATTTTCTGTTGCTGTGATAAAATATGAACATCCAAAGCAACGTAGTAGAGGAAATTATTTATTTTGCTTTTGGTTTCCAAAGGAAAATCCATCATGACTGGGAGGTATTGCAGCAGGCGGCTGGAGTACCAGGGAAGATGAGAGAGTGCATCTTCAATGGCAGCAGAATGCAGAGAAAATGGACCAGA
Source organism: Mus pahari (assembly GCF_900095145.1). Classification (NCBI taxonomy): domain Eukaryota; kingdom Metazoa; phylum Chordata; class Mammalia; order Rodentia; family Muridae; genus Mus; species Mus pahari. Next base: position 76,599,581 of record NC_034600.1, on the reverse strand, counting down.
AGTGGGGTGAAACTAAAACCACCCCAAATCTGCCCTGAGTGATGTACCTTCCCCAGCAGGCCCCCGCGACCTAAACGTTCCATGACTTGACAAACAGCATCATCAGCTGGAGGCCAAGCTTTCAAACTCAAGCCTGTGGGGGCATTTCTCATTCAAACCATCACAATGTGCCACTTGTAAGATGTGAGAGACACAGCTAGAGCGAACAAGCTAAGCAAGACATGTATCACAGGCTGACAAGAGAGGCCAGTAGGAATGCAGAACGTCTGGGTTCAGTCTGTACCAATCAGGAAGCAAAGGGGTTCTGCCTTCCCAGCCCTACACATGCTGACACTCTTATAGTTCTATTGCATTATGTGGCCAAAGAAACAGCAAAGAAGTTCCGAGAAATACATAGAGCATGGCTAAAGTATCATCAGCAAATAGGTTCTGTCTCAAAGGACTATGCAACATACCAGCAGATTTGTCAAAATGTGAATATTTGCCTAATGGCAATCTCTTGCTGTCAAGTTCAGAGAGAAATCGATATTAATTTATAACGTGTTAAATAAGATCGCACTGGTTTCTGCAAGGTTGGCTATGGGGAATATGCTTATAGATTGTTCTCTGGATTTATCTTAAACTAAATATAATAATTAAAGCCCAGGAAAGTCTAAAACCAGAATTATTTTCTCAAACATGAGACAAATCACCCTCATGTCAGTACTCAAATCCAGTGAGATACGAATTTATTTCTACTTTAGAAAAAAATTAAAAGAAAACCAATTTCTCTACTCAATGAAAAGAATTCTAGATATTCAGGCAACATTTTGAGTTGTATATATACTGAACTTGAAAATAAATATTTATTGACTACTTAAAGCATGTATAGCTCTAAGGTACATTTTTTAAGGACTGTAAAGGTGAAGGATGGAGAGAGGGCTCGGTGGGTAAGAATATCCACTGCTCTTGCAGAGTTCAGCTCCCAGAACTCTATCAAAGGGCTCACAACCACCCACAGCTCCAGGTCCAGGGATAGACTTCATCCCATGGACAAAAGGGGCATCTGCAGTCACACTTACAAGACCATATGTGAAACATAAATCAAAAAATAAAAACAAACTTGTTTTTATATTTACCAAATATAAAACAATTTGGTATCAAATTTGGAAAACGAAACAAAGGTAGACTTTTAAGAACTGATAAAATAGCACATTTAAAATCATAAGAACTCATTAGTGCTAACGAATAAATTGAAAATGAGAATCAACAAAAAAAGTAAAAGCTTTCTAAGACACTGAATGTGTGTGTGTGTGTGTGTGTGTGTGTGTGTGTGTGTGTAAACAAAGAAATGTGAGTAGTTTTCTTGTAGAAGATAGACTTCAAATAGGTTTTGAAATAAATTTTAGATAGCTATTATTATAGAATATGAAGAACAGAGAGGAATTGCTTCAAACAGTAAACACCACGTACCAGTTTCTTAGCCTCCATGTTAGTTACCTAGGAATGCTTGAAAATACTGCTTGCTTCCCATCATAAGATAGTCATAACATAGGAAAAGTTACTGACAATCAAAACAGTGTTTCTAGGTTCGGGCAGGTGTCCACAGTGGTTGGGGGTGGGTAGATAGAGTCACCTTTGCTTCACATTCAGAATCACCGCTCTCATGCTCACAAGATGGTTCTGCAGGTGGAAGTGCTTGCCACAAAGATTAACCACTGAGTTCAATCCCTGCAGCTCATAGAGTGAAAGGAGAGAAATGACTCATAAGGAGAGACTACATGGTCCTCTTGACTACCTGTGTAACATGGTACATTCATACATGAACATATAACTTCACACACACACATACATGCATACACACAGATACACACATGTACACACATGCACACTTACAAGCTGTCTTTTTAAGTTGTATGTCTCTCACCCAAGGAGTCCACAGATCTTCAGAGAAAGTCATGATCAACAACTAATGGCCTAGGCAAGCTGACATAAAAGACATTATGTAACAAAATCCCTGGTAATCTGCCAGGGTGAGAAACATGGAAAACCCCAAGTCTCTGTGTGTGTTCAGGTGCGTACCCCAGCCCCACCTTGCGCCTCTCCATCCATACCTGTGAAGGGACAGCCACTGTCTGCATGCAAGCATGCAGGAGAACACCCCCACTGCAGATCTGTAACTGATTGGCTGGCTGACCTTCAGAGACCTTACTACCTGCCAGTTTCTCCCTGTGGCAAAGCATTCTTCTCTGTTTGGGGACTGAGAGCTCATTAGTGCACCTGGATGCAGATTAAGACCTGCTCAGACACAGGGAGAAGACACATGAAAGAGAGGCTCTCCACCCCCAGCCACCCAGTCACCCAAACCACAACCTCCAGGTGGAGAGAAGGTTCTAAACACAGTGGCCCCAACAAGTGGGGTCCTCCACAGTTCTGGTTCATATTAAGTATGCATGGCACTCCCCTGCCCTGACAGAACAGTTTACCTGTTTTCTAAGGAGATACCACTAAGAACAATTCATTGGTTTTGTTTTAACTTCAGTTTTTATCATGAGAATTTTAGTATGTTTTGAAAGTACAAGTTAATGTCAACACTGGGAATTTTGTTCGCCATCCTTTCAAAGTTTTATTTCATTTTGGATTTTTAAACCTTTTTACTTTTTTCAATTTTCATACAAGTATGTATTTTACAGTGAACCCCCTCTCCCACATGCACACCACCTATCTTCCCTGTTTAAAAAAAAAAAACACATAAATACATCCCTACACTTGGGATAATCAGAAGCAAGAAGTTACAGAGTGTGTGGATCTGTTATGAGTAGGAAAATCGAGTAAGGTGAACAGCAACAATATAAACTCCTGCAAGCCACCAAGAAGGGATTAAAAATACAGAATATATAGCTGAACATTTTATTTGATGACACATAAAACTTAAAGCTGGGCCCTTTCTTTTATTCACTTTTGAAAGCATTTTGTTCCATTTTCCTGCCACTGTTTTATTGCCTGATTTCTCTGAGTATTCAGTACTCAATCTCCCAGATCTCTTTTTTCCCATTTGTCTTTATCTGGCAAAGCATCCAAACTCCTCTTTTCACTGATTATAAATAAGTAAATAAAACAATCTGTAACAACAGCAGAGACATATGGACTGCCTACATCTCCACTACGGAGTGCTCCACACCTCTCCACTATATTTATTCTTGAGTTATTGAGAATCAAAACTTCCATCTGGACTTTTTTTTTTGTAAAGGCGTTTCTCATTTCATTCAGTGATAATTTGAAAAAGTATGTACACTTCACGACCATAAATAAAATAACTTGCAACACTACTCCAAAAATTATTCTCAATTTCATGCACACAAAGCTAGTTATTTCTGTCAAAAGGGAACAGAATCAGATGATGCACAATGGGAATGTGGAGATAAGATAACATGTCTAGCATGTGCACTGTGCTACTGATTATCTTGAAAAGCCCCTGGGTTTAATAAATCTTCTTAATTGGTTACCACTTAGCTCAACCATGAGACTAAAACATGAAATGAGAAAAACATGAAGTGAGATTTGCACATGAGCTCTATACATTGTCTCTATAGCCGTAGCCCTGTTTCCAAACACTACAAAGGTTTAGCTTCTCTGTACAGTCTTGAACTGCCTTAAGTAGATACAAAGGCTGGTCCGTAGCTTCACATCCAAGTATCCTTTACAAAGTCCCCAATCAGCATGTAGTTCAGCTCTCTCACATCACCCAGAGTGACAGTCAAGAGCCCTCTCCACCAAGTATAAACCCTGCTGTGAACATGGTCCAATGTAAGGTCAAACTGCACTTCCGAATTTTTATCAAGGAAGATGTGGAAGAATAAGGAAACAAGAAACTTCCATCCACTGAAGAGAAAACCCATGTTATGTATGCCATCATGATCAGAAAAGGTAGCTATTTGTAACTTATAGAAGGGTGACCTGAATCTGGCTATAGCTAAACAGCAAGAGGTTGCTGATATGAACATGGTCTTTGCTGAGTGCAGGCAAGCTGATCCCTTCCTTGGAAGATCTCGTCTCAAAGAACGTAATGTCATATCCATGTAAACCCCAGGCAGAAGCAAAGCATACCACGGATTCCAGGTGCTTCTTCCCCTTTCCGAACCTTTATCCTGATTGCTCTAATTAAGTTTATAGAAAAATTTCAACCAAATAAGACACTATTCACCATTGTCTAGATTATCCTGTTTAAGTATTCATGAAGATGGTTTTTCAATGGTTATTTTGATTGATGTAATATTATTTAGAATGTCAGATCAGGAAGTCTATAAAGAAAATAAAGTCAAAGGCTTATAACTTGTAATTCATATTTCTTTAATTCATATCTTTTTCTGTATCAAACACACCCAGTATTTTTTTTCTTCTAGAAATAAAGGAAGTTACTATAACAGACCATCTATATATCCAGCCATCAGCAGTGGCTACTGTTATTCCAGATAATCCACCATATGAAATGCCTGCAAAATAAATGTGGGTACAACTTTAAACAAAATCTCCATTCTCAGATAAGAGACCTAGACCACACTTTCTGGTACAGGGTTCTTTTTTTTTTTTAATTATTTTATTAGATATTTTCTTCATTTACATTTCAAATGCTATCCCGAATATCCCCTATGCCCTCCCCCCACCCTGCTCCCCTACCCACCCACTCCCACTTCTTGGCCCTGGCATTCACCTGTATGGGGCATATAAAGTTTGCAAGACCAAGGGGCCTCTCATCCCAAT
>NC_034600.1:76563901-76594483 GCF_900095145.1 Mus pahari | reverse complement strand
CAGTCTCTGGATGGCCCATCCTTTCCTCTTAGCTCCAAACTTTGTCTCTGCAACTTCTTCCATGGGTATTTTATTCCCTATTTTGGGGAGGAATTAAGTATCCACATGTTGGTCTTCCTTCTTCTTGATTTTCTTGTGTTTTGGAGAATCTTAAGAATCAAGAAGACTTTAGGGAAAATGGAGTTTGCTTCTTGAAGATTTCCAAGGATGTTCTGACAATACAGAACAGGAATTAACCAGATATATACCATCTATGGGGCAAATGCACACCTCAACACAAGCTACACATACAGGGCAAACTAGAAATGAGAAACTGAGAATTGGAGAGATAATAAGAATGCATCTCTCTACTCAAAGCATGTTTGGGGTCGGTCGGGTACTGATATATATTCAAATGCTATTCAAATGTATTCAAATTCTGACCCCCAAGATCTGGTTACCCCTAAGGAGGATATGCTCACATATACCAAGTGCTGCTATGTAAACCCAGCTACCCAATATTTGGTTAATAAAAGTCTATACCCTGTGGTTGGGCAAGAGAAAGGTGGGATTTGAGAATCAAGTGAGGGAGCTCAGGAGAGACCAGAAAAAGAAGAAAAGAAAACAAGAGAGCAAGAGGCCATCATGAGAGATGAGCCACGAGAAACAGCATATGGCTGGGATGTAAGTTAGAATAGCTCAAAACCTGTCTTTCAAGGATCACAGCCTATAAATCAAATGTCAGGACTATGTGTCTTTTCCATGGCCTAACTAGAATAAATATTTTTACAAAGGAATAAGGAAGATTTTTCTTCTGGGTATCACAGTGTACACCCGAAGTCCTATCACTCAGAATTGTAAGTTCAAGGCCAGCCACAACTATACGGTAAGACTCTGTCACTAAAATTTAAATACAAGAAAGGTGGAATGTAAGAAAGGGAGAAGAAAAGAGAGGAATAGATTGAGGGAAGTGAGAGGTGTTTCTATATGTACAGAGATTCACATATTGAGGGTGGAGTGAGGACTCACACTAAGAGGCTGATATACTCAGACATATGGGAAAAGCTGGCAGTACAACACGGAGGATCTTTGTGGTGAAAAGTCAATAAGCTCTAAAGTACTGTGAACTGGGAAGAGTGATAAGATCTCCCAGGGTGTTGCTGAAAGAAGATGAACATAGGGCAGTTAGGAGGAAGCTCCAAATTGAATCTTTGAAATTACTGCATGAATTAGAGAAATCCAATTGCTATTTGTGCTTCCTCTTAGCTATGTATCCAGGGTGACAAGTTGGTGGGGCACTGTTGACAGCACGGGATTGTTCAAGTTGCCATACATGGAAAGCAACGGCACCAATAAAAGCCCAACCTTAATGAAAGCCCAATCCCATAATAATCTACATATATCTGAAAGGTTCCTGTGGTCTAAGTGATCCCAACAGCCCAGAATTCACAAGGAAGTTGCATCTCTGCTCAGTTCAATAAATCACGATACATTCAAGCAAGGTAGATCCTCAAAGTGATGTTTGAAGTCTACACAAAAGCAAGGAAAGTCATCAGAAAAAATAAGACAGAAAATGTATTTTCTTAATCTAAAGGAACTGATTCATACTTATCATCTAATGTATTTCTGACCAAAATCAGTGAAACCTAAAAGGACTCTCGAATTCTTTGTCACTGTGCTATGAAAATTGATTACATAATTATTTTAAGAAAACACATATTACATGCATAAATGGATCCTATTATAATCACCGTATATCATGCTAATAACATTTGACTTCAATGGATAGATAGTCTTGAACAATATTAATTTCCTTTATAATAAATGAAGCATGATATGGAAAATTATTCAGCTGCCTTCAAGATCTAGTGATTCAACTAGATGTAAAATAATTGTTTTCATCTGTGATAATTTTTCTCTGGTTCTCTATATTGATCTCTGTGAAATTCAGTCATACTATATGAGCATCAAATAAAATAATGTTCTTCTGATTACATGTGATGACTGATCTATATTCAGGGCTCTGATGAGAAAGAGTTTTGTGTCATTGACTCCATCCATTCCTCTACTTTCAACCAATCACTATACAAGAAAATTCGTCCTTCAGTGGGAATAGTGCCACAAATACACCAAGAACCTCATCCAAAATCTTAGCAAAACCAGCCAGACTTACTAACCAGAAGAGAATATCAACCACGGTCGGTCCAAACAAGAGAATCAATGTGCTGGGCACTGCCTTTAGGGTTAGCAGATAGAGAGGGATGAAGTCCTATTGAATGAACCTTCCTTAAGAATTGCCCGACTTCCTGTGCTTCTGCTTTATCCACAAAGCATAGACATCCCTAAGCCTCACACAGTTTCCATGATGAGGGACGGAAGTAACAGACATAAAGTGTCTAGGATGGAACACCTACACTACAACAACCACTCTTTCACAGACACGTACTCTCTGATTATATATACCACCTCACCAATTCCTCAGTGTCTGACAGCCTGGGCCTCCCAAATCCATTATACTTAATTATTATATAATATATTTAATATATATATAATACCCATTATAATAAAAAAAAAAAGTAAAGGCCTGGCAACCCTGACACGGGGTACATGTTAAAGGAGAGAAGATATTTGACTCGACTTAACCAGTTCTATATTTCAAATGGTGAGGTAACTACTACCAAGCAATTCCTGTAAGGACTTACTACTAAAACACAGCGATCCAATGCCAGTTTCTGTCACAGAGGCTTAGAGGTCTCTGTGCAGAACAGAAGCAGCTTTACAGGACTTCTGGGCTCTCAACCGGCCAGCTGTGGCTCGTTTGGTCAACAGCGCTGCCTGCTTAATAAACCAGCTGTGCTTACTGAACATGGATATGTGTTAGATGGGTGTAAAGTGAATAGCCCATCAAGGTAAGAAAACCAACTGCTCACTTGACAGACAAGACAAAAAAAACTACCTCAAAAGTCTTAGGGGAGCTTAAACTGACTCAAAGCATATTCTAGACTATGAAAAAAAAACTGCTTTTCATTTTACACTAATTGCATTAAATCAGTATTTTTAATAATTTTCTTAGCCCCTTTTATTTGTGCTTTGGCTGGCATTGTGTCAAAAGTCAAGAAAATGGAAAAGTATTTCCAGATGGTTGGGCTAAGCAAATTGGGTGGAATTTTCCTTTAAATAAAATGGAAAATACATGCAATAGAAGCCCCACTGAACACCTATCAAATCAAAATGACTACCGTCGGCATCTTATAATTCGCTGGCTGGTTTATGGCCTCACTGTATTTCAAAGAGTTTCCCCAGCTCATATAAGGCTCATATAATGTTCTGCGGTGCTAGACCTGGCACTGGGTCTCAGACGTAGCTGGAAGATATAGACTGTGAAACCTATTGTCGCACAACTTTCTTCTTTGGAGCGTACGTAATTGAGGAAGTTGAGCAAAAAATAACGTGCCACTTCAAAGGCAATATTAAGTTGCACTTGAGCTCAGTAGGAGACACTACCTTAGAAGTAACAGTTTTTCCACTGACTCAGGTACACACTCACACACTCAGCAGTATATGATGTGCTGTTTGGCAGGTTCCTGAGATAAGGAGAGCAAATAAATGATAGTAAGTGGGGTCATCAGATTTTAAATTAACTCAAAACTACCAGAGAAGTTCTCTGGATGCCTCTTATTCAAGGGCAGGCTCTGTTTGATCTCTGAGCCTGCTGTCCATGTAATTCATACAGAGATATGTGTAGATGCTGGGCATCGGTGCTTTGGGCATCTAAGCAAACTTATTTCTGATTACAAACATCTTCAGTATAGATGTTAACACAATCCACAAATATAAGGCAAAACTTACTCATCCGAGCCACAAGGTCCAGAAGCAGGGCATCTTCCACAAACCTGGGAGGCGATGTTACCAAGAGGCACCCTCATTTCCACAGCAGCACTCCTGGGGAGTTCCTGTTCTACAGTCAACACTAATGTCTTAAGAGTCATCCATAGAGCCCAAGACCTGGCCCTCACAGATGTCCAACCACCCGAACGTAATACCCTATATCTTCCTTTGTCTTAATTTCATAAGAATGCTCCGAATAATGGTTCAAAACAGAGACTCATTCTTCTCCATGAAGAAATTTTGGTGTCTGGAAACAATTTTGTCTGTCATATGTATTGGTGCAATCAGAGCTAGTAAGCACTGGTTTTGGGTGGTGAAAAATATAATACGGATGAAATTCCCATTAAAAAAGAAATTATCTAATCAAAAACGTCAACAGGGACAGAGTTATAAACACTACACCACATACACATGCCCATGTGTGTGCACACATACATACATACATGCATGCATACATACACACACACATGCACACACGCGCACACACACACACACACACACACACACGCACACGCACATGGATAAGCACTGTAGATAATCTTGTAATATTTTGCTTTATAAGAATGAAGGAAACTGGGAAGGCCAGATGCTCTTAGCATTAAAGATTTCTCTGGTCACTAAGATAAGAAGGCTGGCACAATCATTGAACAGCTTTATTATAGACACTGTCTCTCTTTATTCTCCTGTGCATAAAATAAGAAAAGCGGTGCTTAGAGAGAATTAGAACTTAATGTGGATGGTTGTAACATGCCTCGGGTTTACATTTTACCCAGAAGTTTCTGTAGAATATGTGAGTAAGTGTAATTCTTAGACAAATGATGTGAAAATAGCATTTTTAACATTATGTACTGTAAGTTCTAATTAAACATGTGACCTCACTTGGTTTTATATGCAGAACATATTCATCTATTGATGCACATCTTCTGCACCGGAATGTTTTCAATTTCTCATATAAATCTGTATCTTTAAGTTTGTACATTTTTTAAACTTCCACAGCCTCTACACTAATTGCTCCCTGGATTCACCCCTAATTTATCAAGTAGCTATGAAGTATTAACCTCTGGTAGTTTGCAAACAAGATGGATCACAGAGGTTCAGGTTAGGGTTCTTTAATTAGTCTCTCCTCTTAACATCCCCCCTCACTTCTGTGTTGTCTTCATCCTCACAGGTCTTAGGTCTATGTCACCTTTGCCTCTCTACCATTCTGGGTGACAGCAGCTTGAGAACACCTCTGTAGCCAATGGCAGTGGACTGAGTGGCCTGAACCCACAAATGTACTTCTCAAGTCTAGAGATTAAAAGGTTCAAGGCACAGGCAGACTCAAACTCATGCTGCCTAGTATAGAGTTGGATATCTCGCCTTCCATCCTCACATGGTAAAGAACGGATGGCCCACAGCAAGCTGTCTTCTTCTATATGTGTTTCCACTATGTACTGCTCTCATAATCAAGTCACAGATAAAAACATCCCACATCTCATCATCACACTGAGCCTCAGAATCCCAAGGCCTGCACAGACATCTGATCCACTTCCTGCATGCAGAATTAGGACTCGGTGTGTGTTGCCCAGGTGCCCAGGCTTAATAACATAGCTATGAGGCTAGCCCTTCCCATGGGTCAGTCAAATCCTTGCCTTTTCCCAGCAATTCCTGCTAGCCTGCCAAAGTAGTCCTCATCCTATACATCTGATATCTCCTCCACAGTTCACAAATACTGGGGAGGGGGTGTTTTGTAATTGTAGGTTCCCTACATGGGAGCTAGACCAAGAGCTAGCTCTCTGTCTGTCTGTCTGTCTGTCTGTGTCTGTGTCTGTCTCTCTCTCTCTCTCTCTCTCTCTCACACACACACACACACACACACACACACACACACACACACACACAGTTGCACACATGCCCACATGCACAAAACACTCCCCCCAAAAGGAAGAAAATTGTACTGAACCTGGCAAGGACAAGTCACTGTACATTAAGTTCCCAGACACATCTTGGCCAGGGTGGTAGCCCTCAGTTCTGGAGGAAGGACAGAGGTGAGGGAGACATACAATCACACTGAAGAACAAAGTAAGGAAAACCTGCAGTACTGAGTCCAGGAAACAAACAGCACAAGGAAATAAAAGCCAGGAGGTGCTGACTGTCCCGTGGCTCCCCTTCACACACTGACTTAAAACAAGCCCCACCAGGTTAGTCTCTTCTGATGGTTCAAACCTCCAGGACCTCAGATTGGCCTGTGTGGCGCTAATGGGAAAGACAGAAGAGACTCCACCTCTCCCTGAAAGCATGCAGGCACACACAAGTGTGGTAATATTATAAATGACACCCGAGGCAATTTCGTTTACTTTGTCTGGGAAGCACTTCATCTTTTTTTTTTTTTTTAATTTAAGAATCAAGGTCTAACAAGGGATTCAGCTTCGTGGAATCAACCTAGAGCTGACAAAACCGAAGGAGGGTCAAACCAGAACAACGTTCTTTCATCTGTGATGTCACAAAGAGAAAACTTATGTTTGACGAAGCACGTTATGACTTTTGTCACACTGTTTGATATCTACCCCCGACATCTTGTTGGCACATCTGTAGCCAGACCGACAGCTGCAGTGTCTGCTCAGAGGGGGACCCTGGATGGCCACGTTGGTTCCAGATGCTGCTAAATCATAAAGGGTCTTTGTAGCTGGGCCAAGGCATTTCGCTTCTCTGTGTTACTTGCTAAGACATGTGCACACAAGATGCCCCAGCGGGAGACACATGAGAACACAGGAGCCCAGCAGGAAGTCTACCGGGCCTGCTTCAGTCCACTGAACCTCATGAGCACATCAACTCTGTAAGCCGCAGCAACAACACTGGCCTACAAAAGAGCTATGGCCTGGGGTAATGTTAGAGTCAGTCTTCTTATTTACTCATTTCTTGAATAAAACTTTGAGTGTTCTCCATTAGAATTTACTTTAATGATACTGTTCATCACCACTCATAATACACAAGAGAATGGCACAATGTGACCCAGCAAGCATAATTGATACGTGCAGGATTACTCCTATGAAAGAAAAGGACACATCAGACAGCTTTCATCAAACGCTTAAGGGAGGACTTGCAGGGTCTCAATCCCCCGAGCTGGCATGATCTTCTAAGAAGGGAATGTTCAAAAGAGAATGCCAATTGTCAGAAATTCCTGATTCTCTGGAGGAGAGTCCATGCCTCTTGTAGAAGTATCTCAAACAATTGGAAGAAATGGAGAGGCAGACTGGCAAATTTACTTCCATCTAGGTGTCTCTTCTGAGCCAGAAAATGGCTAGGACCCACAGACAGCCCCATGCCTCCTCAGCTCTTGCACACTTGCCAACTCACTGCCTGTTTCAGGGCCATCTCTTGGAAATCACCTCACACTTTATCACTTAAGCCGCGCTCAAATTATGGAAGATACCTTTCTAGGTGTTTCCCTAAGTTCATGTGGTCACACACAAGTGGGGTATACAGACTTGGGGGGAACTCTGTAATAAAATAGGGAAATGGAACCATTTCAGAAAGTCCGTAGGACACTACTTATGTTTTCTTCTAGAACTTCCATTGATTCCAGTTTCAAAAATGAGTTCTCTAATCTACTTGTGGCTAATTTTTGCGCAGAGTAATAGACCTGGGTCTGATTTTATTCTTCTGCAAGAGGACACCCAAGTTTCGAAGCATCATTTGGCAGATTCTGTCTTTTCTCCAGTGTGTGTCTTTTGGTCTCTTTGTCAAACATAACATGGTTCTAGTTAACATTCATGGTTGGGTCTTTTATATTATTCCATTGATGTATATGTCTGGTTTTATGCCAGTAACATAATGCTTTCATGAATACCGCTCTATGATATACTATGAAATCTGGAATGGTAACCCCTCCAGTGGTATTTTTTTGTGCTCAGGAATAAGTTGGCTGTCTGGGTTCTTCTATAGTCCCAGTGAATTTGACAATTTTTTCTAGTTCTATAAAGAATTTTGTGGATAGTCTGATTGAGATTATATTGAATCTATAAATTGCCTTTGGTAGGATAGTCATTTTCACAATATTAATTCTACTGATCCATGAACATGGGATATCTTTCTATTTCCTAGAGTCTTCCTTCAGAGACTTAAAGTTTTCATTGTAGAAGTCTCTCACATTCTTGGTTAAGTTTATTCTAAGGTATGCTATTGTCTTTGAAGTGACTGTAAATGTTTTCTTGTATAATAAAATCAATATCTCTCAAGGTTAAGGAAAATGATTTTAACTAATATTTAAAGCAGTAGCACACCTATTGTAATTGATTGATAGCCATTCAATACAAAAGGTTGACTTCAGGAGGCAGAAGAAAAAAAACTGAACACAAGACTATAAACATATATGTACGTGTGTATGTACATATATGTTTATATATTTAAACATATTTATATACATATGCATATATATGTATATATGCCCTCACATATTTCTCTTGGAGTGTCTAGCTTTATAACCTATATTTATTTACATATACTAGTATTCTTAATTCTGTAATCAGAATGTTTAAAATAATCACTGCTAGATAAAAGAATTTGCATATGCATCATGGGGATTATTGACATGCTTTTCCAAAAAATATCTATGGAACTCATATTACCCTCAGTTACAGGACAGGATTTTAGTAGAATCCTGGCCAGTAGTTACTTTAGTTGTGTGTAACTTTTGTTGTTTGTTTTGCTTGTGCATTTGTTTTGAACAACTAGAAGAATGATCCAGGAGGTTCTAGATCCTGAAGGAGGAGAAGGAAACCACGTGTGTAAACTGGGATGAGTCTGCAGGGAACAACTGACCGTTTTCTAAGGAATAGGATGCTGTAAAAATGTGCACGCCCGCCTGGCACAGGGCTCTTCTCTGTGGTGTTCAGCCTGAATTTAGGAGCTGCCAAAGCCAGCATTGAGTCTATGTCCTTCGAAGTGCCTCATCACAACAATGCTTTTCGGCTAACAAGGAGGCATGATGGGATGCAATGCATCAGGAAATCCATCCTGTGATGTAGCTCTGCTGGCTCCCTAGAATTTCCAAATGATAGATGTATGCTTTCAGTAAGGGGGCAAGAATGGGACCTGGATTTCTCTTTCTCTTCGATCTTCCCAAGAATCTTTCTGGGCTGCTCCCATTTTCAGTTAGCTGAATTTTTATCGCACTACTATTGACAATAAAGGTGTTTGTAAGTGCAAAGTAGGAAAAAAAATTAATCTTTAAAAGTACAATGAAACCCCCTTCCTTTCCCTGATTCCATCCCAAAGGATTAATTCCAGAATTATACCATGAAGATAAATCAAAGGGGACTCACTTTCTGTGTCTCATTGGCAGTGGAGAAGTCATTACCCAAACCCTGGCCAGGAGAAACAAATTCCATCTCCTTCATCTTTTCTCGGCCCTCATGGGATCACTTGCACCAGAGACCATATATCCCCTCATCTTTTCCTCCGTGAGTTCACCATTACCATTGACTTCCCCCAACTTCACCTTGTCCATAGTTACCTTCAACCTTGTGATTTGTGCATGCCTGTTTCCATGTAGCTGGGACAGGGAAACACAAACTTCTAGAATTAAGACTAACAGACACAGGACTGCTTCATATAAACTTGTCCACATGGATTTCTTAAGAATTTATTCTTGCCGGGCGGTGGTGTTGTACGCCTTTAATCCCAGCACTTGGGAGGCAGAGGCAGGCGGATTTCTGAGTTCAAGGCCAGCCAGGACTATACAGAGAAACCCTGTCTCAAAAAAACAAAAACAAAAAAAAATTTATTCTTAATACCTACAGTACTAGACATTAAAATATATTTAAAAGATTTCTATTATTTTACATGCATGAATTTTTTTGTCTGCTTAAATGACTTTCCCCCCATTGTGTGCTTGATACCTATGTAATTCAGGAAAAGGTGCTGGATATTCTAAACTGCAGTTTGATGGTAGTGTAACACTATGTTGATGTTGAGAACTAACTCTTTGAAATAGCAACAAATACTTTTAACCACTGCGCCATCTCTCCAGTCCCAAGGATCATGAATTTTTAAAGGAGATCTTCTATAATTTTTGAAAGCTAAATTCTAAAAATGTCTTTACCAATGACATTACCCTGTAAGGTTGAAATCCACTTCTTTCTTCATTGTTTATTTTCCTGCTTGGTTTGCTATCATTTGTTTGTTTCTTTGCATTTGACATATGATAACACTGCCCATGTTATGGAGAATATAGCTATGATACAATTTATATATATATATATATATATATATATATATATATATATATATATATTCATAATGGTCAAATTATGTCAATGAGCATTTTCAATTATTTTCTCAATGCTTTAATGTTTGTGTGCTTAGAATCTAGTTCTTCCTAACATACACAATGATGTCACTCTTAGTTACCCCACAGTGTTGGAGAAACCTAGACTTTCCCAGCTACAACAACCATCTGGCTATGGTTGGCTCTTCTTGTACTTCTTAATTCTATCTCCCCTCCCCCTAGTCATCACTATTGTAACTCTCTTTTTCGAGATCAAGTTTTATTGATTTTTAGATGACTAAGGATATAGAGCATCTGTCTTTGAGGCCCTCATCTATTTCACTTAATAAGAGTCTTCTATATACAGTTATATTATCACAGAGGAATGATTTAATTCTGTATTAGAGCTAAATAATATTCCATTTTGCATTTTATTTATTTTTTAATACACACATCTGCCACAGGAAATCTAGCTTTGTGTCTTGCTCTTGTGAACAGTGCAGCAGTAAATAGGCATGTAGTTACCTCTTGGATACGCTGACTGTCTTTGCTTGGGCTATACACAATAGACGGAGATTGCTGAACAAGGTCACCTTATTGAGAAACCTTCATACCATTCTCCACTCTAGAATTTACATTCCCATAAACAATATACAAAGTGAGTAGTTTCTTCTTATGCTCATTGTCCATTTGTAGGTTTCTCTTTTGCCAGTGTCTACTCTATCATTTGTTCATATGTAATCAGATAGTTCATTCTGTTGTTGAGGTTATCTTACACCCTCGTTAGTACTAGTACAGGCTAGTAATACCCTTGTCTGATTCATACTTGCCATTTTATTTTACTAGTCCTCAAGTTGTTGTTTTATCCTTTCAGTTCCTTCATTCTGTTGGCTGTGTAAAAGCTTCATAATTCGATTCATCTCCTTTGCCAGTTTGCCTGTGTGATAGTTCGAATAGGTATAGATCCCAAAGACATATGTGTTTGAATGCTTGGCCCGAAGGGAGTGGCACTAATAAGAGGTATGGCCTTGTTGGAAGAAGTACTTCACTGTGTAGGCAAGCTTTTATATATGCTTATGCTGTACCCAGTGACACAGTCAGCTCCTGCTGCCTACAAATGAAGATGTAGAACTCTCAGCTCCTCTCAGGTACTGTCTGCCTGGATGCTGCCATACGTTCCACTATGGTGATAATGGACTAAACCTCTGAACCTCTAAACCAGCCCCAATTAAATGTTGTCCTTTATTAGAACTATTATAAGAGTTGTTATAAAACATAGTCATAGTGTCTCTTCACTGGAAAGAAACCTTAACTAGGATAGTACATTAGCTGACTTTACACACACACACACACACACACACACACACACACACAAAGTGTTTACTCTGTATTTTCTTCTAATGGTTCCATTATTTTAGACTTTGCATGGAAATCTTTGAACCACTCTGAGTTGGTAGAACTGGGAAGAGAAAGGAGGACCGAGTTTTATTTTTGTGCTTTTGGATATCCACTTTTCCCAGTAACACTAACTGAAAAGACTATTGATCACTGACTACACCATACAAATGAGGCATATCCTAATGCCAGAGTACTTCCAATGGATGCTGAAAGTTCACAGGCCATTACTTCTCATCAACCCACCCTACACCCTACTTTACAGTAAAGTAATCTGCCTCAGGGAACAAGCACCAAATCTCGTTTTCACTAACAATGAGAAATGTGGGTCATTAGCTTTACAGTGACAGAATGTATTGTTTCTTCTGTGATAGAAAATCAAAGTCCTATACGACTGATAAAACCCAGGTATCCTGACTTCATGGGACAGATCTTACAAAGGTGCTGACAATGTAAGCAGGGTGAACTAAAATCCTTGTAAGAAAAACTCTTGGTTTTGGCTTACATGTCCACATCATAGTCCATCACTGATGGAAGTCGGGACTGTAACTCAAGTAGGGTAGGAACCTGGAAGCAGGAGTTGATGCAGAGGCCATGGAAAAGTATTACTACTGGCTGTTCTTCCATGGCTTCATCGGCCTGTTATCTTATAGAACCCAGGTTCAACTGCCTTAGGGTGGTCCCACCCACATTGGGCTGGGCCCTTCTGGATCCATCACTAATTAAGACAATGCCCTACAGGCTTGCCTACAATCTTATCTTATGGAAGCATTTTCTTAATTGAGGGCCCCTCCTCTCCAGTAATTCTAGCTTGTATCAAGTTGACATAAAGCTAGCCTGCACATGCACAGCCATACATACAAGCAAAAAGAAAATTTACACACAATTTTTAAATTGAAAATAATGTAAAAGAGCCACATGCAGCGAACACTGATATGTTGTTTTAAAGTGCAATTTGATAACAGATTAACTGGAAAAAAACATTAAGTTCAGAGCATACCTGGGCCAGTGCTTCCATAGATACAATAAGAGCTAATTAGTAAAAGGGGAAATTGATGCTAACAGAAACTTACATTAGATACTCGCTGTAAGAGCTTGTTCTGACTCCCATAGTCAGAATGGGATCTAATGGTAAAACATTAGAAGTTGCCACTACTAAGGCTTCTAGTGGTATCTCTCAAGAACAGAATTACTTCTGGGACTTTCTGTCACATTTGTGATCATTTCTGAAGAATCAAACTTCAAATAAAATGTTATCAAAAATTTCCCTACCAGTGTCAGCACCCTAATTATGTCTTCTAATTCTGACCAAAGCATACTGCTCTTCTAACAGTGACTCCTGTTTGCGAGATCAACAAGACAGGGACCACAAATATGTACTTCAAGCTTCAGTACTCTCACAACAGGCAACACTCACTTGGACTAAGTGCTTATTCCATCTGAATAAGAAACGAACCCCTTCAAAACAAAAGTCATCGCGGCCCAGGAAGGATTTTTGTCTTTCTTTGCTAAACCTATAACTTCCCAGGGATTTTTCTGTCTCCAGACATGGTCTATCATAGTTACTTGTTTAAGTCCAAAGTTGGTATGATGAGAAGGACCCTGCCAGCACTTGCTGTGGACAGAGAAAGGAACTGCAGAGAAGTAAGGATGGAAACTCAGTGTAGGTTGACTTCATCAACCCGGATGAAGACCTCGGGGAGTCCGGTGCCAGGTAGTTCAAAATCAAAGTCCTATACGACTGATAAAACCCAGGTATCCTGACTTCATGGGACAGATCTTACAAAGGTGCTGACAATGTAAGCAGGGTGAACTAAAATCCTTGTAAGAAAATTCCAACCAATCCTGTCCAACCACCTTCCCCAAGCACTTCTCAAAGTCTCAGTAAACACATAAGTTTCATGTCATGGCTGACAAAGCCACCCACACTATAATTGCTCTGTTGGTCTTATTTAGGTCATTGCCTCCTCATTCTCTACAAGGAGATTGCCTCTTATTCATGCTCTACCAGATGAATCCAGGTATGACACAGCTTTTATTTATTGTAATTGCTGTGATGCCCTAATGCATCCTAAGAGTCAGAAGTCCAATAGTGTTGGTCACGGTCATCACTACATTCCCAGTGGCTGCAGCAGACTCCTACCGAGTGTGCTCACAAGGCATCTGCTTAGGAAGGAGGGTTCTCACTATGAGTTTGCCTATAATTTCCAAGAAAGTGGTGAGTGGTTAACTTCAACCAGACATTAATTGGGATGCCTGCAAGTCCTTGGTGACCCCCATGTCCAGGAAGAGATGGGTCAAAAGCACCATTTGTTTATACAGATGTCTGTGCATGTGGGATTCTTATGTGAAATCAACCACCAATCATATGTCTTCTACAAGATAATTATACAGTAGGAGCCAGGTCCTATCCTCAAAATATTTGCAAGCTCCAAGAAGTAAAAAACTAAAGTTCTAGTTGTAGAAATCTATAGCTAGCTTATTTATCAATAATATTTAAAATCCACGATTTTAATAGCCAATTGTGGTTTTTTTCCATAATATTCTCCCAAAGGCATTCCCTTGAGAACTTTGGAAGTAAAATCAGTGAAATATATGCTAGATTAAGAAATTTATTATTATGTACAAGGATCAGCCACCTTGGTGATCTTGGCATAACCTTGGCACATTTCATGACATCGCCACAGCTTTCTCCAGCCATCTCAGAACTGAGGATAGCATTAGTTAGGATTAGCAACAGATGACTGTTGAGAAGACAAAACAATACATGTTGATCAGTGCTTGGAATGCTGGCAACACTGAAATGATTGCAGCCATTATTATGGATAGCATCTCAGCACTTCACCATTTCAGGGTATAAAATTCTTACATTCCTTAAGTTTGGATTGCTGCTACTATTAAGAAACCTTAATTTATTTATCCATGTGTATACATGTAAATACATGCATGTGTGTGAACACACATGGTACTCCCAAGACAACCTGTAAGAACTGGTTCTCTCCTTCCACCAGGTTCTGAGGAAGGAGCTGATATCACTGAGCTTGGCAGCAAGTGTCCTTACCCACTAAGCCATCTCACTGCGCAGCCATTGCTACATCCCAAGGAATCCAATCCTTCCTTCGGATTCCAGGACTGCAGGAAAGTGTGGGTGACACATTGTGTCTCTATGTGATACTTTCAATACATGGGAAATGTATATGTGCTTCAGAAGGAAAAAAAAATGCCACCCCCAGATCAAAGGTACCTTCACAAATTATGTGCATCTCATTAGAAACATTAGTTTAGAATGTATCTGACCATTTGAGATATGCTCCAGAGAACAATTTATTGTGACTAATCTACCACACAGAACAAACTCACGCAAGACTCCATATGAGGATGCAGACAGATGCTTACATATATCATAGCTAGCTCAGCTGTATAAGTTCCTGCTTTACCTTTGATACTATTCAGATATTCCAGAAGGTAATCCTAAGACGTTATTGACACTTCCATATCTGAATTATAGCATAATAAGAGGAATGCAACATAATACATAAAATATAAAGTTAGTAGATAAAAGGAATTGATTCAAAATCTATAATGGCAGAGGGATATTTTATTGTATCAAACTGGTCTAAGAAGGAAGAAATCTAAAAGAAATACAGAAAAGTAATGGTCAATTGGGATTTCAAAAAGTAAAGAAAAAAAATTAAAGAGATAGCAGACATGGTATCACACGACGATAATCCCTGCCCTGAGGAAGCTTAGGTAGAAAGTTTGCACCAAATTCAAAGCTAGTCTTGGCAACATAATGAGTTCCAGGCCAACATGGACTAGGCAGCAGGCACTGCCTTCCCCCTGCCCCTATCCACCTAAAATAGACATGTCCTCCTGAATACATGTAGCATCATGGCAACGTCTCAGAGGAGCACTAATAAAGGAAGTGTGTGCCTTTCTGCCTCACTGATGCTAGACTCACTGATGGATATGCTAGACTGGCAGACATATCACATTTGTATACCACTGCTATGGACACAATAATCATGGGCATAAACATCATGGCCCAGTAATACTCAGGAATGGCTGATCAGAAAAGGGGTGGCTATATAAGTGCCATATAAGTGAGATATATACATATATATATATATATATATATATACTCATATATGTATACATTCATGTATACACTCATGTGCAAATATATACATGTGCACAAAGTCAATGAATACCACTTATTTAATAGGTACTGTACAGTGCTGATTGTTCTAGAAAATTTATTAAATAATGTTCTAGGAGTTCATAACTGAACTGCTTAGGTGAGTTTTACTACCCAGATTTAGTCACTGACTTATGTATGCACCCAGTGGTCCACTATCTCTATACATTAATGTGTGTGTGTGTGTGTGTGTGTGTGTNTGTGTGTGTGTCTGTGTGTATGCCTATAAACGTATTCTATCTATTGGCCTGTCTATTAATATCTACCTATCCATCAAGTTGACCTCAGACAGTGCTTGGTTCTGAATAGCGTGTTCTCGCCCTTCACATCAACATTTTCCTCTGGACATGTACATCCAGATAACTGTGTTACAGGAAAAACAACTTCAGAGTTCCGAGCTTGCCTCACCCCATGACCTGGCAGCTGTGCCATGCAGTGCTGGGCTATTTTTGTGTTTAACAACATAGACTCCTTGAAGATGATACTGATAAAGCTCTGCTGTGACACTGATAGTAGCCCAAGCACTTGATTTATGAAATGTTAAACTCCAGGAAGGAACTGCCACCTGACCCTCCATTACAGGGGAGGACTGCACTGGGCTATGTATATTTCTCACCTCACCTCCATTTCATTCCCCTTTAGACTGAATAGCCAGCCTATTCACAGAGCTCTAGGGCCAATGTCCCAGCACCAGGGAAACTGAAGCAGGAAGGTGAAGGTGATGAGTTTGAGGACAGCCAGGAATAGAGAATGCTACTCAAGAACAAAACAACATACATTAAAGCAAGTAAGACAAAGATTTTGGAAGGATTTGGCCGAGAAGGGGGTCACTCACATTGGAAAACCTCGAAGATCAGTCAGAAAGACAGCAGAGTTCAACAATGTGTAGGAAAGCCTGAGATGCAAAACTGACTGATGTATTATTGTAAGATCGCATAATAAACATATCACATGAATGGGAGCACTCTCGAGAGTCTAAGGGAGCACATTTCATCACACTGCAAATCATTAGACAAGCCAAACGTCATAAAATTTCATCTGAGTAACTTCATTAAATAACACACGTGGCATGGCATAGCCCCGCACATGCTGCATGCCACAGTGGTCAGTACTGTGGAGATGAACACAATAACCAAGCCTGGGACCAACTAATTTGAAAAGAATGAAACAGAGGTAGACACAACCTGACAAGAGCTTCAGCTTTACATAAACTGTACAAGCAAAAGATGGGGATGGGGTGTTACTGAATTCATCTGGGCATTAAAAACAAAAAGAGGAAGAGCCCATGGAGGATGGGGAGTTGAGTTCTAAGGACTGGTGAACAAGCAGTTACCCACCTGCTAGACAACAGCTGGGAAAGCACAGCGAATGTGCTAATTGGTGGAGACTCGGGAAGAGCCTTGTTCTTCCTCTTTCACACAAGCTAGCAGATGTCCAACTGTGCATAACCAAATCAGAAACAAGTCTTTATCCATTCAGCTTGGTAAACCTCCCAAATGCATCCGTCAGCCACTTATCAATGAATCAATCTTTACTTTAAATAATTATTGGCAGCCACTTATGTTTTGAAAAGGTCATTCTCACCCACGAAAGGATGGAGCAATGTGTAACAAAAATATATAATCACCCTTCCTCAGTGGAGCTCACAGTGAGGGAGACCAGAAAGTAGACTAACTTATAAAACGATATATTAACTAAATCAGAGACTTCTTAATACTTTTGGGGGAAAATGGTGAGGTTGTTTTAGAGTTGGTAACTTACTCAGAAATAACACCAAGGAAGTATGATTAAGAAAACCTGAAGGAGGTGATGTCGCGAAGCAGTCTAATTGATACTCAGATAGATTACCGCAACCAACAGAAGGGAGTTTGTAAAGAGCCAGAGGCCATATCACCCTAGAGAAATGAGATACAATGAACCTGCACTGGGAAGAAGGGTGACAGATAAAGAAGGAGAAGGGCTTTGCAGCAATGAAGGCGTTTTCATCCAAATAAAGTGGAGCCACTGGAGGGCCCTGAGCAGAGCTCTGCAGAGACAACTAGGAGGTAAAGAGGGGGTAAGGAGACTGACCAGAGGCCGGCCGTGGTGGCGCACACCTGTAACCCCAGCACTCGGGAGGGAGAGGCAGGCAGATCTCTGAGTTCGAGGCCAGCCTGGTCTACAGAGTGAGTTCCAGGACAGCCAGGGCTATACAGAGAAACCCTGTCTCGAAAAAACAACAACAACAAAAAACAAAACAAAACAACAACAACAACAACAACAACAACAAGAAGTGGGGAGATCTTGAGCAATCTACTCACATCACTAAGAAAAAGATCAACCAGAAAAGCAAAGAAAAGACTAGCAATGAACGTACTAGAAAGTAGTAGATTTTAGATCTGGGGATCAATGATGAGATTTAGTGATAGCTTGGGTATAGTACAGGAGGGAAAGAGCAGAATGGAGCATTATTTCAATCCCAGAACCTTTGCAACTGGGAATGGACTCACCTTTAGTATAATGGAGAAGACAGAACAAGAGACGTAGGAAGAGAACGCAGGTGTATCGTGCTACTCAAAGGCATTATTGATACCCAGTCTGTGAGACCAGATAGGCAACTAAACAGACAGTTGTAGAGTGTGGGATTGCAGGTCCTGCCAGGGGTAGACGTTTGTGTTTAAGTGGTATTGAATCAGCAGATTCCATGAGACGCTGAAGCAGTGAGAACCGTGGAGGCATTCACTGAAGCACACAGGACTCACATGGCTGGATGGCAGAGAGGCTGAGACACAGTGAGCAGAGATGAGGGATTTAAGGACAGGGCAGTGAGCTGGGAAAGGGTTGAGAGGCACTGCCACTGGTAAGTTTCTCTGGCTCTAGTACATGATCTCTCACCCCCCGTAATCAGACAAGAAACTCTAATAACCTCAGTAACTCACAGAGAAACGTAAGGCATAAAAGTAGGAGGGAGACTTGCTGATGAGGACTCTAGTCGGAGAGAGAGAAAGATGAGAAATGGGAATGAAGATAGAAGTGACTAATATCCACGTCATTTGTGTATAAAACTGGCAAACAATGAATGAGGCTTTTAAATAGACGAGGAATCTGAGAAATTGCTACTCTCTGTCAAGGAGAGAGGAGGGATCAGGGGTACAAATACTGCTGACTACTTAGTGTGAAGCCAACTGAACTTCACAGAGACACGGTAGCAGCGTGCCAGTTTGGGCCTCTCTACAAGGAGGAGCTTGCAGAAGAATAAAGGGTAGGCGCCCAGGGAGAGGGAGAGAAGGCTATGCCTGGAAACACTTGGAGCAAACACTTTGAAGGACCTTTTCCTGCAGAAAACAGGATAAATGGTCATTGATACACCAGAAATTAGGGTTCACAGATCAGTGCTTAAGGTCTTAGATGTTTTCAGTCTTATTAGAAAGATAATGGGGGATGCATAATAAAAGCTGATGACCTCCAAAAAAAGGGGGAGAGACCTGGAAAGCGGGGGGGGGGGGGGATAGGACTGAGTTAACCAAGATGGCGGGGGGGGGGGGGGGGGGGGCAAAGAAACAAACACAGACCAGTCACACTTGGGTCATGGCCTTGACCAGAATAAACCAGAGTAGCCATCAAGTGGGCTGCTGGGATTGCACGAGTCAGTGGGTGCCTGCCTGCCTTTTCACTCTGCCTGTAGTAGAGAAGCCTCCAGCATGGAAAGGAGAAACAATGGTATTTACATGTGGCCTCTGGGTTAAAAATCAGGGTCGTCACCCAAATTATGTGTACTAAAAAAAAAAAAAAAGTCTACTCTAATCTTTTCAGACTGCAAATGCCTTAGATCTGCGCCCCCCCCCCCCATTCCTTAGCAATGAAATATAAGAACCAAATATTCCTGGACACTGTTTTATGAAATCACAGTGGTGTTTACTTCCCAGAATCTCCTGTCCATCTTTCCGACTGTTGCTTTTTCCGCTCTGGCTTCCTCCGAGTGATCTTTGTCCAGGCTTTAAGCAAAAGCAAATGAGGTGAGATGACAGCCCTTTGTGGTCTGACTGACAGAGACACAAACACACAAACGCCACATGAAAGTGCTGGATAGGCATGAGCTGTTTAAGATCGCACCCTTGCAGCCAAGAGGCTTCCGCAAGGCTCTCATGTGGAGACAGTGCAGGAAAATCCCAAGGGCCCTGAAACCCAAACACCCAAACACAGGCACTTTTCCCCTTGGGGATATTCTGTCAAAGGATCCTACACATAGTTCAACTGAGAAGGCAGCGTCCTCTCAGGCACATGAAAACCTTCAAATCCCAGCCATTAACCCCATACACATCTGCCACACTAATGTGTCTCTGAGAATAAACAGCCCATACACGCCCTAACCCTGCTTGCCTTGAGCATCATGGACAGAAAATGGACAGTGGGCTTCATCACCCATCTGTGACGACTCACAAATGTTTAGTGCAGCCATAAAGCTGGGGAGCTCCAGGTTGAGAGCATGCTTGGTGGGCGCTCACATAAACAAAAGAGGAAGAAGGCTACAACCGCAAACAGAAGAGAGCAGAGTAGGAGACCAGGCTCACGGGTAGGGATGGCAATCCTGGTGCGTTCTAACGTGGATAATGAGAGCAGACAGCTCTCCCACTAGTGAACTTTTACAGCGCAGAGTGAAATGCATGTGATTAACCAACGGGTCTGCACAGGCCTCTCTGGATCACATCACAGAGGTTTTTCCACCAGATGGACAGACAAAAGGACAAGCATAATAAGAAGTGACATTATTCGGAATGGCAGGCTAAACCTTTACCCCTAAAATATGATCATTCAGCATGTGTAAGCAAGCAACGTACCCTCCCCAACAATGCACATACAAATACCATGAAATAAAACCCTGACTTGGGCAAGGGCATCAAAAGAAAGACTCCTTGCAGTTCAGCAAATTATTTTAGTACTTGCTTTCCTTGTCCAGCGCTCCCTCTAGTAGAAGCAAGTCATCACCTATTTCCCAGCTAGTAAACCTGTATCCTGCACGTTTTTATATTCAAGAAACAGCAAAGGAGATAAGAATGCTGAGCTGTGCTCCCCTTAAGAGATTCGGCCTCCTGGGAGCACAAGGTGATGTCAAACCATCACCTCAAGTCCACCATTGACTGACAACATAGATGAGTAACGGAACCAGAGTGCAGACATTAGCATCACGACTGAGTTTTACAACTTGGTCTTAGAGCTTTATACATGCCACATAAACACTGGGCAAAAGTTATACACAGGGCAGAGACAAGAAGTAAAACTGCTACAATGGCTTTCTTAAACCGGATTGATATGTGTGTGTGTGTGTGTGTGTGTGTGTGTGTGTACGTGCATAAAGTGCCACAGAAAAACATGTCATGTGTCATTAAAGCTTGCTTTCAAAACCCAAACCTGACAGCCAACATCAAGCATGTTTATAAATACTTACTTTATGCTTACACTTACAATTTCTCAATGATAGGTAAGGACTGTGGAACACCCAAATGTGCAGAAGTTACTCGTTTGTCTGAACAAAGAGAACTTAGAAAATATTACAGGAATTTCAGCAGCCTGAGTGGTAATGTGAGACTCCACCAAAAGATAGAGGAAACTAACACCCAGCCTTCCTGCCTGCATTCGGGTACCCGCATAGTCACTGACACTAAAATGGATTTTTATTAATAAAGAAGAGAAGATCTAAAGAGATGGATGAGCAGTGAAGAGCTCGTGTGGCGAGCTCAAAGTCAGTTACCAGCACCCATGCTGGGCAGCTCACAACCACCTGTAACCCCATCTCCAGGGGATCCAACATCTCTGGCCTCTGCAGGCACCTACATTCATGCATACACACACACACTCACACACAAACCCACACAGATATGCATCATTTAAAATAATTCAATGAAATCTTCTTTTAAAAATGATTGAGATAAGAAGAGCGTCATCTACTTTAAATAACTGCCTCCTGAATCAAGACACAAAAATCTTTAATTATATCAGAAAAAAGTAAAACTAAATCTCAAATTCTCTAAGCAGTGACTAAAGAAACTATAAAGAAAAAATTGATACCATTAAAATAAACTTATATTTAGAACAATAAAGCTAATGAGCAAAAAGAAATAGGAAAAGCCATCATTTTAAAAAGCCATATGATCTTTAAACGTTAAACAATCAAAAAGAATGAAGTAATGACAATGAGAATGAGTTAATATCCTTAAAATGTTATTTATAAAGATTTCTCACAAAACGTTGGTTCTTACTAACATATCCAAAAACATATCTACACACATGCTTGTTTCCAGCCTCCATTCTAGAGCAGCAGCTAATTAACACTTGAATAACATCAACAAAACGAGAAACAATAAAAAAGTATAAAAAAGGGAATGAGTGTCATCATACCGAAACAATTATTAAGTGATGCTACACAGCGGGAGTGAGGTTTTTATCCAAACAAACTCTCTAGCACATTGTTCATGAAGGGTAATTATCTGTTCACACTTTTAAAAGCCAACTGACAGTCTAAGACCTTTATTTTGAAATACTAAATCAGCTATAGTTATTCTGCCTAATGAATCCACCCTCAGTTAGGTGAAGGCTCTATGCTGATGGTTAGGGCTCATGCAACACTATTTACACTCCAAATATCTCTGCTTCACAAATACAAAGACCATGTTGCCAATAAAGCTGGAAGAAGACAAGCCAGGGATGAGAAGTCTGGGCCAACACCTCTGTCCATGGTCACTTCAGTACAAACATGTCCAACAAAAGATAGAGTCTTTACATGGTACAATATTATTTAGACATTAAAATTAGGTTTCTTAACAACTTGTCATACTATGAAGCATGCATAGTATAACAAGTGACGAATCTCAATCAAACACATATGCCTATGCTGCTTTAATTCCACAAATTGCTCATAGAGGACATACCAACAGAAATCTCATTAAATACTAGCAGTAGTTCAGGTCATGCAGGCATTACTGGAATTTGTATCCTTTTTAAGCATGTGTTCCACAGTCACTACTTACTACATGCAAATAATTTATTCATTTTCCATTGAAATTATCTGTAAGATACAAATCCCTTTGGTGTTCACAAGATGGCTTGGAGGAAAAAGTCACTTCCGCACGCCTTTAATCCCAGCATTTGGGAGGCAGGGGCAGGTGGATTTCTGAGTTCGAGGCCAGCCTGATCTACAGAGTGAGTTCCAGGACAGCCAGGGCTACACAGAGAAACCCTGTGTCGAAAATAAAAAAAAAAAAAAAAAAAAAAAAAAAAAAAAAAAAAAGTCACTTCCTTCCATGCCTCACAATCTGTTCTCAATTCCCAGGACCCACTTAGTAAAGATAGAGAAAAGTGACTCTTGCAAGTTGTCCTCTGAACATCATGCAGGCACTATGTCACACACGCACATGCACACACGCGCGCGCGCGCACACACACACACACACACACACATGCTCATACACTCACACACGCACATGCACACACACACACACGCACACGCACATGCGCGCACGCACACACACACATACACACACACACACACACACGCTCACACACTCACACACAAGATAAATAAATATATACGTACTATAAAAGTATTCTTAAGAATACAAATTCCTCGAGCCGGGTGTGGTGGCGCACGCCTTTAATCCCAGGACTTGGGAGGCAGAGGCAGGCAGATTTCTGAGTTCAAAGCCAGCCTGGTCTACAGAGTGAGTTCCAGGACAGCCAGGGCTATACAGAGAAACCCTACCTCAAAAACAAAAACAAAAACAAAAACAAAACAAAACAAAGCAAAAGAATACAAATTCCTCAACTGTAAAGATATCATATTCAAAGAACAATGTATAATCTAGTAAACTTTACTAGATACATAAACTGTACACAGAGATTTCATGGATATAAATGTATTTTAAGATTAAATTCAAATAAATAAATTCAATAAATTGCAAATTGCAATTCATTTTTCTCAGTTAATAAGAAGTCATAGACAGAACTTTTACTTCTATAGGTAGAATTCCAATGTTTTCCTAGTATTACTAAAGCAAAGAGTACATTTCCACATGGGTGGAGTAAGAATCCAGGGACAAGGAGCTCCTTGGCAAAGGCAAAAACGCAAAAGCTATCTTCAGTCAGGGTCTAAGAATGAGTGAACTTGACTTAATTCCTCAAAGAAGCAGAGTAACTGGGCTTCCAGTAATATAGAACAGTCAAAAACACATTAAGGTATCCTTTTGAAAGAAAAAATAGTGCTTTAAAATTATTCCTTTAGTTTTTGAGATTGTAATATAATTGTATCCCTCTGCTCCCCACATCACCCTATGTACTCTCCCTTGCTTTCTTTCAAATTCATGGCCTCATTTTTCATCTATTGTCACTATACACAAGTATGTGTGTATTCCAAATACATCAATATAACCTACTCAGTTTGTATCTCCTTACTTATATATATGTTTAAATAGTCAAAAAATAAAGGCCAAACAAAAAAACAGAACTAAAAGCAAATGAAACCACCTATTTGGATGCAAGTGTTGCCAGGTTATCTCTTGTTCTAAAATGAGTCCTGTAGACACCTACTTTTGCTCTCAGTAAAGTAAGTACAGTTAATAGCTCAACATTTTGTTCAACATAGTTATTTGACAGCCGAAAATAACTGCACACTACTCCTACGCATATGTGAAGCAGCGTGAACCGAGTCCGGGACTGAAATGGCACCAACACTGGCAATTAGGAAATGCTACTGAGCTTGCTTTGTAAATGAGCCACCCATCCCAGGTGTGGAACAAGTCGTGCCAAGGGGAAACTGTTCCTTTTACTTTAAATAGCTATAGTTTTGATACCAAAAATTTAGCCTACCACATTTGGGGCATGTAGACTTTTTCAAGGTCTGGAGCCCCCAATGGCTTTATTCCCAGATTTTTGCAGGCACAGTTGAGACTTCATAGGATTCTAGGCACCCATGCTAAATTTTGTCAGGAGACGTAATGGCTGCTGATATATTCTCACCCTCTCTGTGATGAGATCTTTAAGCACTCCAGAGAACACATAGATCAAAGCTTAGCAAAAGTGAGCCTTGGGGACCACTTTCAGCTGCCTCCCTCCTACCTTTGTAAATAAAGATTTAGTGGAACAAGGTTAGACTCATTCATTTACATATTGCCTGTGGCTATTGTCACATGGCAGTGGCAGAGATGAGGTGACAGAGCAGAGAATCTAAGACCTGTAGACACAAATGTGCCTATCCCCTACCTCTTCAAAAGAGAACTTTGTCAATTTCTGATTGACAAATCAATTGCTTGAAAAAGCAATTCCTTAACACTTGTTGGCTACTTTTCTTGAAGAGCCCTGGAATTTTCAGAATGGAAAATAATAATAATAATAATAATAATAATAATAATAATAATAATAATAATGCATCATTCCAGAATGTCATGCCCAGTGCTCTAAGTCGGCGTCTGGGCTTAGTGTTGGGGGTCCATGAGTTCAATCCTGTCTCTGCTCCCGCCTGGGTAGGTAAATTACTGACTCTTTCTGAGACTCAGTTTACTCATCTTAAAGGACCATAAAAGCATCTGCTTCAAAGACTGGGGGCAAGAAGCAGTCTTCCCTCGGCACAGGCCCTGGTAACCCCTGTAACCTACATGGGCTAACAATACCCTCCGACAATGCACGGGCCATGGCCCATCCACACCACATCTACTCAACTCTATAATCTTTCTAGCTCTCTGGCTCTGCGGGTCTCCGTGGAGGAGGGGCTGAGGGGCTCTGGTGCTGGAGTTAGTCGTACTTAGATACCTTGTGAACCTGAATTTATGTGGGCTACAGACACACACAAAATGTAGCACCTAGACTTGTCCTGTGAAAATGTAGGAATTGGACAGGAGAGTCAGTGGCACTCAAGCTCTTCTGCATACCTGGAAACTGAATTCTGGAAATCCATTTAGTAGAGATCAGGATGTGAAACAACAGGGAACTGGCAACATTGTCAAACAACTGTGACAGTCAAAAGTACACATATGGGTGTCACTGGCAATTTTTTTAAAATTGGAAAGTGCAACAAAGGTGCCTACAATCAGATATAGTTGTGTTGAGAAGTAATTTAATAAAGTGGGATGTTCCCAGTGACTATTTTATGAAAGATAGATCCTTGTCCCTCCCTGTCCCTGTCCCTCTCCCTCTCCCTCTCCCTCTCCCTCTCCCTCTCCCTCTCCCTCTCCTTCCCTCTCTCTTTCCCTCTCCCTAACTCTCCCACAGAATCTTCATTCCCTTCCCTCCCTCTTCTAGTCCTTCTTAAGGTGGCCACAGATTTCACATGAGAGGCTACCTCCAGAGTCTGAGACACCTAAGATGGGTTCCCACAAATGTAGGTTGTTGACCTGGACTTTAGCTGTCTCAACAATCGGGATTGCTGATAGGAGGCTGAGCTCCAAAAGCAGAGATGCTGGTCTCTACACTCTCAGATGAAGCATATCCCTGAGGGCATCATGGGTGTTTGAGGCTTCTCTCAGAAGGTACAGGACACTTTAGGAAGTCCCACAATAGGAAAGTGCAATGACAGATAGGCACAGCACAAACTAAGGAAGGACACAGCACAGGCACAAAAATGAAACCTGTTAGGCAGTCACACTGTGACTAGGAGCCACTGTGAGTCACCAGTTCTTTTCCTGTCCCGGAGGTTCCCCAGTGATTTCACAGTACTCACAGACCCAAATAGCATTACCTTTCAAAAAGTTCTTTTTTCTGAAAGCTGTCATTTACTGCCATTTTTAACAGAAGAGACATCTATCTAGTCTAAATGCGTAGTACTCTCTCTCGTTCTCAGCACTTCCCACTCAGGCATCTCACTTACCGAGGAGAGAGAGGGCAGAGACGTGAGGCCTCGGTCATGAATCACACTGAACTGCACAGCCACATGGGCACGGAAGCCCGGTTGTCACACACCAGCCCTTCAACAAAGAGAGATAGATATCCAGTTAGTATATATTGAAAATCACAGCAGCCTTTGCTTATAAATGCTAGAAAGTTCCATCGATGCCTGTACAACCAGTACAACAAGCATCCTTAGCAGTGCTGGAGAGAGCAGCACAGGGGGAGCTTGGAGATCACAATTATGAGAAACCTAGCATTATAGACACTGCTGGGTTTATTTCTTTGAAAAGGATAAACTTAAACACTGATGCTGATGGTTTTCTTCCAAGACTTAATTTAGTTGGAATTATTTGCCTAGGGGAGGGGGGAAGGTGTATGAAAAAAAGAGTGTGGGTGTCCAAAGAGGCTGGAGGCTACAGATGCCCCTGAGCTGGAGTTCTAGGCCCTGGTGAGCTTCCTGCTATGTGAGCTGTGAACCAAATGCAGGCTGACTGCAAGAGCAGTGCACTCCCCTAACTGCTGAGCTGCTTCTCCAGGCTGAGAAAATAAAAATTTTAGTGCTGTCCAACATGTGAAAAAAAAAAAAAATCTCATGAAACACCCACAAGGGCCATTATTTCAAATTCACTGGGATTACCTTTAAAAGTTTGAAAATAAAATGGCACCCATTTCAACGGCTCCTCCACTGCCAGGCTTACGCAAAGGCACCCAGAATAAAGGGTTGCACAAAGGTCTTCAGAGTACGGACAGCGTAAACTACTCCTAAATTTGAGTTTCCACTGTCCCATGTCCCATGTGTTTTCCTGCACAATTATAAGATTTAATAAGAAACGTTATCCAGAAGCACAAAATAAATCTACTTTACCCAAAGTCAGAAAACTTACTGTATCTCCTCATAAAACTATTCTGCCAAAGCAGGAAAGCAAGTTTGGAATAACAAACATTTACATCAGAGCTTGAAGCAGGTGACTCCCTACTTGTTATCTGTGCAATAAAGTGTCCGCCATCAGTGAAGGACACCTGTCATGTCCACCAGTGCTGAGCAGCAGCTTGTTCTTCCTTCCTCCTTATTTACTTTGCGTGTCTGTCTGTCTGTCTGTCTGTCTGTCTGTCTGTCTGTCTGTCTCTCTCTCTCTCTCTCTCTCTCTCTCTCTCTCTCTCTCAGTGGTATCTGGCTATTGTACATGGGAAGCACACAGCACAGACATCCTCACTCCTCACCCACACAATAGAGAGCAGCTGCAGCTATGGACAATGATGAGAAAATGAGAAGACCTTCCAGAACATTCCGGCAATTCTTCCATTCAATGAGCCCCATGTGGCACATGTCAGTGATGATCAAAAGCCAATGAGTTTCAAGCCAACCTCCATAAAATAACCCAAAGTTTAATACAACCGCTGGAATCTGTAGACTACAAAAGTGCAATCTGCTGAAATGTCTTTAGGGGTGTCCTGGGTTTCAGGGGCACAGGGACAGCGATTCTACAAGGCTTCTGGCTTCTAGGAAATTCTCCCGATGGAGAATACGGAGGATTTGAGAGAAGCAAAGAAATGACTGGGAGCAGCATGTGGGAGTGCTGTCCACAAAAACTTCCAAGCGGGCCAGGTGCAGCTCTGCCCTGCAACATTGCCAACTCAAGGTCTCAGTAGAGTCCTCATGGCCTGTGACATCATCCTTTGGAAGGGATGGGGTACAGATGCAACTCTTTGAGGCCGAAATTAAGGGTCAAGGAGCTTTCCCAAAGGTAAAGATGAATGAGTGCTCAGGCCAGGAAAATAATGTAAAACACTCAAATCCTTCCTTTCTTTTCCTTTCTTTATTTCCTCTCATCACCAATAATATCTCCTATGGGTGTGGCAACAAAATGCTGAACAGCACAGGTGAATCTACAATTTGATTCTCTTGAACCCTACCATAGGCTGTGTAAGAAGCACTAGCTCAATTCCCTCACGTTTGCTTATTTAGATCATAGTCCAGGTAGGAGTAATAGAATTGGACAGATCCATTGGTACCCACTATGGCTCTCTGATTGTCTACTAGTGACAATGCATAGGATTTAAATTAAAAGAAGGCAATGTGCCTCCTGTCCAGAGGTCAGAGATGTAGACCTTCACTGGACACATGAAATAAGTCCACAGAACAAAGCATTTTCATAATTGACAAGATGAGACCAAAAAAAATATTTTAAGAATTGAAGACTATTGCAGGAGAGCATCTCTGCTCAGTTCAAACGAGGACAGCCACAGCCAGGGCAGCCAGTCAGCCCCAGAACAGCTTTTCACTGTAAAACCTGCCTCTTTCCCTTTGAAATACTCAGCTGTGATGGACAGAGTGGCGGAGGAAAGCAGAGCTCCCTTCAGAACCAGATGTATGAATACAAAAACCATGCATGCCAGCAGCAGTGCCCGCATCCGTCCCAACACTGAGGTGGATGGCCACTAGCATACACCAGATAGCTAAGCTGGCAACATCAACCTTCGTCCGAGGCTACACAGTTATCCAACCAGGCCTTGAACCACTTGCGGGACAGTTCAAAGGCACACAGCCTAGGCTCAGGCGCATGGGCTCAGGGACAGCACCTGCAGTTAGTTGTGTGCCATGCTCTTAGCAGGAGCCAAGTTACAGGAACATTCCTGAAGACATGGACACCTAGCTTGCTCACAGGATTTGGTTACAGTAAAGACATAAACCAGCAGATATGTAAATAGCAGAGCAGTCAAAGGTATTCTAGAAAACCAAATGGAGGCAAAAGGAATGAGGTCATACTAACCCAGAAGCATGCCCACCTGATTTAGTAACCTCAGTTTCACCATTTGCCTTACAGCTCACTGATGTCCTCACTCTTTTCTCTTTCTACTCTTTATCAACCTTGATATGAGCAACGTGTGAAGTTTACAGAACTGCTATGGGGAAAAAAAAAAATCTGTCTCTAGGAGCATAAGTGCAGAATCATTACTAGAACTCTTGTGGATACACAAATAATTTTTCCCAGAAATTTCATCCCATATCTACCTCCATGGGGTCTTAAAATGTCTACATGTGGAAATGACAGTGTAAAATGTGAGCATCAATTACAGCTTACTAAGCGTACATCAGTGCCTGGCTTTGAACATGCATATGCTTTATTCTCTCTGATCACTCTATTCATAGGAGGTAATGTGGACTTATTAATTCCTGTGGTCACACTGAAAACTAAATGAAAGTAGACAGACTTTCTACCAAGTGTTATAGTGTCTAAAAGAGACTTTACCTGATAAGGGTTTGAGAAAACTATAAATGGCCTGTGGCAATGTCTTGTCCTCAGTATATAGACCCCAAACACCAACGATTTGTGTTCTAGCACATCCTGATGACAGTGTACAGGAAGGAGCTAGAACACAAATCAGGAAGGAGCTGTGCTCTCGGGAAGCCACACAGACACTGTATGATGCTTCTGTTACACAATTCAATAAATACCACGAAACTATGAGTGGGGCAGGGAGATACGTTATCTGCAGATAAAATAGTTAAGAAAAGCTCCCCGGGGGAAATGCCAGATAACATGTGCTCCGATAGATGTGGGAAGAGAGTAGAGTATGAAGAGAGGTGATGAAGTATGTTCAACTGATAAATTACAAGTGGAGCGAATAGCAAACCCATCAGCAGTGCCCAAGGATCATCAGCAGTAAGTGAAGAACCATACTGGTCAACACATACTTAGTTGGAAGGTGAGTGCCTGGTACTATCATTTGTGCTTGGGGTATTAATGGAACTCCTGCACAGGGCCACCCCAGAAAAGACTCCATAAGAATACACAGGAAGTAGATGTGGTTAAAAGAAAACAATTCTGCTAAGGGGGAAATGCAGACCACAGTGAACTAGGGACCACAGGCAGAAAGATGGCCTTTTATCACGTATCATGGGAAATAAGAAAGGGCAAATAATAAATAGAATAGAATAGAATAGAATAGAATAGAATAGAATAGAATAGAATAGAATAGAATAGAACAGAACAGAACAGAACAGAACAGAACAGAACAGAACA
>NC_034600.1:76506537-76563575 GCF_900095145.1 Mus pahari | reverse complement strand
GGGAGCACAACAGAACAGAACAGAACAGAACAGAACAGA
The DNA here is from genome assembly GCF_900095145.1 of Mus pahari. NCBI lineage: Eukaryota > Metazoa > Chordata > Mammalia > Rodentia > Muridae > Mus > Mus pahari. The sequence goes on along the minus strand of NC_034600.1, from coordinate 76,563,536 downwards.
ACAGAACAGAACAGAATAGAATAGAATAGAATAGAATAGAATAGAATAGAATAGAATAGAATCTCCTATAAGAGCCTAAGGAGGGCTGACCCCCAAAATGTAGAGGTAGCAGAGAAGTGTCAGGCAGGCGAGTGTGTCCACCATCACATCAAAGCTACTACTGTTAGAGTTCGGCAAAAGACCCTTACTCACAAAGAACACAGAGACCGCCACCATCGCTGCAAAACGCATGAGGATTTTTATTGATCCAACATGTTGGGGACTCCCCTCTCAGCACGCAGGCCAGAGGAGAGACCCAGAACAAAGAAAGAACACACTTTTTATACCTTTGTAAGGAGCAGATTTGGGTAACAGGGTTTTCATTGGTGTAGCAAATAACCCTTTCAGACATTGGTTGGTTTGTAACTCTTTGGCCTAGTCCCTGGCTTTGCTTGCCCCCATGGTGGGTTATTATGATTTGGTCAGCAAAGTAATAGTACATTCTGAATTTATGGATCAGCTATTAATGTCACAGCTATGAATATCAGGGGAATTCTTGCAACAAGGTAAGGGTGGTTTGTGGTCTTTGTCAGAATTCAGTGTGGAGCGGGGGCCAGGAGAACTGCAGACCTTGTTATGGTTATTTCTCTGAGAACAGCTAGTATTGTTTTGGCAGCTTGTAGGCTCAGTCATCTTGACCACTAAAACTATGTTTTCACATTTGTTTAGTCAGCCAGCTTCCTTATCTGGCTCCGTACTTTGCCTGCTAGTACAGTTGGAAAGTCCTTTTCGAAGGGGGAAGGTACTGGGTGGTCTTGAATTCATTTTGGATATTACACTACCACACATGGCCAATGGGATAAAGACAGAAAGGAATCACACTAGCCTCTGGTAGATGGGCAAAAAAATGATGACAAAAAGACTGTAGGGAATTCAACTGCAGAAGGAGATGAGACTAGATCAAAGGAAAGAAGAGGCACTGGGGTTCAGTGGAGTACCAGGATAAGAAGGGTGTGAAAGCTTTATTATGGCAGTTCTGCTGTGGACAGGACAGGACAGGGAGGTAGGAGGCAGGCCAGAGGCCAAACCAGACCTTTCATTATTAGACGCTATGAAGAAATTGTTAACTCTGCAAATTGCAAAGGTAAGTCTAGCCCAAATCAGCTCTCGACAGGTATCCTTTAATGCTCTGCCTGATAATGGTCCCTTTAGATTTCACGATGCTGTAATTAATCCATGGTAGTCTGTGCTAATAACATGGTCTGTGGTGTGTGCTTTGTGCCACACTTGTGTGTCTGACTTCAGCATGGGAGGTAGACTAGGGTCAACCACATGGGCTATCAGCCACACCCTCCTGATCTGTTCCCAATAAAAAACAGGGTTCGCTTCCTTGAGTGATAATTTTGTACTAGAACTGAACACTGTCCACTTGACCCCACTGTGGGGTAGGCAGAAGGTAAGCCCATCTCTCCCAGGTCCCACACTACTGCACATTTTTCCCTGCTGGTCTTTAACCGCAACTATGTGCCTAACTGATTTTCTAGGTTCTGTGAGTCTTTCTAGAAAAAACTTCAGTCATCCTCAAGTGAGATTGAGAACTCCCATCTAGAAGAATGCTGTAAAAGGAGAGTTGAAATTAAAAAAAAAAAAAAAAAAAAAAAAAAAAAAAAAAAACTTAAATGTTTTAAAAAAAATGCTGGATTTCTCGTGGCTATACGCAGAAGGAATCACAGAGACAGTTCAAGTCTGGAATGAGAAGGTTTGAAGAAAGAGGCACCTATTAAAGAATCTGGCCACAGGCTTCACTGCAGACATGGTTGAGGGTTCCCTCGTGGCTAGCTGGGAGGTTTGGAGCTACAAAAGCAACATTTAAAACTCACAAGTCAGAACTAGCATTTCAGTTATTTTATGCATTCACAAACAAAATATATTTCACCTTCCTTGATAAACTTTAACTACCTACAATAAATATTTAAACATTTTCAAAATAGGAGTATCAACTGTGGTCCATTTATCTTATACGACATGAGCTATATGGGGGGGGACTCTGGATACATTGTATCAGATGTGAATGCCCTTGACTTTTACAATAAGACATGAAGATCTGACTCTTCTGTCCAGGAATTGAAACATGATGTGAATGAAGGACAAGAGTCTCCCAGTGTGTGGCTTGCTGATCATGAAACCAAGAGGCGGGCCTATGAACAGACTCCTAGTGGGATGCTGAGAAAGAGAGCATTAAGGGGTACATGGAATAGCTTTGGGAGAACAGTGCCAAGCAGGGAAAGATGTCCCAGTATTCGCCATGAAGGCACTATGGCACACGTCCAAGTGTGAAAAGGTTCTGAGACACATGCCAAGGGCTCACAGAAGATGGAATGATAGATTGAATGGTAAGGCCCAGGCACACCACTCTGCCTTGTTCTCACTCTATGACCTCACTGTGTGAGGTTTGACTCTTGGGGGAAATAAGTCACTGGTGCTTAAGGAAAGAGACGCTGTCATTATAATGGTCAGTCATCCAGGAAAAGGAAATAAGCCGTGAAAGGGGAACGGAGTAAAAGTCATCAAGAGAAAAATGTCACAGGGGAGAGTGGATGGTGGAGAAGGGAGAGAGATAAGCAGGGGAGAAGCGCTGGTATAGAAGACCCAGCAAGAGGCAACCCTTTCCTCTAAAACACCGAATACTTCACAGTGTGTAGATTCTCGGTGCCTATTTTCTAAAATATATTTCATCATGGAATATGTTTTGAAGTTTACAAAATGCTTCTACTGACACTACAAGGATAGTGTAGTGGTAGCTACAGTGGAGCAAGCTGGGTATAAGCTCAGTTACCTGGTTTTGAGTGGCAGGAGCAGCTAGAATTGACAGGATTATCAACTACTCCACAGTTTCTAACTAAAGGCCTCGCGGTGCATATTAGATCCCAATAGATCAGAATCCAGCAGGAGGAATTGGGGGAAAAGGAGCCAAGGAGAGACAAGGGGACTAGGGGATGAGGGGAGGAGGGGGCGAGGACTACCTCTCAGGACCTCTTGGACTTTTGTCTTCATGGGCAGAACCTCTTCCCCACCCCCAACAAGCTTTCTCAAATATCTCAGCATTCAAAGGAAGTATTCGGTCCACACAAAGCAGACTGTAAGAGGCCACAAATCCAATATAACAAAGACAAAACGTAATATATATGCATTTGAAATAAAGGTGTGCGCATGGTAATAAGAAAACATGGCATCTACAACAGAAAACCCTTGTTCTGCCTCTGTCCAGCAGCTCACGTGCACCAGCCATATTTCTTTTTCTGCATTCACTTTAAGGTAAGATGCGATCAGGAACTGCACACAAAGCACCGTAAGGGAGGCCACTGTCCTCCAGGAATTGCTCATCTAGAAGTCGACCAAATTACAACCTCCTTCTGCATAGCCAGCTGTGTTCTTAAGAAATAGCACTATACATTAGTGAAAACCATTTAATACAGAATCTGCTTGGCAATTATCTCACATGACTTCGATAGGGTTGGATGCTGACATCTTGAGATCTCACAATTCAGTCTTTAGATATCGGGGAACCCAGAGGCCAGAGCCAAAAGTAACTGAGACCTCATAGGAGTGGCCCCTTTCCATGTGTCCATGTGAAACCCAGGCCAAGGTGATGCAATGATGCAAAGATCTGGCTCTGAGATCCTCAGAGAATAATTCTAAGTTGCTGCACAGAACAGTGGACACTACAAAAAGCGCCATCTAGACAATGAGGGGCACAGCAGCCAGATGTGTCTCCCTCTTTAGAGTCTTCATTCCCAGGTCCAGCCTGAGCTGCCTCTCTCCATTACAGAAGAGTCAAGGCAGCACACAGAGGCTTATAAACAATAAACACAGGCTGAGAATCCACAGAAAAGGGAAGACAGAAACAATTTCCGTTCTGCAAGCACTGGCCAATCCCGAACACATTTGGGAAGAAAGAAATCCAATTGTTTTCCACTTAGTCTTCCTGAAGATTACCCTTCAGTGAGCACTTGGAGCTGGTAGTAATTGCTGACCCTGGAACCAATGCATTGTCTCGATGGCTGGAATAAAGCTAGAGAAAAACACTTGCTATGGAATGTCTCCCAGTGGGGCAGTGCAGTGAGCCATGTTCTTGGCTGCAAAGAGCCATGGGAATAGATGGGAAAAGAGGGGGCCACAAAACTCTACTGAAGCAAACGTGTTCCCAGAGATCAAGAAACTGTTCAAAATAAGAAAACTTTGGACACGAGGTTTCATAAGAGTGGAATACATCCTTCTTGAGGGTACCATGAGGCAAGTTTTCCAAGAGCGAGCTTGCTTTTCATGCCGGCAGTTTTGAAGTGTTTGCACAAAGTAGTTAATTTGCATGGGCAATTGGACTTTCAGCTTTTATTTTGACAGCTAAATTGATTCGTCCTTCCAGACTAGCATGTCAACACTGGGAAAGGGAGGCAGAGGTCCGTTCACACCGCAGCCTCTTGAGTGTACAGGCTCAGAACAACTCATCCACCAAGGCTCAACCTGTGAGCTGCAGCTTGAAACAACAAGCAATTTTAACATCAAGATCCAGCTCTACAGGGCTGAGGTTAGCGGTCACTGGCCCAGCATTAACCGTATGCACAAGTCCACAGACTGTTCCCGCTACACACACACACACACACACACACACACACACACACACACAGGAAGGCAAAACAGAACTCTGCTGAGCAGAAAAGAAAGAGCCCAGGCTGACCACCCCCGTGGCAGCCCTCTATAAAAGCAGAGTTTGCAAAGTGAGGCCGAAGGCAGACAGGCATCTGTTGCTGGGGGCTGGGGGATGAAGGAAAAAGGAACCTTATTTAGCCTTGGGAAGTTGGCTAGCTGTGAGATTTCCAGTGAAGTTTGAATGAAATGACAAGTGTTAAGTCATTCAGTAAAACATTTTGCTACAAAAATAACAAGTAGGAGGTTTGTAACAAGTTTTTTTTTTTTTTTTTCTACAAACTCAGCATAGATAATTAAAAGGATGCTTCTCTTTAACTCAATGGGATGAAAGACAGTCCAAACCCACAAGACTAGCCGGCCATGTGTGCAGTCAGCTCTGATTCATCAGTACCTTTGTTTGTCTCATAGGTGTGAGCCAAACGTCCCTGCCTTATGTAGATAAGGTAATCTGAGCTCCCAAGTTATTTTTCCTGGAAGACTCTATGAAATGATGTTTCTGCATATCTAGGCATATGAGAAGTCTTTCCAGAATATTCATCTCTCCAAAGACATGAAAATAAAACCTTCCTTTCACTTTAGAACTGTTGCATGAAGTCAAGTTGCTCAGGAATAAGAGCTCCCCAAACATTTGCTCACGTTTTATTGAGAATGTAACCCTGGGTAGGTGGGAGTCTTGCCTCAAAGATGTGATCCTGTGCATTTGTCATTTCTCAATATAAATTAGTGACAAAAAAACAAGAAGCAGACTACTTTGCAATAGACCAGCTGGATCTTATCTTGCCATGTTTTGAGTCTATACTGTGAGGAAACAGAAAAGAAAACTTTTTTTTTTAATTGGCTCCTAGTCATGCCATCCGTTTTTGGCACCAACTGCACTGAAGCTTCCTTCCAAGCAGAGACACCAGGCAGCTTCACTAGTGCCCTAAAGCACCTGTGTCACCTGCCTTTGGTTTTGAGTGATACCATCTGCCCAGGCAAACGACCCATCGTGGAGGTTCTGAGCAGAGCAGATGGATATACTACCTGTGAGCGAAAGGTGCTGGTCCACATTCAGACAGTCTGAGGAAGGGACACTCTTCAAGGAACCCAAGAGGATGTACTTATCTCTTTCTTAGTTTCGATCCAGATATGATCATTATAAGATACTGCATGGAGGACACTCAGAACTAGAAGTACCAAATGGCCCAGAATTCTCCTTCCTGGCTGTACATTCAAAGGGAAGGAAATCAGTATGGAGAGGAGACCTCCAAAGCCTCACATCGAGTGAAGCAGCTCTCATAATCACAAGAAATACAATTAGCCCCACCCAGCTTCCATTGTCCACTGAGAGAGGAACTCATCTCCTACAACCCTTGCTATTCACCCTTTACAAAGGATGAAATTCTATCATGTGTGATAACAAAGACAGACATTAAGGACACTACACTAACTAAATAAACTATCCACAAGGAGGCACATTTCACAGATTATTCCAAGCATAAGTTTAAAAGAAGATTAACTGCATGGAAGTGTGGGGTAGAATGGTAGTTATTCAACCCTAAACGGGAGGAGGCAGAAAAGTCAATTGGTGGGAGAGGGGCAGCAACCTACACTTGGGAGTATTAGGTTCTGGAAGTATAGGTGACAATAACTTTCAGTCAATACCAAAATGGTTCAGATCAGCTGGAAGACAAAAGAAAATAGATATTCCAATAAGCTAATGACCTCGTCTGATCAAAACCCACTGACTACATGGTGAAAAGACCATGCTGCATCCCATAAATACAAACGCTTATGCATCAATAATGAAGAAAGCAGTTGGAGTTTGGATTAACGGTCACCTCTCATCTTCATCCCTTGACCTAAGGTGGCACTGCAGGGTAAAATGGAAATAGGACAATAAAAAGTAGAAGCCGACTCACAATTCACCCCAGGAAGTTTCTTACTTTAAGAAATATTACAGGAGCCACAGTTAACCTCGAGAAGCACAGTCAACCGATGTCTGTCCCGGTAAATGAAGTGGAAGGAACGCAGTCCAGCTGGCTGCACGGAGGGCCAGAGTTCCAGTGGTTTACACTGAAAGGGCTCACGTATGCTCCTCACTTCATGAGTCTACACTCCTGCTCCTCAGCTGAGCAAGAGCAGAAGGGGAAGGTAGCCCGTCCTGAAGTGTCCATCTTCGTGGGAGTGGACAGCACAGGGGAGTGGGGTAAGCGGGTATTGGCTGACTATATTTTTCTCTTTTCTATCGACTCTGCACTCCCCTGGGAAGTTTGAAGTCCTCTGTGGTAGCCATGAAGCTCATGCACTGACTGCATCCCAGAATCCACCTTTCCTGCTCTTTCAGTTAATATCACACTAAAGTGAATTCATCGTGCACATAGTTTGCCCTTCTTCCTGCCTCCTTCAAAACCGCACGCCCCAGGGATCTTGGTGGAAGACAGTTTTCTCTCCACAGCAATGGGTACCTCTAGCAGCTATTATGTACATCTTGCTCCTGGATCTCACTGACCTGCAGTGAACAGGGGATCTATCCCTAGCTGCCTTTGGATCCTGACACCAGGTTAAATAAACAGGAGTGTTCAGTGAAGACAGCATGATGACACATGCTTCTTCACCTCTCAGGGTGGATGTAGATACTCACAGCAGAGCTTGCCCTAAAGTATACCTCTAAGAGGCTCCTCCGGTTTGACGCCATTTTACCCAGCCTGCTCTCTGACCTTCCGACGTTAGTCAGAATCGCACAGAAAAGCAGAGAAACCTGGTGAGATCTAAAGATTGCCCCCTCCTCATGAAGGTCTTCTAGAACACACTGTCCAGGTGGATGTCTAGGCAAAGGTTTCTAGACATGGGTTATGCATCAATTACTTTGTTACAGACAATGAGTGAAAAGTCACAACTCCCACCTTAGAGGCTCCTGTTTAAGCTTAGTCCTACCTTGGCTGGGAAGGAAAATTTTTCCTACTGCTCCACCCAAGTGTTTCTAGTCTCCAAAGATGCTTCTCTGTGTCACTTATCAGAAGCCATTTGCTTTCATTAGAGCTGAGCGGTGTTCGGTCCACTCAAGAATGAAATTCCAAATCTCTGGAGACATTCTAGTGCGGAGACACTGCTGTCTTCCTTCTGTTCATGCACAAGTCTGATAGCCACAGGCATGGCCCCTCCCCCCCTCCACACCCTCCGTAGTCTGAGGGTGCCAGAGACTAGTGGCCTTCCCGGGGCTATCACGTGATGATGTCAAAAGGGAGGAGGAGAGCAAGTTTATGGCCTAAGCATGTAGCAGGAAAACACGGCTTCTACGGCAATACAAACATTAGCTTTGAAGGGCTACCGTGCCTGACTTCCACAATTCCCTCAGCAAACCCATATGTACAGATATCAGTGTAACTGATAAATGAACATTATTCCAGTTAGTGATATTCATCTCACAAGACTAAGTTCATACCGGTCATGAGTGACAGCATAGTATCTAGGTTTGCCATCCTTCTCATGTATATTTGTAACCCTGAGGGTTGAATGAGTGCCCTGTGCTTACTAAGCGAGCACCTCAACACTTAACTTCAACTCCTGTGCCGAGCTTCCGACTTTGCCTCTGAAGCTCCCATTCTCTGAAACCACAGGCTTCAGGCTCCTTGTACACCAATGTTCCGAAACCATCCAACCCTTGATATCCGGGCATCCCTCCAAAGCTATCCATCAACCTCCGGGTTTTCTTCCTAGCTAGCCACCCATAAAAGACTCATTTTTACTGCTTCTGGTCCTTTTGGATAAGATCAAGTCTAAAAGTCTGCAGTCACTGTCCCGTTTCAATTTTATATGTGGCTTTAGAAGAAATGCATGTGTTCTTCCTAAAAATAAACAGACATCATAACATGAGCCATTAAATAAAAAGTTCTTGCAAATATTTTAAGTACTTCGAGCTTTATTCCAAATGCATTTCTTAACCTTGACTTTATTATGTGTTTGATTTGGTTCATTCACAGTTAACGATTCTCTTCAACCACTTTTTAGATGTAAAGACACAAGAGTACTCTAAAAGTAATACACCTAAGCCTGGACCCCAGAGGTGTACAGAAAGGCTCGAGTAACTCTCTGCGAGGGAAAGAGACAAGAGTGGGGAAACGAAGCCAAGCTGCAGCAGTCCACAGGATTGCCTTTGTTCTCGGATTGCTTTCTCAAACCGGATAAACTCAAGTGTTAAACTACAAGGCTCGTGCCACATTACACTTCTCATCCATCTCTTCCTTTGGACCAGCACACATCCAGCAACTCAGCAGACTGCTAATATAAAATCCGCCCATCTCTCTTCACATCCCATGAGAGAAACGATGGGATCACAGACCACTGTAGCAGTCGCTGAAGACGCTGGGGAAATTAAACAATAAACAAAATCCCATATTCAAGCAGAAAGCTGGGAGCACTGGGGAAGAGGAGAGGATGGGGGGAGAAAAATGTTTGCCCTGTGGGCTGTTTCATCCTTGATGTGTGTCTGATTGCTCTGCAGAGAAGGGACATTGCTGTCATTACTGTCTGACAATTACCTTACCCGCAACCTATTTTTAAATGCTGCAGAAGAGAAACAGGTCTGAAAAGTAGCATGGAATTTTGGTGACAACTGCATAGTTCAAGGACTTCTAAGGTAAACGCTAGGCCATAGGCAATGATACGGTGTTTGGCCAGCTGCTGATAAGCCAGCGCCTGCTCCTCCAAATCCGCCCTCTACCATTTTCATATTCTAGAGTACATAGAGCCCTTTACCAGCCACTGAGAGGAAAACCTGAACACAGCAATTTTGAAGTGAATGAGTAGTTTCTTAAGTCCCCTCTGATAGGAAGCTCAGACAATGCCACCTGCCTAGGTGCCTTCCCATGCTTGGTCAAGGTTGACAGACATGTCACTTTCTGAGCAGATAGGTAGGAAGGACTGAAGAGCAAACACCAGCCACGGCTCTAACCAATAGCAGAAGAACAAAACAGTCTTTGGGAAATATGATTAATGGGAGGTTAAACCATACACCTGATCCACTTGGTATCACAAGACAGACTCTTATCCCCCACCACATCCAGGTGCCTGTCCATCAGCTTTCTGTTGTGGCCTCTACTACAGCTCGTGATGCTCTGCATGTCTCCTAAAGCAAAAAATAACCTTTTAAAGTCAGCAAGGACAGAGGAGCCTCCACCACAAGAGCGTTGTTCCTCCAAGGGCGACACTGGAGACTGTCACTCTTCAGAAGATGTCTTCATTCTGGCTGAACGTATCAGAGGGAGTCTCTTTCTGTCCAATGCCAATATGCTTTGACAGAGGCATGATTGTCAAAGAGAGCTCAGTGACCTTGGCTGGATGCTGGGCAGGAATTCCGAAGCTGCCCCTGCTGATCATTAAAGTCTGGGAGCTTTTTTTTTGGGGGGGGGGTGGCTACTGAGTCACAGTCATCTTTCTATAGCACTTGACAATGCACCCTCTCCAAGCAAAGCACCTTATCTCAGATCTCCACTCTGACTCTGCCTCAAATGCGTTTCACAGGAGAAGAGAGACTGGCATTGTAATTTATAATTAAAGCTCAGGACTACTTGAGATCAAAGGCATGCTGGGTTCTCTTTAAAAGAAAAATTGGGAGTACCATATTGGGATGGTTTGAAAATGGCCTCCATAGGTCCATAGGGAGTGGCACTATTAGGAGGTATGGCCTTATTGAGTAGGAGGGGCTTTGTTGGAGGAAGTACATCACTAGAGAGGGTGGTCTTTGACATGCCAGAAGCTCAAGCTGGGTCACTGTCTCTCCTGCTACCTGTAGATCCAGAAGTAGAACTCTCATATCCTTCTCCAGCATCATGTCTGCCTGCATGCCGCCATGCTTCCCACATGAGGATAATGTACTAAACATCAGAACTGTAAGCCAGCCCCAGTCAAATGAGTTCCTTTATAAGAGTTGCCATGGTCATGATGTTGTTCACAGCAATAAGACCCTAAGACAAGTATTAAACAGTAAAACAGGAGTTACCCAAGTTTCGTCATTCAGTCAGCTCCTGGAGGTGCTAATGTAGATGCTACAAAGTCCACCAAGGCCAGGACAGAAGCAATGAAGCTCTTGCATCGTGGAGCCTCAGAAGACAGCTGTAGAGCTCAGAATCAACTCCAGAGGGATGGTATTCATCACCCAGGGAGAAGGAACATGCTGAGAGCTGCCTCACAGGGAGATCTACCAAGAGAGTCAAAATGACCCTCCTCAGGTGATGTCCTAATAGCCAAGGATGAGGTTAGAAAGAGAAGATACTCCTTTGCTCTCCTAACTCTGAGCATGACTTCCTAACTTGGTGTCTCCAAATGTGGTTTCTTTCACAGAGAAACAACTTCTCAGCAGGATGAGGTGATACAGTTGATCCTCCTAACACACAGATTCTGTGTTTACAGATTCATCTGTTAACTTAAATTTGTGCTTTCCAAATCACTCTTGTTTGAATCACTTCCAGTCATTTCACTGAGAATATCAGGACAATAGTCCTGAGTCTCCCAAGTTGTACATCTGAGCTACAGTCTAAGTGCGGCTCTGTGCCTCTTTATCCCTGTTCTCCTACAGGGAGCCAGAGTCACAGGATCTTCAGTGGCACATTTGTTGCACTGTGTGCGTGTGTGTGTGTGTGTGTGTGTGTGTGTGTGTGTTTGTGTGTGTGTGTGTTTGTGTGTGTATCCTTATTATACATGGAGGTATATATTTGTGTGAAGGTCAAAGATTAACTCTTTGTATCTTCTACAAATGTTATCACCTTGATTTTCAAGACTGGGTTTGTTTGTTTGTTTGTTCATTTTAAGATAGGGTCTCACTACATAGCTGTAGAGCCAGATGGCCTGGAACTCAACAAGATCTTCCTGCCTCTGCCTCCACAGTGCTACAATGAAAGGGATACACCACTAGGCTCTGCTCAAAACAGAGTCTCTCTATCGGCCAGAATCTCTCATTAACTAGACTAGACAGGCTCCCTAGCAAGCTCCTGAGATTTTTATACCTGCTCCTCTCCAGAGCTAGGATTACAGACAAGCATCATCACCTATGGCTCTTAGAATCGTATTCTGCTCCTCATGTGTGCAATGCTTCTTCAAAACTTCTTATGAATCCAGGAAGCTACTCATCCTCACTGTAGTAGACTGTGTCGGTGATTAACCTGTTTAAAATTGTGCCAAAGCATTGCTGACATGTGTTCTACTTTTCCTGAGTACAAGGCTATGAGACACCCCCCCCCAAAAAAATGATAAGCAAGTAAGGTTAGAACAACTACCACAACAAAACACTATAAAGGGCTGGAGAGATAAACCAGTGGGCAAGACAAGATTCCAAGCACCCAAGAGCTGGGTGTGAACATAACATCTGTAACCTCAGCACTAAGGGATGCAGAGACGGGATTACTGGGGCTCGATGGCCAAATGGCTTAACCCGAACAAAGGAAAAACTCTAGGTTTAGTGAAAGACTCTGTCTCAAAGATTAAAGGGGACACTCAGAGAGGACATGTATGTATTCTTCTGGCATCCACATATATAAACATGGGGAGATATATATGGATATTTTTATATATTCTAATTAAAACCTACAAATGTGACTATTCAGTGGTCAACTCATGCAAATTTTGTGCCCAATCTAACCCCATAGTTTTCCTGAGAACAATGGTTCAGAATTTGTTAGTTCAGGATTTACAAAGACTTCGAGAAAATACCACGGATAACAGAATGGGTTATGCATGCTAAAGGGCATGGGCAACAGATGAAAAGGAGCACCTGCTCCCCAGCTCTGCACAGAACAGCACAGGCCGATGAAGGAAGACTGCAGGACTGAAAAAACAAAGTGGAGTACAGATGACACAGAGGGCCAGCCAGCTCAGATGCACAGTGGGAGACAGGGAGGGGGTCACAGAACAGAAACTCAGGAGACACAACTGCCTACACATTCTCAAAGCAAGCTGTGGTGTGTATCTAAGAGGAGCCCATAACTCACCTTGCTACCAGCAAGCTAGGAGAGCCCCAGGAGCCTGTCTGTCTGGCGCTAACCACCATGGGAAATGACCTTTGTGAAGCCATCCTGCAGTGAAAATGAGGCCCCTAAGAAACAGAAATCTGGGTGGTTAATAGGCATCAGGGAGGATGGGCTGGTGGCTAAGGTCACCACTGGAATAAGAGCCCAGGTTTTGGCTCAGAGGGCTTCTTATGGCTTTAATTATGCCAGTGCCATGCGAACCACCTCATCTAGTTCTCATTAGAGAAGGGCAATCTTTGTTCCCTGGATTTAAGCAATGATTACAATCTAAAAGAATTGATTGTGTCTCATTATGCTGGAGATAATATATTCCTGATGATTCAGGCCATTAACTTGAACCTCTAAATACCAACACAGGTCATACAGCACCCCTTTAATGCATTCCCATCTGTTGTTCATCTGATGGGAAAAGGTGTTCCTCACACATAGCACATAAAAGAGAAACTGAGACAGCAGTACAGAACAGCCAGCACTGTTCCTTTGATTATTTCCCACTCCAGGAACATCTTATCTTAATTTAATTGAGCTGCTCTGGTACAGCCAGATCTTTAATATTTAAAAAGCAAAGCAAAACAAAGAGCAAATAAATCCAAAAGTGGAACAAAATAAAAAGACACAGGGCTGTGTCTTACAGCTTCCTGGTCTCATGCCCTCATCTCTGGCTGCATCTGCTCTGCATCATGTGAGGAACTGGAACCCAACACTTCTAGGTAGAATTGGCTTCCTGAAAATCCATGGCTCCCATTATGGTGATCAAAACAAACAAAACAACAACAAAAACTGAGTGACCTTCTCTCCTTCCACTTGTAGACTACCAGTTTCTAAAAGATGAGCCAAACTCAAGGAAGGAATTCACATGTGTCAACACAAATCAAACACACTCGGGAGGATGTGTATGCACTCCTCTTCCAATGAATAAATAATTCTGATTGTGATCACAAAAACATAAATTAGCTATAAATGCATTCATAAAGGAAATAAAAATTTACCAAACCCATAAATAACACATCCAATTCTAAAATTTTGGACAGGAATCAGTTACCAAGTTTTTATCCAGTCAGCACAAACCCTGATTTGCTCTTGTCCAGCCAGTCCCCAAGGCTCCAATCACTGCAAACTGAAGCCACATTCTTAGGATTCCCACTAATCACATCAACACAAAACTGAACTGCAGTGTGCTGTTAGAAAAGCATCCGAAGTAGACGTCAGTGCTTTCAAACCAGCATCCAGCAGTAAGGCATAACAATACTTTTAAAAGAAGCATCCTACTAGGCTTTGCCATCTAAACTGGCTCTAAAATATTCTCTGCCTCTCCTAACACTGTGTGTCTGCCAGTTAAAAGACCGTTAAACAGATCCTGTAGCAACAGCAAAGGAAGGGTTTGGCCCCAATAAAATTCTGTTCCAGAAGGCAGAGGAATAGCTGATGATCCAACAACTAAAGCCTACAGACAGCGTTTCTTTCTAAAACACAAGGCTGAGTTGGTAAGAGGCTCACTGTCTGAGAGCCTGGACGCGCTGTGCACAAAGGAACAGAGCCCTCAAAAGAATGTGAGGACAAGCACAGGAAGCCCTGATAGAGAGTCAAGTTTCTGCCTCCTGTCTCTGCTGGTGACAGCAGGAGCTGCGCTTTGTTCCTAAGGCCTAAGGCATCATCCCTACTAAGGCAAGTCTTTCTGCGGGCCCTCACGATCTCCATCTTCCACAGGAACCACATCTCCATACGTAGCTTGAACAAAAGGCTATGCCATCCCTGGCACAGCGAGGACACTGTATCTCTAGGACACTCTGCCTCCTCGGGAAGCTAAGGTATTCTTCTGAAAGTAGCTGATGTTAATCTTAACAGACAAGCATCTGGTTCCAGGTTCCAGGTAGGAACTGGGGTTTGAGGAGGGGGCAGGGTGATTAAAAACAAGGTACAACGATGCATAACAACACAGGAAACTCAAAGGAAGCCAGCAGACAAGCGGGACGGACGGAGGAGTGGACATTTCTGGCGAGCCCACGAAGCACCGTCAAGGGCACGTGTGACTTTGGAGCTAACCAGTAGCAGATGTGGCCACAGCTTTGGACTTCCGTCCCTTTAGCCCGGTCTTCAATGCAGCCCAACTGGACCCCAAACCCCAAAGTGGCTCGGGGAGGGAGAAAATGGAGGAAGGCTGAGTCAGTCAGTCAGCTGCAATAACAAAGGGAGAAGGCTCAAACCACAAAAGCTTTTAAAAATAAACACTGTCATTCAAGCAAGGGGCAGGGGAGGCCACACGCAGGTCTGGGGAGACTTTGAGAAGCACCGGATCCCATCAGACATCATTTCAAAAAGCCACTGGAAATTGCCATTCAAAGAGGTATTTAAAAGACAGTGGAGGGGCCTCCCTTCCCTAAGGAGGACTGCATTACAGTGCTTCTCAGAAAACCCTGCCTGCTCACACTGGCCCACAAACTCCCTTTCATCTTCCAGTGAGTACTTCCTTCCTTCCTCAATGCCCAGGACACTGCAAGCTTCTAGAGTTGTATCCAAACATAAACCAATTTCAGAGATTTGGAAAGAAATAATCTAAAAGCCTGTTGATTCTAAATTCTATACAAACTGTAGCCCCAGATTTCCCATGATACTTAAAAGAAAAGGGACATGCCAGCCCTCCACAACGTCTCTGGAGGAATCACACTCTCTTATTTAAACAGACCCGGGAAAGCATCGCAAACATAAATAAATAAACAAACAAACAAATTAATAAAAGAGCAGAACTGGTTTCATGACCTGAGTTTAAAGGTCATCTGTGGTCCATGTGCCATGTGCAGTAGAGATGTTTTGTCAATTTTCTGAGCTTCTACTTATTGGGGTTTCAAAACAAGCATGCCCTGCTCCTGTTTCCATAGAGTGGCTCAAGAAACCTTCAACAACGTTATGATCCTAACAAATGAGATTGCTGGTGACTAGGAGGGGAAGTTATCTGCTCTATGGGGTAACGAGCTCCCTTTGATGAGAGAGAGAGAGAGAGAGAGAGAGAGAGAGAGAGAGAGAGAGTTATCTGAGATTCTTAGATTCTTCCCCAGTGTCTTGTGGCCACCAAGCCTGATTCTGTCCCCATCAGAAACTTCACTGCTTTTGCTAACAACTTTTCAAGATGAAAATTAAAAACATCAATTTGATGCTCTTTTGGCTCACCTGTTTTAAAAGGGTCACGGGAGAAGACTTTGAAATGGAACAAAAGGAAAGAAAAATATATTGTCTAAAAGTTAGCATTGCCATTGTTTGCGGGTGGATAAATCAGTGACAGGTCACAGAGAATGAGGGACAGAGACGGTGACTTGCCCTTCCTTACTGATAGTACTTTCCTTCTGAATCTTCAAGTTCGTGACCTTCTAAAAGCCTGAAAGACTCTCAGGCGTTCAAGATATGGGGAAAAAAAATCACTAAGATTGAGACAAGCATCTGTTAACTACATCCTTCCCTCAAGTTTTAGCTGTCCAACGATGTGAGCACGCAAGTAATAATAAACTTGTTATTAATGATATCTGAGTATCAGGCACTCAAACACACAGAGCCCAGGTCATCCACACAGGTTTATGCATAGACTGTTCAACAAGCCACAGAAGACAAATATAAACCTCACTGGAGCTGGATCAAGGATCTGGACACTGAACCTCCAAGGAAGGTGAGAAAAGACTTCAGGAACTAGGACTCCTGGTCTGATCCAAGTTTGCCATGAAATGTTTCAGAAGCCCCGAACTGGCTTGTCACCTTGGAGCTTTAGCATCTTGGAGATCCAATGAGCACTGGCAGTGAGATGCCAGAAGCTGAGGGGCCCCACAGCAGAAATCTTCATTTTATGGTTGGGATTCGTATTCAGAGTGACATCCCATAAAGCCCGGCAGAAGGCGCTCAGTTCAGTCAGGAAAGGAGAGCTGTATCTGATGAAATCTCACTCAGAATCGGGGAATTTTCAGCTGTTGAATTAATAGATCAATTTTCTTCATAATCCAGGGAAGGATAAATAATACCAAAGTCCTTTCCAAAATGTCATATGGATACTTGCTACTCTAGAAGAATGTACGCACGCACACACACACACACACACACACACACACACGCACACGCACACGCACACGCACACACGTGCGCGCACACACACACACACACACACACACACGCGCACACACATTAAAATGGAGTTACACTATAATGGGGTAACAATGCCCCTACTAGACAACATAGACTCACAAATAAAAATCCATGTACCAGGAATGGGTAACTGTTTTGGAGTTGTTGTCCAATGGGATACCATACACACCCAAATGTGTCTCTTTGGTTCCCTTACAAAACTTGACAGTGATATCCTGACACTAAAGATACCACATACCTGAGTCATTAAACATGGTGAAATCACTGACCTGGAAACCTCATCCCTACAGACTATCGCACGTAGTGTTGGAAGGCACTACTCGGGCTACTAGAGGAGAAAAGTGACCATCTGTCTTACCAGCTGTGAATACAGTGAGCTACAGGAATAGCTTGCTTAGAAAGGCATGCCTACTAGTGCAATCATTCTACCAAATTTCTGACACTCGGGTTTTATTTGTTAGTCTATGGTATCTACTAGGGTCACTGTTTCCTCATTATAATGTAATTCCATTTAAACATGTGTGTGCCTGTGCATGCCTATGCACAAGCACTCATGAGCATGTGCATACATACACATACGAGTTTCTACAGTGTAGGTATCCATATGACTTTTTGGTACAATCATAGGAGTAGCCAAACACTTTTTAATTGGCATTAAGCTCTATTCTACAAGGCAAAACCCATACGTGACACCATTATCTGCCCAAGACCCTGTGACTAGACAGGCTATAGGCTCTAGGAGAGAACATATTATTCTTATTCTGCTAATTGGACATAGTATAAAACCAAATGATAATGACTTATTGTTATACCCATAGATTGAGGCAAATCTAAAACCCTGACAAGGAAGCTTCTATTTGCAGTAGATGGGGATTACCTACAACTGCTACTCCACTACTGGCCAAGACCCAGAATATAAAGAACACAAAATGTTTAGCACTAAATGGAACATATATACCCCACCATCTCCTCTCAAGGCTCAGAGATCATTACAGAAGGAGGATCAGAAAGAGTCTAAGAGCTAGAGGCAGTAGATGACCACCTGGGAAAAGGTCTGCACATCTGAACCCCCAGCAATGAAGGCACACATAAGATCTGAGAAATCTTAAGTCAGAGCAAATCCCAGAATGCAGAGGGGAGTTAGGCACTAAATCCCACCCCTACCCATAGAGCTATTATCAATTGTCAGCTGCTATGAGAGGGAAAGTATGTTTGCTCTAAGAGTGTAGCCCCTGTTGAGTTAGCCCTGATCTACTGGAAAACTCCACATCTAGAAATGTTTAGGCAGCACACATCACACATTGGTCATGATAGGCAACAAGTCAGGGGAGGGACGGATGGGTATAGACGAAGTAGTCTGGCACACACACACACACACACACACACACCAGACCTATAGAATTTGCCATTCTGTTTGCACAGGTAGAAAATTCACCCTAAACTATAATGTCTTCATTAGTTTTCCTAACTAGAAAAATGGGAACAAAAGTAATATGGGGAAGATTGTACCCCAAAAGGGAATAAACACTGATTTTCTTTCTTTATCAGTAACTTTCATTTACCATTCTTTCAGTGACTACAATCATGGGTTACTTAGCATAGCTGGTTACAACCTGCTCCAAACCATGGACCTTCCCCTATTCTTCATCTGTAAAGTCCCCTGTTTCCCAAGCCTGGAAGAAATAGTGAGCTTTCTCCACAATAACTTAAATGGAAGGACGCATAGTCCATCTGTGTGTTCAAGGACGCTTCACTTGGCACATGAAAGTTTTGTTTTGAAGGACATAGTCAAATACAGAAATTCTCAAGAGTATACAGCAGCAATAAATAAAGGTTCCCTAAAACAACCAGGTGAAGGGAAATTTGATGAACTGCATTGAAATAGTTGTTTACAATTTGGAAAAGCAAACCAAACAAAGTATGGTAACAGCTCCTGAGCTAAAAGGTGCCAAGAGGGCAAGAAGTTACTAAGAACCACAAATCATTTTCATAGCAACTTGTTTCCTTTTTAAGTAAATTTAGTTGCAATCTACCTGCTAAGAAAGGATCTTTTATTCTAGGCCTGCAGTAATCATAGTGGGGTTCCTACAAAAATAAAGCTGGCAGAATGTAAACTGTAGGAATCAGAGAAACAAAACAAAAGGTCTCTATGGGGCTAAACATGGATACTCTCATTTTGCAGCAAAATTATGGGTTCAGCAGGTGTTCCAACCCAAAAAGGCCACCACGGCCAAGGCAGATCTGCTCGGCTCCAGCACAACACTCCCTGCTGCAAGCAAGCCATGGAGTGCACATTCGAGGTGCTCTGGCCTTGCTGGTGACAGATGCTGAGAGCACTAAAGCTCTTCCCAGCCTACAGATGGAATGGCCCAGCCTAGAGGTGTTCCCCATCTGGCCCCGAGGGAGGAGGAGCACTCCAGAGCTGGATGGTGCTCCTGCTGGGTGCGATTTGCCCGCAATAAAGGGACTGCTGTGCACAAGGTACACCAGTCTATCAGCTGTACTCTAAGGCAAAGCCACAGCAGTGTTTAAAACTGGCGACAGTGTAGCTAGGTTTCTCAGTCTCACACAACCCAAATTACTTGACACCAGATAATTTTACCACGAATCTCTCCTGTACATTTTATGTGTCAAGCAGCATCCATGGCTTTGACTGTTGACATACCAGCAGAAGGCTTCCCTATCCTGAATCTTGACAACAAAAACTTCACTAGACATTGCTTAAAAGGTCCTGAAGGAAACAAAATTGCCCTTGAATAAAGGCACTGTGCTCTGCCTGTACAAAAGTTAACCTTCAAATGCAACACAGAAACAGCCCATTGCCACCCTGAATGACCTGGAGACTAAGCAATTATGTAGGAAGACAGAGCCAAAACTGAGTCTGACTCTTGTCCTTTCAAGGGCTGTGCATCCCACCTGCCTGGAAAAGCTGTTAGTGACGTGGGCACTGTTAACACTCCTGTCTCCAGACAGGCTTGACATGTACATTTCTACCCTGAATTATTCCCCCCTCCATACCTCCTTTTCCATCGTTTTTACATAATTCTATCACCTTTTCACATTTTTAGTATCATGTTCAATGTATTTCTAAACACACCCATGTCTTCTTTTGAATTTGATTTTTAGTAAACTGCAGGGCAAACAGAATTCTGCAGTCCATTTAAAGTTGCAGAGCCTCTGTGGAGAGAGTCCCCAGCACCAACTGGGCAGCTGCAGCCTCAGCGCTGGCACTGAGGCATGTTCGCCATCGCGGCCTCCTCTGTGTGGAAGCCAGGAGAACTTGGGAGACATTGCCAGCCATATCGCAGGTGATCGCCTGCTGTTTGCCGCTCTATTCTTAGCCTTGAGGGAATCAGAGTTACATGTAAAACAAGTGGCGTGTCCTACCTGTCCATTCTCAGCGATTGGGGATGGTTACTGCCCATGTCAATGGAGGGGCCACTTGGGGGAGGGGTGTCCACAGTGCTCGGTTTCACAGGCTTCCTCAAACGGTTTTCCAGGACACTTACAGTACAATACAGTTCAATACAGTTGTGAGTTTTCAAGGTCTTAGTTCCTTTTGTCCAGAATGAATTACAAAGCTGTATGACGGGTTCTGGTCCCCATCCAAATCACGGAAGGAAATGTCAAAGTGTAGAGTCGGAGGCCCACCCTAGACTCAGGGATTCAGGAGACGGAAGAAAGAGGAGTGATAGTTTTGGTGAGTGCAGATTACCAGAGACCCCATGACTCTTTGCTTATCTGTGAGTCAGCACTTGAGAATGCCTTGAATTTTCATGTGAGAATCCTAACCTTATGTAAAATAGGATCGTACTACCAAGGGCTGAAATTTACTAACTTTTCCAAAGTAAGTGTTACTGCTGACTAGAAACTGTCGGCGGAAATGGACTCAGCTTTTAAGAAGGTGCTTTATGAGTCCATGATGTGTCAAATTATGGTAAACATTTTCAATTACAGTCAATGGGCTGACTGTCAAGGAGTCATGGTGTTACCGAACAGCATGCCGCTTGCTGAGACAACTGGATGAATCAACCCCTCGAGTGACAAGCTGACATCTGGGAGTCTCTAGAACTGGAAAAGCAGAGTGGCCAACCCTGAAATCAGAGAAGATGTGCTCCTAAAACTCTGGTGAGAAGCTAGGAATGACTGAACACAAAGGCAAGAGAGAGACAGACAGACAGACAGAGAGATGTCACCTATTGACCAAGATGGCTCCACTTTCAATAAACTCAACAGAGGACCTTCTTCTTGACCCCCAGGCCCTGGCTTTCCTTATCCTAAGCCCTTGCTTGAGAAAGCTTGCCACTGCAAATTCTACTTCTTGCTTTCTGGGGATAAGAACCTTCCCTAGCCTCTTGCCAAGTGTACAGCCTACATCTCTTTTCCGCACGAACCCAGGAGCCACCCCTGTAGAATGTCACTCTCAACAAAAGATATCACAGCCCATCCTTCAACCTTGATGGGATGGCAGGAAGTCAACCTTTGGTTAAGCATCAGCCGAAAACACAGATGGTCTAATGACCAGAACAACACCTATAGACATCCTTCCATACTTTCTGTCAGTAGGGACAGTGCATGGAAGATTTGGTTCCTGAGTTCTGTTTCTGTACAGCTGATATTGACCTTACCCTTTGTTGCAATGGTTCCAAAGGCTCTCACCTCTGTAACTCACCTAGAACAATTTTTTCTTGATAGCACCAAAGGGCCATGAAAATAAGGAAAGCCCATTTCTCATTTTATCCCAAGAGAAAGAGTGGGGAGTTGAGGTTTAGAGAGACCTGAGTGTGACCCCAGGGACCACGGGAGCGCAGTGGGCCAACACTGGGAAGCAGGGATACGCCGGAAGGAGTAAAAATGGCCAGGAGGTCTAAGGAGGATGGCATGGACAGAAGGTGACTGTGCGTGAAGAGGATGGGGGAGAGAAGCATGGGAGAACCTGTGAGGTAGAACTGGGCACCTGTCTGACCCATAGAGAAAAGCAGAGTTCAAAAGTGGGTTCCGGCATTCCCTTCTTGGGAAAGTAGGGAAAAACAAGGAAAATCAACTACCAGAGAGTGGTTAAACGAATATGGCCTGCTCTTTAACTAAAGACTATAATTATAGTAGAGATTAAATGTGACGTCTGTCATAATAGCTGGCAGCCAATGCTCTGTCTATACTTGATTTCACCTACATATTTAGCTAAATTTATCATTCACCTTATTAACCACTCATACTCAAAGAGAGGTTTACTATACTCTTGGTGTCCTGGCTGAGAGAAGCAATGCCCTTGAGATAAGTGTGTTCCAGGTCATCACAGGTGAGGGCGGATGGGAGGGAAGGAAGCTAAGGTAGCAATGACAAGGTGACTGTCTTTCCTCTTGCTAGGTACCTAGACAAGAGGCGAAGACACTCTCAATGGCCGAAAGAGTATTTTTCCCAGAGACAAAATGGGAGCCATTCTTACACGAAAAACAAAAGGATCAAGATGCCAAGAACAGGACCATACATTGCACAAAACTTTCTAGAGCCAGAAAAGCATCTGTTTATTCCTAGGTTACTGAACGAGCAACAGCCACCTCTAAGGCATCCACAGGAGGATGCCAAGGTGACAGGGTGCCACACCTCAAGGAGATACACTATAGCAGGCCACACTAATTACCTGAAAAGGTTTCCTGGCCTACAATTGATGACTGCAAGCCTGGGTGGCTTTCCCCTGTAGCAGAGTCTAGTAAATACAGCCCTGGGGCCACACAGAAAGAGTCAAGCTGGGGCAAGCAACAGCAGTCCTGGGCCTAGAGGCAGAAACCCAGGTGGGTGTAAGGTCTAGACAGGCCTCAGCCTGCCCTGGCATTGGGCCTGCAAGAGGCTGGTTCTACCTAGGGAATTACTAAACATTGCAAATAGGAAAACACTCTGGATGAAAGTTCTATAGCTCTATTAGTACTAACACCGTCCAGTGCACTAAATCTTCAAAGCCCTTAGACAAGCTCACTCTAACTCATCATGACAACACCCCAGTGAGCCAGGTAAGCAAACAGGGATGGTGGTCCCCAAGTAGAGTGCAAGGAAGGGCAGAAAGCTTCTTCAGGCAATGGAGAGGCCAGTGTGACTTCTAGCTCAGTTCACACTTACACTGCAAGCTTCCCCTTGCCTCTCTAACGTGCTGCCCCTACATCAGTCAGGGGTCACAGACAAAGGGGCCGTCAGCCCAATGGGAAGAGAAGTAACTTTGTTTTGTGTGGCTTTACAGGAAGCACTAGTAACTTGCTGGTTGGGCAGGGTCTGACTTGAGGTGCTGAGCACCCAGCACCAAGCTGCAACGGGCACCATTTGACTGTGTCAAGTCTCCAGCAGCAGATGGCCCTCCTGGGGGACCACCCTGATGGCCTTTACTACAGTCTAGGTCTTTCTAGGACAACTGATAACTTTAGGTATAGTTACTAAACAATCCTCAATATGTGGCTTTGATAAATTCTTCCTTAAATAAAGTACAGTATTTTCGGAATACTTATTTATTGTCAGAACTTGCTGGATTACACCAAAAACAAGGAAAAGAAAAACAGTAGTGAGTCGTCTCTGAGGTGGCGTGTGACCCTAGCTTACTTCGGAGCATAGGTCTACCTGGATACCTTATGATGTAGGTCCCATAGGCCTACCTGGATATGTTTATGATGTCCGTCTCTATGGTGTAACATTCCAGCTACTCTAGTTTTGCCCAGATCTATGAGTACTATTGAAATGTCTGGTTTTTGGTAGCTGCACAAAAAACTACCAAAGGGCAGCATTCACTCACTCACTCACTCAGTCTCACACAGAACATCAAGCAACCCCCAAATGGCCATCAATGGAAGCATCTGTGGTGTGAATGAACGGAGATTTCAAGGTCATTTTTTCCACTCTGATCTGACCCAGTAGGACTGATTTGGGTATGAGTAATTTATCAACGCAGGTCAGCAGAGCTGAAAAAAAATCAGGCTTTTAAAAAATCAAAAGATTAATAATAACTATTAGGATGAAAATACCACGTTAGAGTAGTCCGCTGAGGAGAAAGACGAAGGAGTGCTGAGGTGGCAAAGTGTTCAGGGAGAAACTGGTCCTGGTTTCTGCTCAGGCACAGGAGGAACGGGAGGACCAACATCGTCAAGGAGCAGAGGAGCAATTCCCCAGGCTCCTCGGTCAGAGGAAAGGCTGAAATGAGAGGTTCAAAGAGAGCAAGGGATGCCATCTCAAAGGATGTACTGATTTCTATATCATCATGATGGTGGCCAGTGGAACACCAAGAGACCCAGCTATGGGACTCTGGAGAGAATATACGTGCCTCTACCTGGCACACACACACACACACATACACTCAGACTCTCTAGGTCTCCACATCAGGAACTGGACCAATCAGGGAAGTATTAGCATTGCTCTCTCTATCTTCCAAGAATCACTAGAAGGTTCCAGTGCCAACGAAAGATAGCAGAAGTGTTTGACCTTTCTCGATGTCCCTCTAGAAAACACAAATCATATCTGTCAAAGCCATGGTCATTGTCTGGTTAGAAAAAATATGCGTCCTTAGGCTTTATAAATCAGTGGTTTTACAGTAAATAACTGTTGGAACTAAGAGACTTCTCAGCAAATAGACAGTGTGGACCCCCTCTAACAAGACTCATTACATGCCAAGTGGAAAGACACAGTTACAAGCAAACTCGTTTGCTCAGAATTAAATGCACGTTTTTTACTTTCAATTTTGCTTGAAGAAAGAAAGCAGAAAAAATAGAAAAACAACGTTAGCACCCTTCAGTGACTGGATGCTGCCTAGGGAAAAGGATCTACAGTGTAAATTATTGCAAATATTGTTTTAAATTTAAGAAAAAAACAGGTAACTCCACAGTTCTGCCTTTCAAAATGGAAACACCCTCTCTTTTCCAGAAGTGTCCATCCTGTGAGCATTTCTGTAAAGTGTAGCAATGCCTGCTTTGGATTTTGTTCTTGTCTCCTACATGCCTCTTGGTTCTTGGGGATGTAGGAAGTGTATCCCCTGGTGTTCTGCAATACTTCTGGTTTAGGGTTTGTGTTATTCTGTGGTGGCCCTGGTAGGGTTGAATGATTCTAAAAACTAGTTCTGTGCTGAGCATAAATGCAATGAAAGATGTCTGCTCTGGTTTCAAAGGACACAGTGAGTCCCATGCAGTCTTTATCATCTCCTTGTGTTGTTCTGACAGCATAGAGGAATTCTCAACTCAACTGGAGCAACAGTCAATAAAAATACAGAGTCAAGCAGATCAAGAGGGAGAGGAGTACTGCCCATTTCTCCTGGTAGTTTATTCTTTTTGGTAGCTTTTTACCTTTGTCCGTGTTACAGTTGAAAGGTAGATGGCAATGTGTATTTCTATATTCATAAGGCTGGCCACTTTTTTCTGTTGTTGTGTGTCTCTATCTGCACTAGGCTGTCCGCTCTTTCTCAGTGTTGAGTGTCTCTGTGTGTAGGAGGCTGGCCACTCTCTCTCTCATTGTTGTGGGTCTGTATATGCACAAGCATAGCTGTTCTCTCTCATTGTTGTGGGTCTCTATGTGTGTAAGGATGGACATTTTCTCCTGTTGTCACTTGCTTTTTGTATTCCCTTCTGAGTTTTTTAAAACCTCATATTTCATGCAGAGAAACACATTTATTACTTCATGCACAGTTTACACATCAAATAGCAGAGTAGTAGGGTGATCGGATACAGTTTTAAAAGAACATACATCGGCATGTCTGAGAAGATGACCATCAATCTGTTTTCATTTCCTGCACCTGGAAAGTGATCTGGATTTTGAAGGATGAAGAAATGTGGGATTTATTTTAGTTTTTATAGGATCTACTTTTAAAATTAACTCATCAGTGCAAAAAATTAATTTGCATTTTGAAAGTGCACTCCAGGAAACTGTGAGGGAATGTGTGTGATGGCAAAACTCAGTGTGGCCTTTGAAGGCCTCTCTGAGGGCAAGAAGAGGGAGAAGGGCCAGAGGCCCAAGGATGGGCATGGATTCTAGCAGGTAAAGTCCTTCATGCATTAGAAGGCTCACTGTATTTAAAATTATTGGCCTTCTGGGCACGGTTTTGCAAACCCTTAATCTAAGCCCTTGGGAAGGAGAGGCAGGTAGATTTCTGTGAGCTCAAGGCCAATGTGGCCTATGTGGGGGAATTGTAGGCCAACCAAGTCTACCCAGTGAGAGGTTACATGATGAGATCTTATCTCAAAACAACAACAATATAAAATAAAAATCAAGAGCCAGAACAACCAAATACAAACTCTTGCATGTCATCATGAGGAGGTAAAGGCAGCAGGGGTCACATGAAAGTCCTTCCTTGACCCTTCACTGATACCCTCTGCAGGGTGGAAGTAGTCATTTATCTCTTGGTAGTGGAAGTACTGAGATGACTGTCAATATCCCATGGACTCTGACATGATGAAAATGTGTCCCATTGTACCTTGTCCACCGTGAGGTAGATATTTTTTTCCAGAGTTCTTAGAATATTTATAAAATTACTTAATCTTTTGTAGAGTCTAGTCAAATATTTCTGGACAGGTGTCAGATTTCTAATAACCCAGGAAATAAGTGTGCTTCTTGGATGTCAGTCTTTTTCAAATGAGATTCCTACTACCTGTCAGGAAGGTCCTCTCCTTTCCTTGGCTCACATCCTCAGGCTGTGTGGCTCTGGTGAAACCCTGCCAACCAACCCAGGAGAAGTTTTTGTTTAGCCTTGACTTCTGCCTCAACCTATTCTGACTGCTGTATGAGGAGTTGGTCGCACTAGGAACCCCGCAAAGCCTTTCCTGGACACACTAGGTACCCAGCAAAGCCTTTCTGGTCACACTAGGTACCCAGCAAAGCCTTTCCTGGTCACACTAGGTACCCAGCAAAGCCTTTCCTGGTCACACTAGGTGTCCAGCAAAGCCTTTCCTGGTCACACTAGGTACCTGGGATGCTCTGGGTTATCAGGAATCATCAATTGGTCTGATTGTTGGGACCTCCGTCCAAAGGAATCAGCTTTTCACTTTCCAAGGCTTGATGAACTCGTGCCTCCTCTATCACTACTGTTTCTTCATTAAACTCCTGGGTTTCTCATAATTCAGAAAGGAATCAGATCAGCCAGACAGGAATGAACATACTAGAAAAACAGAGATCCCCAAGGTGAGAATCCTTCAGGGACAAGTCAGACTTCCAAAGCGCTGGCGAAAAGGCAGGCCATTCAGAAAGTGGGAAGGAAGTGTCAGAGCCAATGACAGGCCATTGTTTCTTACAGAACAAGTAAAGTCCACATCCATCATAGACTTCTTTCCTCAAAAGAAAGAAACATACATAAAGGAAAAAAAAATCTGCAAATTCAATGAAAAACTGAATACCCATCAAAATTCCAATGTCATATTTCCAAGTATAAAAAAACCAACTCAAGACTTCATATGTAACAACAAAAGGTCACGTACGCAAAGCTGTCCTAAGGAGTAGAGTGGTGGAGGTATCACTATACCTGACCTCAAATTGTACTACAGAGCTAGACTGACAAAGACACGCTGGTAACATGCATGGGAACATGATAACAAATACATGCTGGCAACATGCATGGGAACATGGGAACAGATAATCTTGACTGAGGAAACATAATATAAAAACTGTAACTAACTCAACTAATCTTTGACCACCTGATTTTTAACACAAGTCAAGAAATCTCCCAATGGAGAGAAAAAGAAAGACAGCCTACTAAGCAATTGGCTCTGGCAAAGTTGCATCCTCCTTAGAAGAATGAAATTAGATTAACAGTGTTACCGTGTACAAAAATCAAATCGAAGTGGAACAACAGCTTCAACTTAAGATGTGAAATGCTGAAAATATAAAGTGAGACATGGAGAATTTATTCAAAAGACTGAAGTAGGCCAGCTCTTTCTGAAGAGAATTCCAATGGCACAGGATTCCTCCCTGTGGATCAGCAGAGAGGGCCATATGAACTTTGAAAGTTTCTTCACAGCAAAGAAAACATCAATAAAGCAAGCAGACACCCCACAGAATAGGAAAAAATCCATTACCAGCTACACTTCAGACACAGCCAAATAATCCAGAATTTATAAAGAACTTCAAAAACTCAAAACCAGGGAAATAATACCAATCAATAAATGGGTTAATAACTCAAAGGAAAAAACATAGGTGGCCAACTATCCAAGTGTCCAATATACCTAGACATAGAGGAAATGAAAATCAAATGACTTTAGGATGACCTCATGCCAGTCAGAATGGCTATCATAAAAAAAAATAAAATAAAATAAAAAGTATTTCTGGATAACCGCTGGTGAGGGAACCCTCCTTGCTGGGCTTTGAGAGGGGTGTTTGTTGGACAGAAGCCTCTAAACAGTAGGCTATACGAGCCTAGTTCTTCCTCTCAGAGAGCGCTTGGCCAATATACACCCTCTGTCTGCCCAGTCAAGTTGGCCTAACTCTTCCTGTGTAGCATCGCTTATTGTTTTTAAAATGTGCTCATGACATCAGTTGATATACTTCTCCTTCATTCTTCACCATAGCTTTTAATGACCTCAATAAAAATATCCGTTAGCAGCAGCCGCAGCAGAGACCCTTAATCAGGAATGGAGGACAGCAGAATCCTGGGCAGAGGGACAGACACATGTCTCGACATTTCTGAATCTCAGACACTTCTTTGCAATGAACATTGTAGGAATGTTGAATAGTTAGAAAACCACTCCTCCATGGGACAGTTAATATGACCCCAGAATAGAAGTGGATATCGTTGACAATGGTACACCTTCTTGATACAGTATAAAATTCCTCTCTGGGTGTAAGAGGTATATCTTTTATCCAAATTGCTACAAAACTATTTGGGCACACACAGGATACCACAGTGGAAAAGTCCGCACTTGACTTCATGTGACGGTTATATTCAAAGGACAGGTACACCAAAAATACTATGTCAAATTACCTTCAAGATCTGGGTTTGAGATGTATGTGGAACATACATGAATACTTAATTTAAACCTGGGTGCCATCCCCAAGATATCTCACTATTCTTATGTAATATCTCAACGCCCATCAGAAGCAGGTCCTGAGTATTTCAGATATTTGAAACACAACTTGTCTCTGTCTCACTCCCTAGTATGAGACATGAACAGAGTAAATTTGGCTTGTACAGCACGTCCGGTTGGGGAGAACCCTGGTCATGGCTTCCCCCTAGCTTGAGCTCCCTCCATCAGGAGATACTGAGAACAAGCAAAACAGATGAAAACAACACGGCACAAAGCATAATGGGTACTCATAAAACACTGCTTGAGTCAAACAATAAACAAATGTTCATCTTCTGCTTTTAGAATCAACTAAAACCAAGGGTTCTCAGCCCTAGCATTGTGGATGTTTAGAAGGCGTTAGCTCTCCTTTTAAATATTTTATGAGTTCTTTGAGAACCTTGTACAACGTGTTTTCATCATACTCACCCCTCCCCCAACTCCTACTAGATCCACAGGTTCCTCTTACCCCCTACCCATCCCAATCCCACTAAGTTCTCTTCTATTGAGGACTTTCCACCATCCACTAAGTTGGAAGAGCCCTAATACCACACCTATTCACAAGCTCTAACAACAAGAACTCTCTCTGACATTCATTTCAACAAGACTCTTGGGAGAAAATGAGCCCTCGGTAAGAAGTATTCGTGTAGACTATTAGAAAGCCACTAGATATATTTTACACTCAGTACAAAAAAAAATTACAATGCTGAAAATAGCTTAATTTTTACGATGCTCTTGAATCCCAAGCCATTTTGAAAGCTGAGCCAATAATGTAAGCTACACGTTAGCAAAGTAAGTCATCAGGACAATTTACAACTGATTGGAGAATATTAACCGCTGGAGGCAAGCCAGTCATTAGCTGTGGCTGATCTAGAGGGGACACAGCATTAATAATTCAATAAAGGAAAGGCTGCAGGCAGAGAAACTTGGAGTTATTTATTTAACCAATTAGGTGCATTTTTTGGTGGCGACCCTGCTTTGGGGAATACGAGTAAGCCATGCGTATTCTTCAATTAATCAGGAAAACTGTACATCACAAATCAGCTCTTACTTCCTTTCAGATGGAAAATGTGCAGTGCAGTGGTCCTGGAGCCTGAAGAGGCAGAGGATGTGGACTTCTGAGAGCACCAGGCTCGTAACTCACACACTTTCCCTGGAACGGAATGACTATTGGAGAGGCCTCTAAATTAGACCTCAGGCTGGGGTCTTCTCTGCTTTCTCATTTCCCTTCCTCAACAGAGGCCCACATGGGTCTGAATTACACCAGGTACAACTGAAATCCTGTGTATGCCTCTTAGTGAGGAACAGTCCCCTGCCAAGTCAGACCTGGATGACGAGGTAGGAGACACCCACTGCTGCAGCAGCAGTGTTGCTCCTGTGTCGGCTTTGCCCACAACTTAGGAAACTTCCTGTGGCCCTATCTGGTGTCCAGTTTTGTCCTGGATCCTGCGGTGCAACAAGTCCGTATCACCCACTTACTGTTCGCATTTAAGAAACCTGGCTCGGTTGTCCCCACTAAAAGGAAAAGACCATCAGGACTTCGTTAGTCCTGTTCTGTGAGTCAGACCACTAGAAGTTAATGATTTTTTTCTTTTCACTTGTCTATTTCTTTTCTCTCTCTCTCTCTCTCTTTATTTTTATTTAAATTTCTTTTGTTTTACTTTGGAAAAATCTTGCTTATTAGTCCAGAGGCCTGATTTTTATAATTGGAGGTGCCTATAAAACCTGAGCACAGACACCTAGACCAGGAGCTCAATGAAATGCCTTTGGCAAGTATTTAATGACAAAGTCCCTTGACCACGTCCTGTTCTCATCAGCACACACAGTGCAGAGCTACCACAGGAAGAGCAGTTGCTAATGTTCATGCGTATCGATCCCAGCCTCTCTGGTGACACTGAATCAAGCAGGTGATGCCTGTGTTGAAGCGAAATGTAGAAACTGTTTCTCAAAAATATGTTTATTTCACTGAAATTAAATGATTGATTCTATAAATAAAACACCGGAGCTTCATTTTACTGACCCCCCTAAATACCTGTTTTTGTTACTAACCTCAAAGTTCTCTCCCCTCTCTCTCCTTCCCTCTCTCCCTCTCTCTTGTTCTTCCTCTCCATACAAATGGAAGAATGGAAAGTCACCTCTTCTCTCCCTCCTCTCTCTCCTTCTCTCTCTATCCATCAACAAGGTCAGTCACGGGGGGGGGGGGACACTGATTAAAACACAAGGAGTGGAGGGCCCCAAGTTCTATTCATTTAAGTTACAGATTTATTCTACTGGAAAAAGCACAGGAGAATCATGCCTTCCAATGTGGCAAGGGGAATACCATTCTGCTCTGTCAACACAATCATGGTGGGATAATTAGAGGTTTTCCAAAACAGGACAGAATTTTTATAGGAATGGTATCCAGAGCAAATAAACTCCAATTATGGAACGAGAGGAAAATAGAAATCAAGTCTACTAGAGTGGGAAACCCTTGTAGGTTAATGATCATCTGGGGTAAGATACTGGCCACTGGAAGGGTTGTACTTCTTAATCGTTAGTAAATGGATAAAACTTGTTTCTTTCATCTGTCACTGGTGTCCTATCTAGGATAAAGACGCTTTGTTGGTCCTCCACAGGAAAATCACACATACCCCTAGGAAAAGTCACATAGCACACATTGGCACAACTGGGCTTTTCTGATTATTTATTCTTAGAAATTACATGAAGTTGCTCCCCTTAATCTCTTCTGGTCAGCTTTACTGAAGCCATGAGGATTGAAACCTCTCCTAAAGAGCACACAATGGCTTCAATAAATACCCTAAAGCCCTGCTTATTCTGCTCCTCTGTGACTCTATTATGTTAAGTACTGGGTAAAATGATCACGCCACTTATTTCAATGCATAAACATGAGCTGTAAAGAGAGAACAAACAGTAGTCCTTCTCAGGTTCCATCAAATGCGTCTGTAACCCCTACTTTTCTCTATTGTGCTCTACAGTATTGGATATGGCTTCTCCTCTTCTTCACAGCCCTGCCTACAATTATTATTATTATTATTTTTGTCTCTCAACATCTTCTCTATTTTCTGTCTACTATCTCAGCAATGCAAATAGCTCTTTATCTTCACAAATTATCTAGGAACCCCAGGCTTGGCTTCTAATCATGCTCAGAGGAGTGACATGCAAGACCGCTGCCAGGAAGAGTCAAACAATCCTCAGAACAGAAACCATCCTACACAGTAAAACCGTGAACAGTTCTCCCTCCACAAGAAAAGGTGGAGAATGCCCATAAAGAATTCATACTCCATACCAAAGCCAGGTTAGGTATGGTAGAAGGAAAGCCCAGAAAGAGGTAACGACAAGGCTCTTCAGCGTGAGCTGAAAAGGCGGCTGTCACAATTCCAAACAGTACTTCTTCGCATAGCTGTGTGTTTTACCTAAGCCTTTGAGTCACACATTTCTATATATCAAAAGGCACAGAAGTAAATCAATCTGACAATCAAGTGTGTGTGCGTGTGTGTGTGTGTGTGTGTGTGTGTGTGTGTGTGTGTGTGTGTATGAAATGAGAGGAAAACACCCATAAAAAAATAATATGGCCCATGGCAAGGCTCAAGGGCAGAACCCAGCACTCCAACTCTTGGGTCCACACCCAGAAGAACTAAAATCACCTAGAGAAACTGGCAATCTATTCACTAAATCAAACTATTGCAGCCAGAATATGGAATCAATCAGTGTCCATCAACAGACAAGTGAATGAAGAACCTGTGAGATGTGTGTGTGTGTGTGTGTGTGTGTGTGTGTGTGTGTTTATGTGATATATACAGTTTCATGTTCAGCCATGAAAAATGGAATCATATCAGGTCAGAAATGTGGAAGGATTTGGGAGAGCGTATGTGAAGAGATAGCCAGGCACTGAAAGTGAGATCTCACAGGCTCTCACTCACACATGGAAGCTAAGTAAGCTGATGTCACAGAAGCAGGGAATTCTCAGAGTTCACAGTGAATTACCATCACAGGAGGGAGGTGAGACCAGAGGTATGAAAACTCTAGCAGGAGAAAGGCGTGCAAGTGTTTTGCTGTTCGGAGCAGTGACTGACGGTTGCTTACAATAAGTCTCTGTTTTTTAAAGAACTGAGGAAGAAAGTGTGAAGGTTCCTATGCTAACAATGACAAATGTTTAAAAAGATAGAGCCACTACTTGTCCTAATTTGATCATGAGACATTATACACATGTATCAAATAACAGCGCACCCCATAAATAGATTCTTATAACACAACAAGGTGTGGAAACGTCTGCTGAATTCTGCCTGGCACAGGCACCATAGCCAATCTGTGCTTGAGCAGATGAGAAGCATCATGAGTAAGAACCTGAGCTGATTCCCCATTGACAGGATCAGAATGGTAAGGCAGAGTCCACAAGGAAAGGAAAACAATTCCTAGCACTCTATGCGGACAAACGGAAAATAGTTGTTAAAAGCCTCGTAGGCATTCTTTTCAAAGATTAAGGCAAAGGATGTCCTTCACTGAAACATGAAAGCTTTGTTTATAGCTTTTATGATCATTTGACAAGGGCATCAACAGCAATTAGCTGCAACCACTATTTCATTGGCCACCCACAGTCAGGGAAGTATAAAAAAACAAAACAAACAAACAAAAACAAACAAAAAAAGAAAACTTATATAAAAAGCTCTCCATTTTCACACACTAGCTCTCACTCGAGTGGCACCAGGAGGCTGTAAGCAAATAGCTAGTTTGTGAGCTGTCATGCTCAACACTCAACAGCTTTAATATTAATAACACCAAATGGGAATGGTACTCATGTAGTTTAAGAATGTCTTTTAATAATTATACCAGAAGAAATATTTTATATTCCAAGCTAGGTACCAGCTCAGAAGACATTATACACATTACTGATGGTCAAGTGTCAGTATGTTGATCATAAGAAATCGACTCCACAGTTCATTGTTATTGAGCAATTTTGAAGTTAGCATTAGATACATCTATACCAGGCAAGTCAGTCTTGGTTGAATTAAGTTTCACATGATAATGGTCCCAGGTGGATTACATCAAGAGGGCCACTGACTGGGATTCTTGGAAGACCCTAAAACATAGGCTGCTCTCTTCTCTGCCCTCTGCCCTCAGCACTAGGACCTCTTGAGTCAGGACTACTGGTTCACAGTAAACAGAAATGCAGGATTCGAAATGGGATTCAAATTTCAGATAAACAACAGCTTTGAAGGGTTAAATGTGAATTTACAGAGATTTACAAAGCATAAACATAAATCAGTTTTATGTTAACACAATTATTCATTGTTTGCTGGAACTGTAACTCTGAGGACCCTGTATTTCATGCTGCATGGTAGAGTCTGTGAGGATCCTATCTAGTCAGAAACCTGGCCTGGGGGGAGGAAATCACAACTGTCTGAGCACATGACTTTCTCTTCTCCCATACACAAGATCCTGGAAGTGTCTAGAAGGATAGATGCTTTGAGAATAAAACAAACAGGGTAAAGAGAAAGTGCCACGTGGATAGAAATCATGAGTAATTTCCAAAAGATGGCAGAGAGCAGGTCACTCAACAGAGAAAACCACATCCTCACACTGGAACTGAAAGGCTGCTAGGAAAAGCTGCAGTGCCTCCAAAATGCTCTAAATTTAGACACATTGGAAACAATGACCAAGATAAACAGTCACTGTAATCGGGGAACCACATCCAGAACCTCTAAGCTTGGATGCCTACCGCAAGCCTCTGGTGTCCAGAGCAGGCCATATAGAGCAGGAGTGTAAGTACCTGGACTGAACCTACAGGTAGGGCCGAGGTGCCTGACGGGTGGTGAAAGGTTGCTACAAAATCAGCTCCTTCATGATGAGGCAATGAACACTAACTACAGGGGAAGAAAAGCCTCCCTAGAGACAGGTAAAAAGGCTACCACAAGTTTTAGGGAAATTGGCATCACCATGAACAAAGGCAGAAGAACTGAAATGGAAGTGACCAGTTGAAGCAGATACCAGTAGACCCCCAACCAGTTTATTTGGTATGTTTAGATGTTTGAGGCAGTACATTGCATATGGGAAAGACAGAAGACTACAGTGGAGGCAAAGGCGTTTTGAAATATCACAGAACAAGAATCTTGACAATTAAATAAACCTAAAACTCCAGGGGTTAAATTACTGGAATACAACGGACTGTCAAGTTGACTAGCAAGATGAAAGAGAGACTAGGGGACAGGGCATGTGTGAGCTACAGAATCCATGGGATGGATAGATTGAGAGGAAGAACAGAAGGAATAGATGGAGAGAAACAACACACAAAAGAAATAGACATAGTAGAGTGTGCAGGATAGAGGTTTCAGAGTACAATGGTAAGCAAGAATATGTGAAGAAATTCTGTGTAAGCTGACTGACCTCTGCAGCAGAGGTGAGGAGGAGGCAGGAAGAGCCTTCAGAAGAGAGAGAAAGTGAAGAGCTGATGCTATCCCCACTTAAGCTGTTTTGGGTCAGATCAGCCACTTCAAGCACACCAGATATGCCTGCACCAGTATGGTCATGTACACAGGAAATGAGAGGAAAACATAGGAACCACACCCCCAAGAGTACATCACTGTACATCATACACGTATGCATGATGTGTGTTTGAAAGGTATAGGGTCATTTAAAAACCATGATTTCACATCACCATACATTACCCAGGAAAGTACCCATGGAAGGATGCAGGCCTTAATGCACCCTATAAGATGTACAAGAGCCACCTAAAGATGTGATCCCACATCACTAAACTGCCTCAGCCAGGGAAACACCCCAGGAAGGATGCAGACCTAATGTTGACCTGGACTATTGCACTGTCACTCTGTAGGACTTTCTTGGTGTGGGAGGTTCTGCACTCCTGCCCTCAAAGGAAGCAAATCCATGACTAATCTCAAACATGCATCTGTTGCCACAGGGCATGTGGTACACACACACCTAGGTAAGAGCTGCTGCTAGTTCAGGTCTGACACTCTCACAGAGCATGTGTGTGTGGCACATCACATATTCACGTGCTATTATTAGGAATGACATGTGTCTGAGAGCAAACACATTCATAACATCTGAAATACATCATTGGGTTAAAAGGCCGTGGAGGGGGATGCGAGACACTGGTGAGGACACTTGAGGTTTGAATTTTAATATGAACTCTTTTCTAGTTGCTCCTTTTGTTGAGTCTAGACACTCTGGTCCTCCAGTTCCCATCTTTGAGATGTTCAGTGTTTTGTTGACTTGATTGGTGCCATTTCTGGCCACTATTTACTATGTGGTTAGTTACAGAGGGGGATTAAGTTAACATTTTCATAACTATGGAGTCTCTCTAAATAGCCTGAGATCATGGGTCAATTTGCATGCCATTTCTTGGAAGGCTCTGGGGGCATTCAGCGAGTAGTATACAGAGAGGTGTGTCCTCCTGCAGCTTTGACCCAGGTGGGAGACACTGGATGGGAAGAGAGAATGGAGCCACCAGTGGCTTCCTCAAGTTCAAAGGAAAATTGTTCAAAATAGAACAAAACGTTAGTTTTTTTCTTCTTCATAAAACCTGTTTTCAGAATAATCACTAAATAGCAGGTGTTATGCTAGGCCCTGGGCACAAAAGTTTCTTTCATCCAGAGAAAAATGGGGCAAAGGGTAGAAAATGTCAAGATGCCAAAAAAAAAAAAAAAAAAAAAAATTACCATTAGAATTCTTCCTAGGACACAGGCCCTATGCCAGGACACAAATATGAGGCAGGTAGAAGCCCAGGGTTATATTCACAAAGGTGGTAATAAATGCATTTTTACTAAGACAGAGTGTGCCAAAAATGGTCAATTATGCGGTGAACATGTCCAATCTTCGATACTCACCACGAGCACCAGGAATTGTGAGGAAAATTGCTCTTCAAATAGCATGGTCAGAAAAGAATCAGGCAGTATCGTCTGGAGTGAAGTAGGTGTTTAACACTTAAAAACAAAAGGATTCCTGAAGAGAGACTCTGAGGAGACCAGAAAGAGCTCTGAGCGGGGAGGGCTGTTATAAACTGCATATTGATGGGCACATTATTCCTAACAGCATCGTTCAAAGTGCAAATTTCTATCTAGCAGGATACCCAAGTGAACATTAGCTTTAAGTGGACCACTTTCAAGGACCTCTCAAAATGTCTACTTTTTGGCTACGTGATAGTGAATGTTCATTAGCAACACCCTTAGCCCATGGACCTGAGGTTCTAGCAGCTACTGCAGATGTCCCTCTTCTTGGTAAGGCACACAAGTAAGGCATTTAACCAACTATCTTAAACAAACAGGCAAAGGACTTATAACAGGAAAAGAGACTATGTCTCTCTGTTTCCCAAACAAACTGAATTCCTATCTAATCAAAAGTATATAGTACATTTCAACATTTTTTTCATGATTAAAGATATAATAAATAAAATTGGCTTTTCTGCTTATTTACTTAAGAACGTGGCCATGTTTACAGTTTACATACATTGTTTAAAGGAAAAAGAAAATATCCAATTTGGCTTCACACACAGCAAAGAGATGCAAAGACAAGGACAGTATGTCTAATTTAAATCGACCCAGGCTTTGATTTAGCCCAGTTCATCCTTACGTTGCAACTTTTGAAGAACATAAATCCAATGTCTAGTAATAAAAAGGTGAAAGTAGACAACAGCCCTTTCCTTCTTCTGTGTGACCTACCACTTCTCTTAGGCAGCATCAGAAACAGAAAGAAAAGAAAAGATAAAGAAAAAGAAAACCTTTTCAACCTTGCTGTCAACTTACTGAGCTATCAAAGTGTTTTTCACGCAAGAAGAGAACTTACACATAAACAAATGCCAGCGTGTAGTTACCGCGCTATCTCAGGCTGGGGTGACAAGTCAAAGGCAACTTTCAAAACAGTTGTCTGCAAAGTTCTGAGGCAGGTGACTAAGGCCAGGACGTAGCCTTCCCTCTTCCCTGGGCTCCTCCTGCACCACCTTGAAGAGAACCTATGTACAGAGGGCTCAGAGACCAGCCCAGGCGGCAGAATTCTTGACATGAACCATGCACTCCGCGTGCGTCTTCTTTCAAGTCCTCTTAGAGTCGATAAGTGGCATCCGGTCTACAGCCCACATGGCTGGTGTCTCCGTGGCCGCGTGAGCCTGCCTTTCCACTGTTTTCCGCTAGGTGGACAAGAGGTTACAACAGCCATTCTGCCTGTCCTTTGCAGCACTATAAGATAGCTCAGAACCACGGGCCAATCAGGACAGAAACAAGGGGCTGCGTAAGGTACACAGCGCAGCCACCCTGTGGAGACACCAAGGCCTCAGCAACGCTTTACTCTTTATGGTGTCTTGGTTCAGCTCTGCACCCCGGAAATCGGAACGGAATCATACAAGTCCCTTTGACTCAACTTCCCTCAGGAGACATGAATGAAACCGAGGCACACGCGCATCTTAGTGCCAGTCCCTCTCCAAAAACTGTGCTCTCGGTAGCCAGGAATGGCACATCGGCATCAGTGAAGGCGCTAACCTTAAGACTTCATTAAATATACCAATATACCCACTGGAACTCATAAACATAGGTAAACTATCTAGGAAGGTAATGGAAATGTATAAACAAGCAATAATCGTTACGATTAAAGTCCCTGTTGGGTTCCTAGCATTACCTTTATGTTCTGTGCCAGTCTGATCACCTTTCCACCAGCATTGCCAAAACAATGGAAAAATTAATAATAAATACGAAATAGTAACAAAGACGTAGAAGAAATCTTACTGCCACTGTCTTTCATCAGAAAAGGGAATGGCACACTAATGTCCTCCGGCACACTAGATGGTGTGAGTAGATGGCGCTACAATCACTGGTGGATATCTTTAATCAATATATTTACTGAGAGAAGGAGTCACAAATGAAAATTAATTGGCTTGATTAATTAATTGGCATGATAATCAGTTACCAGACAAACCCATCGTCGTTCAAGGTCTCTGTGGTCAGCCTTCCTGGAATTCAGTGGAAATCTCAGAGAAGAAACCCAGCTCCAGTAAGAACGTGTGTGATGACCCAAAGCAACAATACCGGACGCTCTTGAGAAGAGAGTGCTGCAGTTCAGGCAGGGTCAGGAGTTTTCTAAATCAAATACCTGGTAAGCACCACCAGGGCCTCCTGTGAGTAATTCCACAACTAGGATCATGATCCCGGAGAGAACCCAGTGATTCTCTGAACAGGGGGAACTCAGAATCCTGCCCACTCAAGCTAAAGCTAGCTATAGCCAGGCACCTAAGAAACAAATTTACATAGGCTAATCTCTGAATGCTCAAGCTCCCTGTGAGGAAACATCTGATAAAGGCAACTTAGGGAAGTACAGCTGGATGGTGGGGTCCATCATGGAGGCAGGCCTGGCAGCAGGAGTGGGAGGTGGCTGCTCCCATTGCATCCACAGCCAGCAAACACAGAGACAAATGCTGCATCTCCATTCATTTAATCCTTTGTATTTAGTCCCAGAGCTCAGCCCAGAGATAGTGCTAACAATCTTCAGGGCGGGTTTCCTACCTCGGTTACACCTTTCTGGAAATGTCCTCACAGATATGCCCTGAGCTTTGTTTCCTACATGATTCTAAATTTCATGTATACAACATCACTGTGGCTCTGACACTGCAATATCATCCCCTACATTTGATTTTCAGTTTTACAAAAACCTTTATTTAGAAGAAACTTCCTTTGAAAGATTCTATCTCATTCCCAAGTACCAAAACAACCAAGGTGTCTTTCGGGGAATGAATGCAAAAAAAAAAAGTAGCCCACCCAAATTACGGGAAGTTACTTATCACAAAAATCAGAAAAGAAAGGAAAAGGACTGGAAAAGAAAGGTGAGGAGAATGGAGGGAAGGGGAGGGAAGAGAGAGAAAGAGAGGGAGGGAGAGATCTCAGAAAAGAAGACATGAGGTGACCTTCAATGCATATCACCAAGCGAGAGAAGCCAATCTGAGAAGGTTACATCCTGAACCTGTCCAATTAAGTGACATTCTAGAAAAGGCAAAACCATAGAAACAGAAACCAAAGTTTAAAAGGCCAGTGGTAGTGAACCACAGAGTGACAAGAAGGGGCAAAAAGGTTGAATATAGCAGCAGTGAGTCTGTTCTACAGGGCACTACAATGCCAGTGTAATTAATCCCATACCACAGTCACAGCAAGAGCAGTGACTAAGGCTAACCATGGTGCTAGGTGCTAACAGTGCCTCAATGCGGGTGTGCAACAGAAACAAATGCCCATTCATGTGGGGATGTGCCCATCAACACGGAGGTGCAGTAGGCATGAGACAGATGTTAGGAAAACTATCTGGACTTCCTCCAGAACTGTATGTGAACACAAAACTACCCTTTAAAACGCCTATTAATAAATATGAATATACATGTGACATCAAAAGCTTTACAGAAGCTTAATCATCTCCATGTATTCACGTGTATTCACAAAGTAACAGACTCAACAACATATTTTTATGCAATAATTTCCCTATGCCATAGTCCCTCATGCCTAGTTTGATCACCACAAAACCCGTCAAGAATGGTGTCCTGGTAAGATTAATTATTAATTGTTAACTGGTTGTTTCTACGGGGAGAGTGTCGGTGCAATGTTCTATTTATAAAATAGAATTGAAAGCTGTGGGGCAAGGGAATAAG
Source organism: Mus pahari (assembly GCF_900095145.1). Lineage (NCBI taxonomy): Eukaryota > Metazoa > Chordata > Mammalia > Rodentia > Muridae > Mus > Mus pahari. The sequence continues at coordinate 76,523,082 of NC_034600.1, read as the reverse complement.
AAAAGAAAAATCTAATTAGGGGCCTGACAGCCTTTTATAATGGAATTAAAATTATATTTCTCCTCACTACAAATATGTAAAGCTGATATTGTTTTTGTCTCTGCTCCTTAGAAATCTGTGTTGTTTGTAAAATGTATGAAACTCAAGAAGAAGGAAGACCAAAATGTGCATACTTCGTTCCTTCTTAGAATGGGGAGCAAAAATACCCATGGAAGGAGTTACAGAGACAAAGTTCGGAGCAGAGCCTGCAGGGATGACCATCCAGAGACTGCTCCACTTGGGGATCCACCCCATAAATGACCACCAAACCCAGACACTAGGCAGATGCCAAAAAGAGCCTACTGGCAGAGAGGCTCTGCCAGTGCCTGGCAAATACAGAGTGGATGCTCACAGTCATCCATTGGATGGAGCACAAGGGCCCCAATGAAGGAGTCAGAGAAATACCTAGGGAGCTGAAGGGGACTGAAGCCCCATAGGAGGAACATCAATATGAACCAACCAGTACCCTCAGAGCTCCTTGAAACTATACCACCAATCAAAGAAAACACATGGTGGAATTTGTGGCTCTAGCTATATTTATAGCAGAGGATGGCCTAGTTGGTCATCAATGGGAGGAGAGGCCCTTGGTCCTGTGAAGGCTCTATGCCCCAGTATACGGGAATGCCAGGACCAGGAATGGGAGTGGGTGGGTTGGGGAGCAGGGGAAGGGGGAGGGGATAGAGGATTTTCAGAGGGAAAACTAGGAAAGGGCATAACATTTGAAATGTAAATAAAGAAAATACCTAATAAAAAATTTTTTTAAAAAAAGAAATCTGTGTTATATGCCTGCAAGTAACTTTTCCCATACCATATTTCCTATGACTCTAGGAAAACACATGCAATTGCCATTCAGCAACCAAGGCTGGAGTGGACTAGATCCTTGACCAGTTTAAAGTATTTAAATTTAAGGTGTACCTTCACACAAAATGACATCACATTTGCATAAAACCCACACACATCTTCCACTGTGCATGAAACATGGCTAGATGGTGTACAGTGTCTAATGCAACATATATTAAAATACATTTAAGGCTGCCTAGAAAGCTATATTGTGCTATTATGAGAACAATTGCAGAAAGGTAGGTCTGGACTTTTTCAGGTTGAATTGCTTGACCAGTAACCTGTACATACAGAATGCAAACCACTTGATGTCTCCTGCACAGTGACGTGACAGCTTTACAGAAGGTGGCATCCACCCGTGGCCATTCAGAAATGACCTTTTAAGAAACTAAAAATATTTGTTAGAATAAATTATTTCTATATCTCTCAAAATGTTCTCGTTCATTGCAACCTATAGAATGTTACTGTAACCTCATGAAAAAAGAGCTCTATTTCCAGCATGCACCAAATAGTACACCTGTTTGTAGCTGAGATTTTAAAAAATATGGAATTTTTATACGGAAGGAGTGTGTTCTTTCCCAGATCTGCGTTTATAAAAGTTCTCCACGTAAATTGAACTTAATTAAGACCTTTTACACAGAGCCAAGTCCACTCAGCAACTCTCTCTAATGCTCGTTTGCATTAGCCAGGTATTCAGGGGAAAGCAGTGACTAACAGAAGTTCCAGAGGCAAGCCTTGAACTCAAAGTGTTTACGATGGGGACAGACAGACAGACTCAAAGACGATAACAAAGCCAATCTAAAGTTCAAACTCAAGAAGACTGGCAGAGAAGTGGGGTTTCAGTACAGTCCCACCTCTATTCCAAACCCAGTGAGAAGCAGACAGCTCCAACATCCATCTAAGCATAACCGCTGCTCTCCACGTGGGTCTCTGAAGATCAGACACTTGGCACACACAGAAGCTGGTCAGCCTACATGTTGTTGATCAGCAGTAGCCGAGCGGCCTCCCAACCAGCAGGCTGCTCACTCGAGCAGCTAAGAGTTCTGCAAGCCCAGCCAGCCATGAACCCTATCCCAGATCCTGCCTCTCTGTGTTCCACACTGCACTGATGAGAAGACATCCCCTTCAAAGCGTCCCCATCAAACTAACCTTTACCCAGCACTGGAGACGGTGCAAGGTGCCCTTGATCCTTCTGTCTTTTGATTTTGTGCAGGGAGCTTTAGTGCACCTTTTAGATGAGAAAACACAGGTTGTAATCATAAATATGCAGATCAAATGGCTACTCTGCAAGAGGTAACTCACACACAAGTAAGTCATTCCGGATACTGACTCGGGTTTGAGAATTTATGCTTTCCAAAATATCTAGCTACAAGAGACAAGATACAAGAAATAATACAGGCAATTTCAGCATTTAGTTGTAAAATTAAATCTTGAGAAATGTCCTATGTATTATTTCCCCCGCCACCCCTCCCCCTGCTTTGAAGTTGTTATCACTGTAGGTGACCTAAGTGTCCGGGGATTTTCTGAGTCAGGAGGGCTCTCTATTTGCAGTTAAATTAAGAAGTTACTGGGACATTGATATTTAATTCCAGTCAGGAATCACTGTACTTCGTCAATAAATGCATATTTACTAACTCTCTACTAAAGCCATGCAAAGAACATCATACTACCTAGTAACAAGACGGAGGAACCATGAAGGAATTTTCATGGTTGAAGAGCCAGCCCAACATGTCACATTGGTACGACAGGGATATGTTAAGCAGAATGTATCCTCGTCAAGGTAAAGGGAGGATGCAAGCTCCAAGGATCATCGAAGTCCAGGTGCTTTAATGATGCTCATGAACTTCCAAGGGAGTTCTTAAACCAAATCCTCTTTGTGACATTTAAAGTAACAAAGTAAATTTTAATGGTGAATCAACTAGGAGCCTATTTGCATCTTTCCAGTTTAAATATTTATCCTAATCTGAGTTTTACCCTTAAGAATGGGGAAACAAGCTCTGACCGCAATCACTTTAGCAAGTAATTCGGAATATTATCCATCTGTTCTTCAGTTAATAGGTGGGAAGTGTGTGACTTGTTCTTTGATAACCCAAGCATAATTGGTCATTTCTTACTGAAAATTTCCACCTTACCTATTCAACAGCTATATTGTATACTCACGTTGCAAACATCTTCTGAGTATTCCCATACGGTGTGACCTGAAAACTTAGGTTATCAGAGTCAAAGTGGGAGAAATCAATTTGAAATGTAAAATGGGAAGGCTGTTGATGACTGAATTAGAAGTCATGGATTTGGTCATGGTCCAGCTCACCCACGGACCACAGATACTCAAGCCATATCGGAAGAGACATCAAAGGAGTTTGCCTTGGCTGCTACAAATAAGCTATGTAGTCATAAGTGCCTGGTGGAGACTCCTACACAGCCAACACCTCCTGCATCACTCACCAATCAACTGGTTGAAGTTTGGCAGCGAAAACATATGAAGCATACTTACTGTAAGGAGAAGCAACTGATATCAAAATTTTAAAAATGAGTTATAAAAGAATGGTAACCAGGCCATTTCTTAGACCTTGCCAGGTCTCTCTCAGATTAGCAATTGAAATAGAACCGCAAATATTTATAAGTAATTTTCCATTAAACACTGTTATTTATACAGTGAATAATATAAGCAGTAGATGTGCCTGGTTTTCTTTTTGCTACTAAATATCAGGAACTCAGGTACTCATCAGTTCATTTGACACACATTTATTCTCCTGAGCCTGCTAAGTAGTAAGTTGGGAACTAGCTGTTAAATGGGAGTGGCTGTGAGATGGCTATGGGAAAGGCAGAGATGTCGGCCACTTGATATGAATGAAAAATAAATATGGATGCAGGGTAAGGGGAGGATGAGAACTGCAGTCTGTGTGAGGAATGAAAGAAGCATTTCATTCCAGAGGATGACCAGCCGTAGGAAGACAAAAATGGGTAATGTCACAGGTGGTTAAGGAGAGGCCTTGACACACTCAAAGGAAGATTTTTCAAGGCTGCCTTGCCCTGAGAGGAGACATTCAAGGCTTTTGTGCGGATTGTCTTTTCAAGGATGTTTGTTAAGTACACAGTCTTTGAAGACAGAAATGGAGGCTCTCTGCAATGCAGAGGGCAGGCTTATTTACTGCTCAGTCAAAGGCAGAGGGGGAGTCTCATGCTTGAGCAAGGAGTGGATGAATATTTGCAGCCATCATGAAAGACTTTGACTTTTGGAAATCGGGGTTTCTCAGGTCACTGTGGTGCCACTGCTGGCAAGGACCCCAGTCACCTCTGGCCATTCTAGACACTTGAGGGATATTAACAATTCATGCAAGCATGAAAGTCATAGTGTGGACTTTGAGAAATAAAATTCTTTACCTGTGGCCCAGTAGTCTTGACTATTCTGCCAGTGTCTATGAAGTTGTGATGAACAGTACAAGGGGTTAAGAACTCAACTGCTTGAGCTGGCAGTGAACAATGATTGCCCTCTATTTTTATAATTCCTTGTGTGTGTGTGGACGCGCGCGCATGCGCGTGTCCATGTGCAAGCACGTACGTGTGTGTGTGTGTGTGTGTGTCTGTGCGTGTGCATGTGTGTGTATGCAAGATCATGTGTGTGTGTGTCTGTGTGTGTGTCTGTGTGTGTATGTTTGTGATAGTTCTACATGTGTAAGTGAAGGCAGCAGTGTGTCAAATATGTCAGTCAAAGGACATCTCTAGGGAGTCGATTATCTCCTTCCACTGTGGGTTCTGAAACCTGAACTTGGGTCACCAGGCTTGCATGGAAAACACTTTTACTTGCTAAACCATCTCACTGGCCCAGTTACTAATAGACTATATGCTGGCCTCATATCCATAAAGCTGGCTGAGAGCATTTAGATTCTAATCCAGGTTAGCTCTGCCACAGTGGAGCTATCTAAGGTGTTTGAAGCTTAATTTCACCTTAGTATTAATGAAGAGTTTTAACATACCACTTTTTATTAGGGTATTTCAAATTATCTAGAAGGGAAGAAATCGAAGACATAAAGGATTTCTTTCTTCCTCCGAGTACAGCAATAACTTATGTAGATGATTAAAAAGAAATGGTCCTACACAACATCTGTCAGACAAAAATGCCGGGCTTTGGTGTTTGTGTAGAACTCGACATGTTTGTATTGATACTTAAAAATAAAGAGATAGAGTGCTTGTGAAGCATCCATGCTTTAGAAACGGGTGCTTCTGCTCGGTAACAGAGCCTCGGACCCATCCTCAACATGTTGCAGTGTTTGTACAGAGGCAACATCGTTTTTAAATACCAGAGCAACGTATCCAGGCAGGAGGAGGACAACTTTGTATAAAAGTTAAAGAGGTCCATCATTTAACATAAGTTTATGGAAATACATTTTATTGATTATTTTTGTCACTTGACAATCTCATGCATTTATATAATATATTCTGGGTGCTTCTCTTCCTTACCCCCTCTTACTTCCCTATCACCCTTATCAGCCCCCATCAACTCTTCCAGTCCTTTTCTAAGAACCATGACTTTTGGTTTGGTTTTGTGATCTCTTTTGCTTTAGTAATCATTGGATTAAAACTATCCATTGAGCATGAAAGGCCATCAAGTGATATAGAGATGAAGACAGTGATTCCCCCCTTGCCCAAATTATAGCAAAAAGTCTAGCAGTAGGCAACAAGGCACCATACCCCCACTGCCTTATCCACACCAGACTATGGATGGGCCAGTTCTTATGCAGACCCAGTGAGAATATTTCTAAAGTCCATCAAGCCATGAGGACAAGCTACTAATTATCAAGAGTGACAAAGGTCCAAGCAGGTCATTTGATATAATCACTGTTCATTTGCGTCTTGATATGCATGGATAAAAGGGTCTTAAAATAGCCTTGCATGTGAACTCAATATTTGTCTTCTAAATTGGCTTATCCAGTAGAGTCTTCCAAATGTGACGCCTTATTAAAGAGTGTATATCACGTGTAGCCTGTCTCTGGCTCTCTTTAGTTGAGTGCCCTGGAGGCTTACAGGGATATGATAACTTCTCTGGTAAGCACTTGGAAGCCAGTGACACCACAATGATGTAGAGACCATCAGTTACCACGGCTGATGGAGAATGATGATAACTGATCTGTATATAGCGGACATCGGTGACTTCATAAAGGTGTCCCCACCACCCACATTGCTTCAAAACTTACTTTCAAGCACCTTTTCATAGAAATGTTTGCATGTTTTTTTACGATTGCTATCTTCCTTTCCCGCTTTCAAACACAGAGCCACCTGTTGGGAGAAACTTGCTGTGGTGGTGGTGGTAGCAGAGAACAAACCAGGATCAAGTCCTTCTGTTCTCATGCACCTTAGTAAGCAAGCACACCTTGAGAAACTCGAGACGTTTGCCGGAAACAGCTCCTCAAATCCGTGATGGTGCAGCCAGTGCATTAAGAGAGGTAGGCATGTGAGCGAGTTAGGCAGGGCAGGTCAACTTCAAACGGCTCTACGAAGAAGGATCACCACAAATGAGGAGCATGGGCCACCCAGAAGTCACACGCTGGCCCATCACACAGCAAGCTGGGGCATGAAATAAGGACTTAGCCATGAAGGTCTTTACGTCTATAAAGCTGCACATTAAATGTATGTCCTAACTCTGACCACCTAATGTGGGCAGTTTGGTTCCTGTATGGTGCTCCTCTGCGGTACCTAGGGTGGTACATTCTATACAAGATCTTAGAGATAGAATAAAGGCAAAGTTGTCCATGTGGACACTGTTTCAGACTCCACAACATCCACCTGAACTTCCATATAAGGACACATGTGAACACTTTACCCTCTATATTCGTTACCTCACACACTTTTCCAGCTCGACAGAGCAGCCGAGGGAGACTGGGCTTCCCCAGGCTGCTCACTGCTGTATCATTCCCATGCTTTTGAACTGAATAATCTAAAGCCACATATCCATCATTCCATACTCCAAGGCATGGTGCTTCTCAATATTAATCGCCCTAAGACATGGTAGCTAGTACCCATCCCTATAGCAGAGATTAAGCCCTAAGACATGGTAGCTAGTACCCACCCCTATAGCAGAGATTAAGTATTAAGACTCGCCAGTCCAAAACTACGCCTTCCATCCTATCCTCCTTGCTGCTTTCATGGCGACAACAGTAAGGGCTTGGTCCTCCTCTTCTTGTCCTCACCACCCGGCGACCCTGCAAAGATGGCTGTGCCTCTTGTCATCAGGGCATGTATGTATAAAAAGCTATGTTCCCTGAGACCTGCTGGCATCCAATTACGTATACTTTCAGAGAGTATTATATTTGATGGTATTTAACTCCAAGGTAAAAGTAGCCATTATAATGAGACTTTATTCTCCTCAACTGAAAGATGCAGCTGATTTTAAAGTGTGGAACGACTGAAAATTAATTTGTTACCCTTTAACTTTGTTGTTAGTTTCTCTTAATATTATTTTATCAAGTGAATGAGTAGCTGGGACCACTGGAAACGGCTGTATCCCTTCCGCCACTCTTCGATGAGATTCAGTCTCTTCCCTTCTGCCACGGGCTCCTCAGCATAGCTCTGTCCCAACTGTCACTCAGAAGAGGATAGAACTGGGCGGACTTGAAGGACATGGGAGTGTTCAGTTTCAAAGGTATTTAAATGGGTGTGTTCTGCAGAATAGGGTCCTTAGCCATGATCTATAAGAGGAGGGCTTTTTTTTTTTTTTGAGGTCATCTAGGTGGGGATAGGGTCGGGTGGAGGCTGGGCACTGTGGACCCACTGCCTCCAGGTGAGGCGTAGGCTCTTAGTCTCTTCTTCTCTTTTGCACCACTGGAGAAGTTTGGTGTCTGCTATGAGGCGGGCAGGTTCAGTGGGTTGGATGGTCCTCGTGCTCAGCTCCAACTCTGCCATCCTCTCATCTTTCATTTAATCCAGGGTGTCTTTTTTATGATTGGCAGGTTACAAGAGATCATCAGAAATGAGGTGGGTGAGTGAGGAAGCTTGGCCTGCTCTGGGATTGAGCCTCTGACCAGCAGAATCATACTTTCCCAGCTGCTGTTGCCTGGCATTGAATGATGCCAAGGGTAGAGAGAAGGGACCTGGGAGGCACATGGGGGGGGGGCAGTGAGGGTGGCATTTCTGCGATCAGAAGTCAGAGTGGAAATCTTTCTAGGATTAAGGGGTTGCTTTGTCTGCCTGTAGCTTTGGCTAATCCTTCCAGAAGGAAGCTAATACTAGTAACTCCTTTAAAAGGAGAGTAACATGTTCCAGAAGTACTTTCCATCACCCAGTACACTGAGGGTTAACTTGAAGTCAACCCTGATGAAATAATTTGCACACGTGTGTGGACTTGACCACTCCAGAAGCTGCAGGCAGCCGCTGCCCTTACAGCACATGCCCTGGGCTCCTGCTTAAGCTGTGTCTGTTTCCTCCAGCTCAAGACAGCCCCTAGAATAACAACACGCTTGTAACAAGCATCGCTATCAGGAATAAACAAGGAGCCTGAAATACAGCCATGCCTCTGCCAGAGAAAACTTTCACCATCCACTCAACTCCGGAGAAAACACCAAAGTTTATGTAATACATACATATTTCCACTCAACTCGGGAGAAAACACCAAAGTTTATAATACATACATATTTCACTGCAGGAATGTATTTTAAAAATTTTCATGCAGAATTTCTAGAAGTTATAACAATTCTAAAAGACAGAGTGCTGGGTGTTTCTTTTCTTTTCTTTCTAGGAGGGTCTTACAACGTGGCTCAGGCAGATGTCCAACTCACTGTGCTTCTGTCTCAGCCTCCTGTGCACTGGGATTACATGTGTGTGCCAGCTCCCCTGTTTGGAGGAACCTAGCATCCAAGTTCATCTCTATTACGTATTCCCCAGTCTTCCCCAGTCCACTACAAAGCAGAAGGGAGCAAAGCATCATGGAAATAGTCTCACATTGCTACCCACCCGCTGGTTGCTTGTTTCTCAATGGGTTTATCATACAAGAACAAAAAACGCCAAGTCCGACCCAACATCTCAACTTACTTGGGACCTTTACCAATCAAGACTGCACATGTGAATCGCCTTGGACCATGAACATCCCATGATGTTAGGCATGGGTTGCTTTGGATTGAATATGGAGTATGTAGTATGTGTTTTGCTTCTGGATTTACTTCATTTTTCCTGTGTATACAACAATAGGATCCACTCTATCAAAATTATCTATTGGCTACTGCACATGATACGGAAGGTGATGGCAACTACATGCTACAGTCACTATGGAATGTGACCTCGATACATGAACGTGGCAATTACACTAACCCGGGCAACTAAATGAGTGCACACAAGGTGGAGACATAAATGAAAGTACAGAAGGTTCTGCTGGATCCCCAGGGTGAAAAGGACCATCCTGTTACTTTTGAATGCCACTTAGTAGATCAATGGAGAGGGGAGCAGGGGTCAGTGATGGCTGGACCCAGGTAAACTCTTCAAAAGATCCAAAGGGTTATGTTTACATATTTCTAGGAAATACTTAGAAAACAATGGTCTTAAGGGAAAGTGTCAAATTATTCCATGTCATGTTTCCCTGTCTAACCTCACTGCATCCTTTTCTTCCACAAGAAGTTATTGAATACCAAGTTTTAAAAGTGAGGTGTGGCTGACAATGCTGGGTGTGCCGGGTGATGAATGCAATCCAGGACCACAGGAATTTGCACCGTTAACAATCACACAAGAGAGGTTTGCTTCCAAGGGGCCATGCAGAGTATCCCACTGGCCTAAATGTGTGGCTATCCCTTCTCTCCACATTAAACCAAACATTTTGGGGTCTGGGAAATATATTCTCTGGACTTCAGGCCAGGTCTTACATACAGAGTGGGTTGCATGGGCAATACCTATAAAGGAATACGAAACACAGCAGTGGTCATTTTCATGCAACATCAAGAATCAGATAATTTAGTTCTTTTGTGTATTAGCTTTCTGTTATCAATAAAGACAGGGAAGCTATAATTATAGAAGAAAAGAAGCAGCCAGGATCATCAATACATAATCATCACCATTTACCAAAGTGTCCCAACTGGTGAGGAATTGTTAACTAGCCCCTAGTAAACAAAACCAAACAGTATGAGGTCTGCAGAGAACAGAAAGTGACATAGCAACAACAACAACAACAACAACAACAACAACGTAACATAGCCACCATTGAAAAGTTTTACTTGACAGAAAACTTTAAGAATAAGTAGAAAACAAGGAGATACACAGGTACATAGGATGGAGCAATTCACTAGCAAACATCCACTTGACACTTCTCTTCTAACACCTTCCCCAGCATGACATATGCCCTTGAGAAGTGTGGCTGCAGTTCTTGGGGACAGGCTATTACCACCAGGCCTGGCCTGACCACAGCTAGATGTAAAGCCCTGCATCAGTTTATCCTCAGTTTATTAAGTCTGGATCCCTCTATAGTGTGGGTTCTGTTGTTTGTGATACATGGTTAAATGTGACTCTGACTCATTCATCTGTAAATTCAGCACATAACGAAGGTGAAGAGACCTTCAGCCCCAGAGAGCCTGCAAAGGGGTACCCTTGCCAAATGGCGAGGAAACTTCTGTGCCTAAGACACAGTGAATGAAGCACACTCTGAAGAAATAACAGACTTTCCAAGGTTTCAACACAGCAGCTTCTGACTCGTGTCTTCAAAGCCTGTCTTGTAATAAAACCAAGATGTACAGCGGCCTCCAACTAATGCCCATTGGACTCTCTTACCCATCGCTGGAAACTGCACAGCACTGTCCCATGTTGTTGGTATATGGCAAAGTGCCCCAAAAGCAGAATAGCAGCTAAAACCCAGGGCCCTGTTTCAGTCTGCACTGTTGATAATCAACAAGAGATGCACTGGCAAGGTTGCAATGAAACATGGAGAGCAGGCTGGCATTCAGAGGCATGCCCTTGCTACCTACAAGCAGGGCTGCAGGCTGGGATCAGTGTGTGGATCTTATCTACACTCTATCTGCCTTAAGAGAAGATGCTCACAGCATAGTCCCCAGAACAGCCCTGAGACTTCCCCAGATTTCCTGGAGTTTTCCTAAACAATCTTCTACACACGGTGTTCACTCCATGAGAACATTTCATCAATAGTTTTAGAAGCCAAACAACTAATTAAAGATCACATCAAGTGAATAGTATACTAGAAAAAAAAAACTTTTAGTGACTTTGGGGAGAAATAAACCAGGCATTGAGTTAGTGATCACTGTATAGAACTAGAACTTTTTACAGATTTTCTTATTATTTACAATGATCTTCATAAAGAATATGTGTAAAAACAGTAATATTTGGAATAAGACCCTGTCATCTGCTGCCTTCTGAAATGCACTCTGGTGGTAAAGGATGGCTTTTCCCCTCTAACTGCCAAGCATGAAGACAAAAGCCACATACTCAAGATAACACAACAATCAACACAGGAGATCCAGGTCCAAAGATGACCTTCAAGGACTCTTCATACACATCACCCCCAAGGACTCTGTATACATGTCACCCCCAAGGACTCTGTATACACATCACCCCCAAGGACTCTGCATACACGTCACCCCCAAGGACTCTGTATATGCAGCTGGATGGATAACAGTTTTTATTGGTCTATTCTCCTGTTAGAGAACTGTCAAGTACACACAGCTAAACATTTACCCACTTGTTAGAAAAAGCAAAACTTTCCATATATAAAATGTGGTTTGTTTAACTTCTAAACTGTCCCTGTAATGGCTAGCTATGAAGAAAGAATGGAAGCATCTTCACGGGGCTTTTTCCTGGCTTGGGCACGGTATTTTAATCTACCAGGGCAACGACAGAAACCAGAATAGCTAAGTCCCTACTTACGAACACTGTGGGCCAGTTCTCTTATTTTGTCACTAATTTCCTTCTCAGTAAAACAATATTTAGAAAAATGTAAAGTGTCGAGATTTCTTAACTGAAGGCATTCGACATATCCTTATGTTCGACAAGGATTATTTCCCCCGAGGGCAGCAGCTCATGGTTCTGTGGCAACTAAAGGACAGGAATAAGTTCCATGCAGAGTTGGAACTTACATAAAAGCAGTCTGCAGCACTGTCCTCTTTGCAACATGAGTCAAGTGTTCCTTACATCTAAGGGACTGTCTCACTGATATGTGTACACACCAGAGGTACCCCTTGCCAGAGCAGAAATGCGTGGCCATGTCAACTCATTTTATGCACATGTGATTTTAAGTAACTGATACCCAGGACAAAATTGACAGTGTCCAGCTCTCGGGAGACAGAGAGCGCTGGCATGGGGCCAGGCAGGCAGGAAAAAACTGCACCCTGGCTTACAGAGTTCCCATAGGCTTCCTCCAGCCAGGCCACTCCTACCTAGAACAACTCTCCTCATCTTACACTTGTCACTTGGCCCACTCCCAGAGAAACCAGAAAGGGGTCCTCATGCTACAGGCCTCAACTTCAAGGAGAGTAGCAAGCCTTTGAAATCTATCAGATGGGATGCCTATTGCAAAGAAAAAAAAAAAAAAAAAAAAAAAAAAACCACCAGAGGCGACTAAGCCTTTAAGTGTCTTTCCTGGAGGAAGACAGAGAGGGGAGAGAAACAGCACAGCTCGCTCTGTTCTTTGACGTCCTGAGCCCTTTCCCACACTGTAACACTGGGCACAATGGGACCAGAAACTCACACTTATTCTGGAGGGACCACTGCCCTGAACCTCCTCCATGGAATATGGTGTACAGTTCATGGCCCAAAGACAGTGCAGACAGCACAGGAGCAGCTGGCACAGAGCTGTGATGAAAGCACACGGCACCTGGGCGGATACACTTGGTTTGGGTTTGGTTTTTGGTTTTTTTTAACTTAAATATTTGAGAATTTCATACGTGAGTATTCTATTTATATCATTTCTCCTTCCTCCTCCCCTACTCCCATGACCTCTTTGAGCACTCTCAAATTATTGACCTCTTTTTATTCTCTCTCCTCTCTCTCTATCTCTCTCTATCTACATATATATATATTTATATATATAAAACTATGTATATAGGTGTGTATATAAATGTGTATATAGAGGAAGATATATACATTTATGCACATAACTATATATAGTACATATGTAATATATAGTATGTATTATACATAATATATGTGTATATAGCTATAGAGTTATAACTATAATAGTATATATAATATACAATATATATACAAATTATGTACACTATATAGTATATATAGTTATATAATATTTAAATTATATATACTATATAGTATATATAGAATATAACATGTATTAATTTAGATATAATTATATAAAAAATATATACAGTATATATGACATGTATTGAATGTCTTCAGTTAAGTGTATATAATATACATACTGTAAATATACTCTCACCAAGGATTATTTTCTCCAAGGTTCCAGCTCATGTTTCTTTGGCAACTATAGGAAGACAGGAATAAGTTCTGTGCAGAGTTAGAAATTACATAAAAGCAGTATGCAGCACTCTCCTCTTTGCAACACGAACCAAGAGTTTATTACATTTAAGGAACTGTCTCACTGATATGTGTACATACCAGAGGCACCCCTTGCCAAAGTAAAAATGCATGGCCTTGTCAACTCAACCTGTGAACATGCGATTTTAAGTAAAGGATATCTACAGAAAGATTGTCAGTGTCTAGCTCACTGGAGACAGTGCTGTTTATATATACTAATACTGTATACATAGTATATTGGCATATATATGCATACATATATGTGTGTATGAATACATATATGCATATATATATATATATATATATATATATATATATATATAGAGAGAGAGAGAGAGAGAGAGAGAGAGAGAGAGAGAGAGAGAGACTACTATGCAAGCTAGTCATCAGGAGGAGGTTTCCAGATCAGTCCCAGCTTGATTCCTCCAAGTCTCCAAGTCCTGCATCTGAAGTACATGGTGCCACCATGTGTAACAAACTAAAGGAAGCAAGAAAACAAATGTGTCTAAACTCCACTGTGAACCCTCTCACCCACTGCCTGAGGAGGTTTCCATGAGAGCAGCACATGAGTTCTCGACTCTGTGAGAAGACGCTCACTGCTCACGTTATTCCCTACAGACAGATGTGGGTGTTCCAGCTGAGGATGAGAACAGCTTGCAGGCTCCAGGCCGCACTTCCAGGATATCCACAGCATGCTGAAGAGGAATGTGTCTTTCTATGCCTAACACCATGTATATCTTTGCATAATACTAGCAGGAGCTAGTACTACTACCAAGTGGATTTCAGAACCAACTACTGGCGTAGAGAAAGAGAGACTGTCTCTACTGCATGACCATGTATTACTACTGGGCACTCCACACATAGACTAAGGCTAATTTTGAGTGGGTGAAGTCATGTTCCTACATTTAAATAATATCCTAAAATTGTTATGATCAAATTTAGTTAATGGAACACTTTCAACACAGGACACTCAGTGATGAAGAAAGGCCAGCACTGCAGGGCCACCCTTATGACATCACTGTCTCTGGGGATGAGGGGAACTCATTGCCTCAAATACCAGGAACACTATGAATGACTTCCTGTAATGGTTCAAAAATAAATGTCATAGATGCTTTTAAAATCCAAATATTTACCATCGTTTAAGACCTCAAGTGTACAGGATTATGTCTAGCACAGAGACTGAGCTCAGTAAATGACTACTAACATCAACTATTCCCTTCCATGATTAAATATTTTTCAGTTTACAGATTTTAAATTATGATCTTTCCCCTTTGCTAATTTTGGGAAAGTCGAGAAAACATGAATATTTGTTTTTACAAAGATAATTGTCACAAAGTTCAGCATAAACTTTTCCCATGTAAGTATTTGATGCACAGCATTGATTAATCACCAGGAACTTCTGGAAGCAAAAGACAGCCAGCAAGACAAAATCCACACTCTGAAGCACTGTGTTCCCATGAGGAGGTGGGGAGTGATCCAGGGTCACCATGACGACAGCATCCCTTTCCAGAGCCTTCCACTAGCGGGTGTCAATGGTACTATGGAGCACTTAAAACGGAGGGGTCGGACTGCTCATAAGCAATGGCCTTAAATCCAGCAGCCAATTAAATGTCTAGAAGATAATACTGAAAAGAGAGAAATACTTCCAGAAAGGAAAGCGGCTATGGCACTCAGCAGCTGGGAGGACAATGTCAGTGTCCTAGAGAATCAGGTCCACTATGCAGGTGAAGTGAAGATACGAGGGAGAAATCAGTGAATGGACACAAGGAAGCATGCACGTGCTCTTGGCACTCGCCATGGAGCAGAGATGGTGTCCTAACATCGATGATGTGGCTGGATGGCTGCATGGTGTCAGTGGGAAGACGGCGGACAAGCTGCACACACTTACTGATCAAGCTGTCATCTCTTCCAATCCTTTCACTCACCCCGTTTCTATAATTCCCCATTTTCATAATTCCCCGTGTCTGGTATCCAGACAGACAGCCAACCCTCCATTGCAGTCTCACAAATGAATTTTTGACAGAACATAAATTGTTATTTGGACACCAAAAAAAAAAAAAAAAAAAAAAAAGCCCCAATGACTTGGAAGAAATTGTTTGGAAGTATCTAGTGTAAGTACAATAATGATTAACAAATGTTTTATTAGGGGAACTAAGGAGGTGATGTCCAGGTTTTTCTTCCTCTCCTGGATCAAGTTAGCTCACTGAAGACAAAAGGGAAAAGCATTTTATTGTTACAAGAAAGAAAGTTTAGGACTGTTTTTTCTAATGAGGAAATCCACTTAACATTTAAAAAAAAATCATACTTTCAACGTATCTGACTAAAACTTTCATATACCCAGATTGTATCACTTATGCTCACTAATTACAAGTGGGTGATCCCATAGATAGCTATTTGGGAAACAGGAAGTAGTCGGCTGGATTATAGCACTGCATCCCCCTTGGGAGTGGGACGAGACCTACAGGCTAGAAAGAGGAATGTTCTGTGATTACGTGGTGACTCTTGTCAAGTCTCCTCGGTCCCTCTGACTTCTCTCCAGCACAAGGCAAGGAATGACTCCATCTCCCTCTTCAAATAGACGGGCAGTTAGAGTCCCAGGGACCAGACCTAAGTCATCCCAGTCCTTCAAGGATAAGGTCGCTGGTGAAGCAGCGTCTTGGAAGGGTGGCAAAAACTTCTCTGCCAGCAGATTGTTCCAAAGGACCAGCTTGCTAAAGCTCAGACAGTGATTTATGTCTAGCTGCCGAAAGGAGGGTCAGGGCTAGCTTCTAGATGGGCAGGACATTGTATCTTCCCTGTTGTTGACTTTCTGGTTTATAACTGCAGTAATCAATATTAAGAACAGAATCAAAGAGAGCGCTCAGAAATGTGTCCTGTAAACCAACACTCACTGAAGCAGAGATTTGTCCCCTGTCACAAGACAGTGTAGGGTGAAAAATTCCCCCCCCCCAAAAAAAAATG
Source organism: Mus pahari (assembly GCF_900095145.1). NCBI lineage: Eukaryota > Metazoa > Chordata > Mammalia > Rodentia > Muridae > Mus > Mus pahari. The sequence continues at coordinate 76,506,768 of NC_034600.1, read as the reverse complement.
AAGTTAGAAAGAACAAAGGAAGATAACAAGAGGAATCGCCCTTCAAGTGATGGTCTTCAACTTCACCCAAATCTTTCTATCATAATACAATCTTCCTGGCATGATACTGATACTGCAGAAAGTCCATAATAACTGCAGAGAAAGAAAGAAAGAAAGAAAGAAAGAAAGAAAGAAAGAAAGAAAGAAAGAAAGAAAGAAAGAAAGAGAGAGAGAGAGAGAGAGAGAGAGAGA
>NC_034600.1:76451153-76506397 GCF_900095145.1 Mus pahari | reverse complement strand
GGAGGGAGGGAGGAAGGAAGGAAGGAAGGAAGGAAGGAAGGAAGGAAGAAAGAAAGAAAGAAAGAAAGAAAGAAAGAAAGAAAGAAAGAAAGAAAGAAGGAAAGAAGACAATTCATGTTCTCTTTTAGCATAGCTTAAAGATGGACTAAGCATTAGAGAAGGGCCAATCAGTTGGAGATGTTTATTTTCATACTAGTTATAATAGAGACATTCTGTTAAAACAATCATATACATTGGTTTAACTTCAAACCAGTGTCTAGGCATTCTGAAAATTATCTAATACCTTTATTCATATCTACATTTAACTGCCATAAAGCAAACTAATATATATTTAAGGTTTCAATGGGCTATTAAGCAACTCGAATGCTCAAGAAGACTTCCAAATTAATAAAAAAAATTAATATAAAGGGAATTGACGCCTTTTTAGTTTAGGTCACAAATACCTATCCAGAGACAGTGTGTCAGTTCAGTTGTTAAAGAGACGGCTGTGGGGAGAAGCCATTTCAGAAGGAGGCTGTATTTAAGCTGTAAATTAGTGCCTTCCCCCTTGGGATCAGGGTGTTTTGCACCCTGAGAACAGAGGAAGGAGACTGAGAAAACAGAGGTGGAAAAGCTCCTTGTGTGGTGTTGTGCTGGTATTGACTGCAGACAACTGTGTCAAGTGAATATTCTGAGAACGCGATGAAATCCACAAAAACAAAATCTTTGTAAGTCAAGGTAAAGAGAGAGCTTCAACACAGCAGACCCCAGTTACTGAGTCCCAGAGGACAACCAGAGTCACACTGAAGCTATGCCCCATGTATTTCAAGACCACCCAGGACCATCCACCATGGTCCTCAAAGGGAGCCCCTCTCCATTACTAGCTTCAAACATAAACTTTTACCAAAATAACCTTCAAATGAAATAATTGCTGAATATGTGTTAGTTGTTGACCTTAGGCTGGCTAAAATGAGTAAGAAAATCAAATGGATGATTCTTCACAACCTGACACTTATTCGTATTAGAAAAGAATAAAACTGGAGTACAGCCTAGATTATGTTTAACTAAGAAAGAAATAATTTCAGTAAATTATAAAGGTGTGTTCCATTACAATTTGACTTAATTATATTTTATTACTGAAATATAGGAGCACTTGAATCTATGGGAATGGGTCAACTGTGTCTTCCACTGTGTCTTCAATATCTCTCAAAAGCAGCAGGATTAGTAGTAACTCTGTCACTTCTGTGTCAACAGGCTCCTGAGAGACAAAGTGTGTGCACAGTCTTACAGTGAATATGGTACCTGACACAGAATGATTCCCCATTAACCGTTCATCTAAATGTCATTCTGCTTTTCCCACACAGGCCTTAATCACCTCAGGAATACGTCAGCTCTCCAGTCAAACTTTCCTAGAGACACAAATCCCAGTAAGAGTCCGTGAGGGCATCCCATCCACAGAAGCTCTCTCTAACAAGAAGGATTGAAGTTATGACTCTTACCTTGTCCCCAGGAAAACCTTCAAACAAAGCTCTCCACCCCAGTCATCCCCTGCTAGGGACCAGGAAACAGCAGCAGGAAAAATTAGGCTAAATAATAGCACAAAAACAGCATATAAGTAATAATACTCCTAGCAAGTACTATTTCTCTGCTTGGTTCCTTGTACAGACATCTTATCCTCAACCAGTGATTCAGCCGCCTTACAAAGTTTTTGTTCTTCAGTTTGGGGGTGAATGAAGGCACTTGTTGGCCTTAGATTCCTGGTATCTAAGCTAGGAATTCACAACTGTAGCTTCCAGAAAGGAGAAGAGCTGAAGAATCGCACCTGTGTTTTATAGAATTAAGGCAAATTCCAACTCTTTGTGACCCCGGCAAAGACAAACATGAGTACCAACAGTATCCCAATCTATCAACCCAGTAACGACAAAAATACCTTTGTAACTGAGCACGCCTGTCTTGCACAGCATGTCTTACTATTTCTAACTGTGAAGCCCCTGAATGGGAAACAGCAAGCAGAGGTCCTTGCTAGAGGCAGACACTGAAGCTTGGTGAACCACAGGGACTTGCCTGAAGTAACAAGGCTGGAAAACAATGACCCCAACGTAGAAACCTGGTCATCTGATTCATAATGCAATCTGACTTTTCTTGATTTTTTAACTGGGTGCTTGTAGTGACTGAGCTGTCTTACTACATGCAGAATGCTTTTCAAAGTCAACATTCAGGCTCAATCGGGCTGCACTCAGCAGAATATTCTGGAAGAATCTCAAGAAGAGCTTGGATCTCTTCCAGCAGAAGCCCTGTTGTGTTCCTGCTTTCCCTTTTAAGGCATTTCGAATGAGAAGAGGCCTCAGATACCATGGCTCTCCATCCCACCAACAAACAAATTCTTCTTCCACGAAAACACCAATTTCATCAGGCAGCAGATTATTTTTATCTAATTTTAGAAGTCATACAAACGTAACCTGAACCAATGTGCTCTTCTGCACACTACGCCTAAATTTCAAAGTAAATCAGAATTTTTCTAGACTATTGTGCATCACGCAATGATTGTGTGCCAGGCTGTGGGTAGATCATGAAGGAAAAGGGAAAAACAAAATGAAACCAAATTCAAGTAGGAAAAACACCCCACCTGATTTCACAGAAGGAAGATGGAAAAGTAAGGTCGGGTTAAAGTAACTCCTACATTGTCAGTGTGCTTTCTTCACTGATGTATTTTGGAAGTAGATCTCCAAGGTCAAGAAAACAATGCACACAGCCATCAAGGTCACAGGTGTGTTCCAGACGCTCTAAGAACTTTGCAGACTCCCTCTTGCAGAATATTATTATCTGGAGTCGAAGGGGAGACCAGATTCCCTTAGACAGTAGATGTAATCAGGCCTGCCTCTCATTTAAAATGTCTACAGTTCCTCTAGATCCCCATAAATTTGTTAAAAAGCTAAAGATTCCCATTTAATTTCTCCCCCATGATGCTCCAGAAGTTTTTGTTAAATCAAAAAATATTGGAAGCCTGTGGAGTGGTTTTTCAGAAAACTTGAGTCGGCTGAAAACTGGCGTTTGTGCTTGAGAGAAGGAGAAGGGGAAGACTGGGAAGGGAAGGTGGCGAGGAAGAGCAGGGGGTTGGGAAGAGACCGGAGGGTTAGGAAGGGGCGACCAGAAGGAACTCAGTCAAATTTAAGTCATTGATTGTCTAATACCGTGGGACGAGACAGGGCTTCGTGGAACGCTGCCACAGAGCCGCAGTGTACTGAAACCTCCTGCTTTTGAAGCTCTTGAAAACAATCTCTACCTCAGAGTTAATGGAGCAACTTTTTTTTTTTCATTTTATTTCTCCCCTTATTTGGCATTGAAGCTATTAATTTCACATAGGCTTTTTATGTGAATGTCACGTATAATTTAAAAAGCTCAATACCCTTAGGGCAAAAGTTTACTATTTAGATACCAGAAGAGCATATTAGTTTTCTGTGTAACGAATTAACGCTCTAACAAATCATCATGAATTTGGAAGCTTACAGCAACTAAACTTCTTTCTCTTGCACTCAGAAATCCAAAATGGCTGCCATGCAAGTTCATGTTCTGTCCGGAGGCTCACGGAAGAAGCTCTGCTCCGTGATTGCTTCAGCACCCAGAGCTGTATTCTGGGGCCCTTGGCTGCGGTTGCTCCTTCATCCTCACGGGGCAACAGCACAGCCTCTTCAAGTCTGCCCGTGCTGCCCCACACTGTCCCACTGTGCCAAATTACCCTCTACCTTCATCTTCTCAGTGTGCCTGTGGTTCCACCGAGGACAGAGCTAGAACTGGGTCATCCATCACTTACATCCACACTTTCATCACATCTGCAGAATCCCTTCTCCCATATAAGGTCATATTCAGCAGTTCTGAGAAGTGGATACCTTTGGGTCACTGTTCTGCTCAGCTGGCTTATCTCTTCATTTCTGGCACTTTAAACTATTCCCCAATCACCGATGCAAAAGAAAATACAGTTTTGAAGATCCCTTCAAAAAAGACCATATTTTTTTTAATCTTTTGTGAATACAGATTCTATTCAAACTTAAATTTTATCCTTATGTACCGTGTACCATGAACCATACAGAAAAAAAAATTGTGAAATAGGATCTTCAGGGTTTTTTTTTTTTAATTCTTCCAGCAAAGATATAAAATTTAAAGTGATATTTCTGAAAATGTTTTATTCTGCATTCGAGTCACATTTAAAAAAAAACAAAACAAAACAGCAAAGACATTACAAAAGGAAATTACACTCATCACCTATCTTTGTAGGGCATGCCTAAGAGCAAAGGTTTGGTAATTTAACATCAGCTATATTTACAAGTAATTGATTAAATACCAGATAAGCATCCATGGACAGGACAGGTATCTGATACGGTATACATAGTAAGTGATGGAAATCTTCCTTCAACAGGTTAGTTGTCCATACTGTAAACCACGGAAAGCTCAAAGAGAACAAAGCTTGAGGAAGAAGAAATGTTCGTCTGTCTGTCTCTCTCTCTGTCTCTCTCTCTCTCTCTCTCTCTCTCTCTCTCTCTCTCTCTCTCTCTGAGCTGGGACATCCACTTTTGACCCTGGGGGAAGAGCTCTCCAGGTATGGGGTATTTGGGCCTTAAACAGAATTGGATCAGCATCTTGGCTGGTTACCTAGCATACAAAGAATAGAAGACAGTGCTCTTTGGTTATTTATCACACAAAGAACAAAAGACAGGACCCCCTCAGCCCCCATAATCATGTGAGCCAATGTTTTATTTTACACGTACATGAGAGATGTTTCTACATCCTTTTGGTTCTGTTTCTCTGGCAAACCTAGCTGATGCAGCTATGTGGCTAGAGACATCCTTTCTCCCATGCATCCCACAACACAGAGCTCTACTTGCCTGTATAACTCCTTTCTGCCCCATACATGTAAAGCACGGATGTCTAAAAATCACTCAAGCAAGGCCTGAGAAACCCCAATGTGTGATTCATGAGAGACTACTGTTTCCAAAAGCCATTAGTCTGTAAAGCAACTGAAAATTAGCAACTCCTTAACAACCCGACAGAGGGAAGCTTATGTAACATTGGGAGTGTGTGGAAAGTTTCACAGAGATCCATGAAATAAGTGTGAAAAATGCATGCCTAATAGGGTTACGGCAACAGAGGGCTCTGCAGAAAGGCTGGGAGAATGTGCAGTGTTCCCAATTACTCCTAGGTTATCTAAGAACCGCACAAACAGGAGCACCCTCAGCTGCTAACAGCAGGACAGACACAGCTTATCACAGCCTGAACCATTCCCAGGGGTGCTGGTGGCTATTCCAAGACTACAGCTGCCTCGAGGGTCCTCGGAGTGTGACAACTTTCACAGAAAGAAAAAAAAGAAAAAGAAATGGTTCAAAGTGAGTATGAAATCTAAACTTCAGGGGACGATGTGCTTTTAATTCTTTAGTATTCTCCCAAGCAGTGTGCTTGAAATCCAGATGTGTCCCTGAAGTGGCGGTACGGTACTGAGAGGGCATCACCTGTGTATCAGCGGGAACCAGGGCTGTCTCACACATGGATGCTGATGAAACTCATGTCTTAGTGAACCATTTATGCATATCTGCATGCAGTTGTTTAACATTTATGAAATCAGTATAACACGGTTTCTTTTTTTCCTACCATACATACTACTCTTACACCCAAAGCAATTGCATGAAAACATTTACCAAACAACTATGTGAATTATGCTATATATCCATTTAGTAGGACACCGCACTGAATTTAAGTTCAACTCTGCCTTTACAGAGATACATAAACACATACACAGATGACACGGACACATATCACTTCATATACCCACATACAAATGAATCCATGAACACACACATGCACACTCAAGTTGAAGAAATAAAGACACTGTACAGCACATGAATATACATACATACTTTTATCTTTTATTGAAAACGGTTTTTACGTATAATATTTCTTGATTACATTTTCCTCTGTATTCTCCTCCCAGTTCCCACCTCCCCTCCCATATAAACTCACCCCTTTCTGTCTCTCACTAGAAAACAAATGGGTATCCAAGAAACAGTAAAATAAAATATGATATTATAAAATAAACACACTGCAGTAGGACAAAACAAACAAAAGGAAAAGAGCCCAAGGAAAGACATGAGAAACAGGCATAGATTCTGTGATGGTTTGCATATGCTCGAACTAGGGATTGGCACTATTAGAAGGTGTGGCCCTGTTGGAGTAGGTGTGGCCTTATTAGAGTACGTTATCACTGTGGGCGTGGGCCTCATCCTAAGTGCCTGAAAGTCAGTCTTCCACTAGCAGCCTTCAGATAAAGATGGAGAACTCTCAGCTCCTCCTGTACCATGCCTGCCTGGATGCTGCCATGTTCCTGCCTTGATGATAATGGACTGAACCTCTAAACCTGTAAGCCAGCCCCAATTAAATGTTGTCCTTTATAAGACTTGCCTGGATCATGGTTCACTGCAGTAAAACCCTAAGACAGATACAGAGACACACTCAGGAATTCAGGAATCCCATAAAAACACAGAAACAGAAGCCATAGTATATACACACACAACCTGCAAGGTAAATTATAATAGTACTAATAAAAACAAGAAGTCTGAACCATACATAGCCCCACAAAGGCAGAAGATGCACAACCCGTTCTAGCCTCTGCCCCACCTGCTGTTCTCACTTCAGCTCGTTCCTGTGACAAGGGAAATGTCAATGGGAGCTCAGGTCACTTCACTCCTTCTTTATTGTGCTGGCTATTGACTTTCCCACCGATGATGACAGTAATAGGAAGTGCAGCCAGAGGAAGTTCTGCTCAGACCTGGAGTGGAAGGAAAAGTATGCCCTAGTGCCATCAGAGTTCAACTGGCCACGGACCAAAGGAAAAGCAAAATCTGGGAAGCCTATTGATAACAACTGTTTTGTTTTGATTTTTTCCTCAATCAAGATGTATGGATTGAGTTTAAATATTTTGGAGCTTGCTCACTGCAGGTCTATGCGGAAGCCAGGTTCAAAGACAATGCTAGTTGTGCTCAAACTACTTGCAGCATCAGCAGTTGATGCTCAAACTGAGATGCAGAAGCAATAGTAACAGTACCGCCTGCAACCGCTAAGAATTTGGGGGAGCTCAGGTCCAGCCTAAGCCTTAGTAAGGATCTTCATCTCCATAGCATCACCAGACTCTGGAGCTCAAGGTGAGAGAAACTGAGGTCTAAGTATGGAGAGGACGAATAATTAGACTAACAGTGCTTCACTCTGTAGTCTCCACTTCAAAACACTGACAATTAAGTCCCATAATTAATGAAGCTAAGGAGAACCCAGCCAAAAGGTTTTTAATCTAATTACTATGTGAAAAGGTCACCATGCATAGGAAATCAACAGTGAGTGACTCTCTGTCCAGCTCTTTGTGAAGAAAATGTCACCAAAGAATCCAGGGGTGGGGCTGGGAAGAGGGCTCTGTGGATAAAATATTTGTTCTGTTACCTAAGCATGAGGACAAACTCAGTTTGAATGCCCAGCAGCTACATAAAAGCTGGCCATAGCCACACATCACTAAACCCCCAGGGTTGGTGAGGGAGGTGGAAACAACTGATTGTCTCACTGGACAGCCAATCTAGCTGAGAGAGAAGCTCAGAGAGAGCCTATCTCAAAAAATAAGTAGGAGAATCATTGAGAACATACCGCACACGCACAGGCACACACACCAGACAGACAGAGACAGACAGACAGACAGACAGACAGACAGAGACAGACAGACAGACAGACAGACAGACAGACAGACAGACAGACAGAGACAAGATAGACTGAGATTGTAGACAAGATAGACTGAGATTGTAGGCTGCAGCTTAGCTATGAGCTAATTCCCTCCAAGCTGGTTTCCTGTAACCAAAGCAACTCAGTTTCCAGATTTAGAACACAAAAGCAGATTAACCTAAAGTGTCTTATTCTTTCTGCCCATGGCTTCAGTATCAACAGGTGAGAAAGGCTGGGAGAAGGCAAGATTTATATCATCACAAGGAAAGCGTTTGTTGCCTCTTCCAAAACTAATAAGTAGTAACTATGGAAACCAGGCAAAACTCAAAAATGCCTTGCCATTTACAAAGGGCAAAGCAACTCTTTCAACTGCAAACCAATCAACCAGGAACAAATCCTCCCCAAGGAAGAGCCCGCTATGCAGAGGACAGTCACATAAAGCTGTTACCCAGGCGCCATCGGTGACAGCACTCGCGGTAGCATTGCTAAACATGTTTTTACACCTGTGTTATGAGTCAATCCTAAGATACATTTTCACATAACCAGAAGATAAAATCGAGCCTTCTTTGAGTCAGCTATTGTCCACTGAAAGCCATTTCCTTTTAGAGGTGAGCTAACTATTAAGCGAGTGGAGTAGAATGGCATCAGCTTTAAAGACAAGAAATTTCTAAGATACCTAATTAATATCTAGGGAAGATAAATGGCCCCCAAGATCTCAGCTACCGCACTTAATAACCCTGTCCTTTAAATTTCCTAACTAAACATTAAAATAAGGAGGACGTTATTTACAAAGATAATGTAATGAAGCAGAGGCTTCTTTTGAGGCCAAACTCTTGTCTGGGGATCTCCACTGAGCCCTGCCTGCCAACCATCCTTCTGTGTGCCACTCCAGATGCCCTCCCTCCTGTACCACAGACCTGTTCCCTTGCCTCTGCTTTTCACTCAAACTCCATATTGCTCTCTGTTCAGATAAACTTGTGCACTGCTCAGTGTGCACAGAGGACATAAGGAGCAAACAGACATTTTATTTCAAATCCAATAAGATGCTGCGTCACAACAGAAAACAGTGAAGGGCTATTTAACCTGTCAGTCTCAATGGTAGTTTTATAGTCAAGATGACATGGGTATCTTTGACCTAGTGTTTATTTTCATTTCATACAAGAGCAGAAAGTACTTCTAAGGCTTCATGGGTGAAGGCTCATTTGAGGTCACCTGCAACTTGAGTTTAACCCTATCGTGGCCAAATGAGTAATTCCAGCATATTATAAAGTCATGAATAATAATTTTGAGCTTTCTATACTTCCTAGCATAGTAGGTGAGGTTTTGTCTGTGTGTGTGTGTGTGTGTGTGTGTGTGTGTGTGTGTGTGTGCACATTCATGTGTGCGAGCATGTCTGGATTGGCGTGTCTTCCACTTTTTGTAAAGCGTGTCCTCACTGGCCATCATTTCATTGTCATACTGACCAGAAGATGGAAAGTTAACATCATGTGAAGTCATATTCCAACTATGACTTTCCTAAAGCAAGAATCCTACTTTCAACTATGATCTAAACACAATGCTAAAGCCTTTGCAAAATGCTGTACAGAGATGTTGTTAATGAAGAGGCCAAAGTAAATGAACATCTATCTATATGTATGTGAGCACAAATGTGAGTGTGCAATTTTGATACTACTTTCTCACGTGGAAAATTAAATTAATTAAAGGAGGATGGATGTACATGCCTCACCATCCAACTCCAGGTCCAGAAAAGCAACAGCATTTTGTCAACCCCAGAACGAGCCTGAGTCAGCTGCTTTGTCCATTTCTGCTGCGTTTCCATCCAGTGCTAATTTACCCATTTATTTTTCTTAAACCACATAATTAATGCTGAAGGAAGTCTTTTATAGGCTCACCACTGGGCGCTCTGTATCTTAAGTGGAAGGGAAAATTCCTTGGATATGTTTCCAATGAGCATCGTATATCGGAGCCAAGAACTGACAACCCGGCACAGTAAACTATTACAAAATCCACACAGTTAAGGGCTCTCCAGCACAGACCAAGACAGCAAACACCAAGTTCAGACCAGCACAGGCTGCTTTTTCAGGCCTGTCCAACATCCTCTGTTCCATCCACCCCATTCCACCGCCAGATTCCCCTTCCCTTGGTTCACACTGATACATTTCCCTTATTGAAGCACTTGTTAATTCTTGCAGAACGTCTGTCTGCAGATAGTATTAGAACACTTATCATAACCAACACTCTGAACTTCATGAAGGAAAGTGCTAGAGGGAGCACACTGTCTCCTAACCCCACAATGCTTGACACAGGAGCCTGGGAGGAAAGATGTGTGAAAGTGCCAGGTGACATCAGGTCACACTATGGCTCCTCAGGAAGCCTGTGGGAGCCCAGAGTGAATACACCACACATGCACACAGGTTTGTGCACACACACACACACACACACACACACACACACACACACAGAGTACACACACATACATACACACATGTACACACACAAACGCACACACCATGAGAACAATGCTGTGAAGTGATGAACTCCTCTCACACACAGCTCTGAGCTGTTGAATGTCTTTTAAGCACCTGCTCATTCCAGAAAAAAATGTGTATCCTACTGAGCCAGATTCTAGAGGACACGAGCCCCAAATAGACAAATCATACAAGAGGCCAGGAAGTGGAAAAAAAGGGATGGTAGGGAGAGAGCAAGGAAGGGGAGGCTGAGGCGTTTGAAGAGGAGGACACTGACACACATTGTGGAAGAGGTTAGAGTCAGAGGGACAGGGGAAAGGCCAGGAAGAAAGTGAGGGTTGAAAGCAGAGAGGGAGAGGTGAGGGCTAAGAGGAGAGAGGGGGAGGAAACTGCTCAACAATATCAGAAAGAAGTTGTACTGACAGTGTGCATCATCATAATGGATGTGACCACTAGAATGATTGTGTGTGTATGTATATGTGTGTGTGCACATATGTGCATGTATGTCTGCATGTGTGTGCAGTGTGTGCTGTGTATAAGTGAGTACATGTATGAATCTACAGATGTGCACATGAACATGAAGGCCCAAGATCAATGTTGAGTAGCCTTCATTGGGTACTTTCTGTCTAGCTGATTTTATGTAGATAGCATCTCTCACTAAACCCCAAATAACTAGCTGGCACTTCCCAGGAATTCTCATGTCTCTTTTCCCTTCTCTCAGCTCTGGGATGATAGTCACACATCACCTCCACAAGCTTTGACACACAGGAGATCATCCTCAGAGGATGGTCCTTTCATGGCAACCAATTTACCAACTGATCCATCTCCTTAGCCTACATGACTAAGTTGGGTCTCCTGGACCCCAATGGTAGGAGAGAAGTGACTTCCACCAATTTTCTGCTGACTTCCACACATGCACATACTATGTATGGCAGGTATGCCCACACATGTACACTCATATACATAAGAATAAAGATAACTGTAAGTTAGTTCATTAAAACCATAACTCCAGTCTATCCATAAGGAAAAATCCAACTGTGAAACAACATGGAAACTCCCAAGTCAAAGCTCCTCCCAACTGTCACTGTCACCAACAATAACATCTGACACACCATCACAGAGTAGCAGGGGCTAAACATGATGGCCATATGCCCAATGGGGTCTTGGATGGTGCCCTGGACGGTGTCCTGGACAGAAGAAAGGTTGGAGGGTAACCTGAGGAAGCTGAGTGAAGTGTTGATTTCATCAATGGCACGCCATCAGTGCTCAGACCAAGCAGCCAACTCTCATAATGAGGAAACAACAAGGCGATGTGAGTCGTGTGGACAGAAACTCCCAGACTCACAGCAGCTTGTCTGCGTATCTCAAAGCACTACAAACAGTTCTTGAAGTTGTACTTTGTTTAAAAGATCCAAATATCTTCTGCCCGCAGATACTGATTCTACACTAAAAACAAGTGTGCTCAACAAACAGACAAGAAGGATGAATGCCAAGCAACTTCAGAGATTCATCATCCGGGATTTAATGCCATTCAGTGTATTCCCGCTAAGTGGGTTATCAGATCAATTAGAGGATCCAAAGCCAGACACTGCATTTCCTTAAGGCTCTGAATTATTAAGTGCCTACACACACCACCACCACCACCACTACCCATTGATTCTAGCTCTTTCCTTTAGGCCTACAAAGTACCAGGAAAGCTTCCTTTCCTATCAACAGTCCTTTCCACATCCATATTCTTATTCTCCAGCAAGAGCCTTCATCTCCTGAGCCTCTTTCACTACTGGGTAGTGGTTTAGGGTGCAGGATACTGTTGAATCTCCACGGAGGTGACTTGGGTTTCATCCAGAAGCATGGATCAGCGAGGACAATGGCCTTGGCTGGTGAACACACGAGTCACATATCAGATTTAATAAGGAAGGTCTGCTGTCCATCAGCTGTGTCCCAGGCTCCTCCTCACTGTCTCTGTGGGTTCAGGTATTAGTGAGATTCCACCTATTTCCTGCAGGTCCAGACTAGCTAGGCCTCTCATGCAAATGACCTCATCTATCCTGCAAAAACTCCTTAAGAGAGCTTGCTTCTTTCCTCTGTCATCTCTGTAGTCTCACAGAACTTACAGACCCACAGACTACACCGTGAAAGATGCTGACAACCTCAATAAAATCAGGCTGGCATCGTGAAGGACCACACACCTCAGGAAGAGAAGAGTTCACAAAGAGGCGGCTCATAGAGACAGTCTCCTCTGAGGGTTTCTGCTCCCCACCTTCTGAGAAGAAAAGAAAAAGATTTTCAATTGGAATATTCATCCAAAGCTTTGAGTTGAGTGTAAGCACAAAAATGTTATTTAATAGACACTGGGACATACTGAGTGTGCTTCTGAACAAAAGGCTCTGCATGGTTCTACTACAAGGTTCTATGTCACACCTTTGCACTCAGAGGGAGAATTCCTGTCCACGCTTGATAAAGTTGTTTTCCAATTGGAATTGAGTCTGCCCAGCCTTTTATACACACAGACAGACGCAGCTTACCTTTGCTTGCTATTAAAATGGCATTATTGTTTTTCTTTTCCAAAGACTATGCAAGTATGCTTTTGGAGGTTCTGTGTCTTGTCAAATTTGATAAAGCAATTAGTGAGTGATTAAAGTGATTTGATTTGCATAGCTAATAAGAATGTTTAATACCACCTCAAGAAATCCATTCTTTATTTATATAACAGAAACTAATGACTTCAATCAAGATATTAATGAGGACAAGAATTGAAGCTAGGAGGATAGCTGTGAGTGGCTAGATGGCCCCAAAGGTCATCGAGAGTCAGCACCAGATGCCTGCAGGTCCCATTTGAAATGTCATGATGTCAGGTGTGTGCCTCCACCTCCAGCTTTGACACAGTCCCAAGAGAGATATGAGCTTTTTAGAGGGGGTGACTTTGGTTTCTACAATGGCAAAATTAATAAAACAAAGTTAAAAGACAACAACAACAAAACTTCATAGCATTTTCATGTTGTAGCTAAAATTACAACCGTTCCATACTGTGATGGAAAACGACTTAGAAAAGCTCAAAAATCAAAACGAATGCAATCTAAGTCCTGACTCTTCAAGCAGGGTTCAATATTTTATCAACAAATCACAAATTACCATTGAGTAACCCCCCTCCTCAGCCTGTGTCTGACAATTGGCAGGAGTAGGAGCAGACACACAGCAGGAACAAATTGAGCAATGGCTTGTAAACACCAGGAACCATATGCAATGCAAGGAAATCAAAATCAAAATGTGGATTTCCTGCTCCCTCCCCAGGAACATGACCATCTGACTGGGGAGGTGAGTGGGGTCTAACAGTTCCCTGAATACACACACCACATTTAGGTCCACTTGGAACTTCAAAGACCATGTCCTTTGTAAAAAGGATTTTTGCAGATGCAGTTAATTAAATTACAATGAGGTCATGCTGGATTAAAGTGGATCCAAAGACTGGTGTCTCTGTAGGAAGGCCATGTGAAGACACCAGCCACACACAGAAAGCTGCATGTGGCCAAGGATGCAGATCCTGAACCCTTGTTTCTGCAAGCCAAGGAATTCCAAGAACAGCCTCCAAAAACCAAAAGCTAGGCGTGAGGGGTGGGGTGGGGTGGGGGCTGGGGGGTGAGGATCTCAGAGTGAGCTCCTAAAGGAAGCAAAAGGCAACACCTTGACTTTGAACTTCTGACATCCCAAACTGACAGAACTGACCACTGCTGCTTTCAAAGGATTGCAAATGTGGAGTGATTTGTTCAATAGCCTAGGGAAAGAAATGCAAATGTTACAGAGAGCCATATAAAATAACCAAAAAGTTGTGCTCAGACTAAAGAATTTTTCACATTTTCAACTATTATCAATACAGTTACAAACAAATAAATATGAACATTTTGTCAGGTACATGCAATTGTGTGTGTGTGTGTGTGTGTGTGTGTGTGTGTGTGTGTGTGTTGGGTGTTTAAGTCACAGTGATGTCTAAAACCAAGCTAACAAAACAGAGGGAGAAGGAAAAGAGTAGAAATGGCACACAGTGCAGACGAAGATAAGATGTGTAGCAAAGTAGCAGATGTTAATGTGGATTACCCAAAGATGCCATTGGTGTGCCACAACCTTAAGACTGAACTAGATCTTTGGAAAGTCTTCGCAAGAAATTGAAAACTGTTGTCTGTCAGCAAAGTCTAGCCCACTGTTGTTTGTATAATAAAGTTTTATTGAAACATAGTCACACACACACACACACACACACACACACACACCTGCAAGCTGCCAATGGCTGCTTTCATGCCCCAAGAGCAGCACTGACTAGTCTTGACTGAGATCACCTTGCAGCCTGACACGTCGGCACTTTAATTCAGCATTTGCATTGACTGATTGGCAACAGCACTAAGGCAGCAGAATGTTTAGAGAGGGTGACATTGACTTCAAGTAAGCCTTCATGAGTGTGTTGACTGACTGTTCAGAGGGGACAAAGAACCACAGAACCTGAGAAAGAGTCTGAGTTGAGCTGTCAAATGTTCACCCTCGGACTCAAGTACGGATCACACTGATGTCACCATTTTGAAAACTGTGGAGCTCTGGTAGCAGAACTAGGTGGCTGAGAGCGGGGTCAAAGAACACAGCACCTGGCTCACTGTCCCTGTACTCTCTGCTTCCTGGTCCACCATAAGAGACGCTTCCCCCACATGCTCCTGCAGCCCTGTCCCCTAAGCTGTCTCTGTTAGGATTCAAGGACATGGGTTCCCAAGCAGCAGCCCACACTCAGGTGTAAAGAGACAGACATCTTCAGCAGTGGCAGAGAATGGTAAAGGCCATGCATGGTCCTGCCACAAATGCCAGGACAGCCAAGCCAAGAAAATGTCCCCACGTGTTTCCAGGCCTGTCTTCAACGAGAACCTTGCAAGTGTCAGGAGCATCTGAGGATGCCTGAAATCCCGATTTCCTTGGCCATGAACCTTAGAAATGCCTTTTCTTTCAGTGCAGACTAATATAGGGATGGACATAGGATCACAGGAATTTAGGGAAATGTGTTCTGATATATGTAAAATAATGGAGTCCAGAGCAAAAAGTACACTTTGAAATCTCTGATCTTATCTAAGGTTTAGATAGAAAGATTAATAACTATAATGACTGCAGCAATTCTATTTCTGATAACTATGAAGAGGCCTAGAAACCCGGGAATCCACTCGCATCACTGTCAGAAAGAGAAGACACAAAGGCCACGTTTTTTTGTCATTAATAAGTCACTCCATTTAAAAACATGACTGCCATAAAGCTATAACTAATTGTACATCTCACAGCGCAGTTCTTGCTGTCGAAAGCCACTTCTAGGAAACATAATGATGCGAACTGGCAGAGATGACTGAAGCCAGACAGCACGCCTCTTGCCATTCCCTCCCACTATCTAAAGCAGAACAAAAAAGTGGGGGATAAACAGTTAAGATTAGGATTCGCTAGAAGCCAAGTGGGATATGTGCACACAAACCAATATCCAAGTGGATATTTGCATGTTTAGAGAAAGGCGATTAGCTGTACCTTAGATTGCATTTACAAGGCCTGTCCTCAGGTAATATAGTTCACCGATTTTATCAAAATTAATTCACCAGTGCCTTCAATTATGTAAATAGTCGTCCACTGACTGATAAAGACGTCAGCCTGGAAATGAGGATTATCCAGCTCAGGGAGGCTAACTAACAGCATGGATGCTTCCCAATGTCTCATGAAAATTACCTTGGCCTCTGACACCTTATGCTGATTTGCCCCTCCCCCCTCAAGTAGTCTCTGCAGCAATAGACTTGAGAGCTACTGATGATCCCAAGACATACTGGACCAGCACAACTACATGGCATGTGTCTGATCCCAGCTTCCCTTCTTGCTGATAGTCAGAGAAGATGCTGGGCAGGGAAAAGTCAGAGGCCCGGAATCAGCTCCTACTTAAAACACGGGTCAGCTACTTATTTTAACACATTGAAAGTGGCCAAAAGGCGGACACCAACCTGATCACACATGTGGGTGAAGAAGAGTGGAGTTCTTAGCTTCTCCCTTCCTTCCCTATGCTTGCAGGACAGATATTGACATTAGTCATCCCGCAGGGACAGATGGCACACCACACTCCATGTGAGTATTGTAAGACAATGCAATTCAAGTGCTGGCTGGACACAGGAAACAACTCAGAGTTTCGTGAGTAACCTGGGCTTAGCAGCAACTCAGGCCAGATGGAGCAGGAAGAGATTGACCAGACCTTGAATGTGTTGAGGCTCTGGGTAGAAGGATCCAGCTACCACGCTGTGGATATCATACCTTCCAGTCATGAGTCCCTTTCCTCACCTCCTCTGATGTGCTCCAGAGCTTGGGGTCTGCAGAGGATCTGGCAGGGCAGCAGTAGATAAGAAACCAGGTCTGCCCTTTTGATAACATTGAGCTGTCTGCTCTTATGCAAAGTCGAGCAGCAGCTCCCAGTCCTGGTTATATTTTTAGCAAATGTTGCTGCTTTCTTCCCATCCCTTCACTTTCCCCGTGAAGGTGCTCCTGTGTGCAGTGGGCCTGGCCAGGAAGGCAACCCAGCGGCACGGCGAATGTGTTTCTGAGAAGAGAAAGACATCAAACCACATAAGCTATAACAGTTTCTGTTCACTGGCTCATGCCAAGAGTCAGACCCACCGGCATTAAAGACTGCTCACCATGGAGTATGCTAGCACGCTTACATACGTGAACAGTTTCAAGTGTTCATGGAACTAGCACAAACCACGAGCCACTAACTTAACAGATGTCGGAAGTTCTCCTTTAGGATACATCAGGACTGTGCTTCAAAGACAACCTGCATCCAAACTCCTCCCTCATGACTGCTATAATTACCTCGTTCTGCCAGCATATTGAAGCTACCTAGAAGGCACTGATATTAGGAAACTTTGCAGCTAATATTCATGAAGCAAAAGCCACCAGAGTAGAATCCCTCTACTCTATAGGGTCTACGTTGGGCATTCACTAGTTGTGTTTGCTTAAGTTACCCTGCGTTGGCTCCCGAAGCCCTGTACGCATAGACACGAAGGCAAGCGTGACCGACTTAAGCACAGGATAACATGTGATCTTTTCAGTTCTCAGACACTGCACAGGAGGAATGGTGTGGCAGATGGTCACAGCCTACGCACAGACAGCCTACGCACAGTCTCCACCCCCCACGAGTTCCTTCACAGGGAGCTTTGCCTTTCACCGGTCAGGGCACACTCCAACCGTTTCTCCAACCTGGAACATCTGGAAAGCCCTGAAACTGTGCAACCAAGTGTCTTCAGAGAAAATAGGCCTGTGCCAGTTTCTGGGCACAGGCTGGAGACTTCCATTTCCTGTTTCTTGAAGCCCACATGTCTGTAGAGAGGAGAGGGGCCATAGGCTAGAACCCTTCCCCATCTGATATGTAAATGAAGCCGCTTCTTACACCCAGCTGTGAGAGACCAGCTGTGTTGACTCCAGGGCCAGCCAATATGTGACTGCAACTGGATGAGACCCAAGAAACTGTCCAGTAGAGTCCAGGCCCCCAAGAGGCCATGCAGCAAGATAATATATGGTGGTAGCTTGAACTACATAACTGTACTTACAAGCAATTATTGATTTATTTTGTTCTCCTTCAAAACGAGTAAAAAAAGAGAAAAAAGAAGAAGAAGCTCCTGCTGAAGAAAAGAAACACCTCTCTCCCCTTAAGCTCTAGAAGCCAACACAGGGTGTTGAAACAGTGAAGATGCAAGAGGGCAAGACGTTAAGCTCAGGCAGTGTTTAGATGAGGTGGTTTTATTTGCAGAACTTGGTACTTAGGGGAAAGCCATCAAGTGCTGAGCCTGTTGTTGCACTGCCTAGCTAGGTCTGGTTATGATCATCCTCGCGCTTCCGATTCTGAAAGCACAGCCAGCTGTCAGCTCTATCGCAGCCTCCAGAACCTCTGACTACAGTGACAGTGTGCTACAGGGGTGGCAGCCAGCCCTTGGGGACAAAGGCGTCCCACCTGAGCCAGCCAGCCAGCTCTGCCTCACCCCATTTTCTCTTTGCAGGACTGTAGCAAAAGTCCGAAGCCTCCTTCCTGGCTTTTCAGCATCTCTCTGAGAGGTCAGGGGTTCACTTTCTCACTCTGGTGGGCAGACTACCCTACTGGAGAGCTGCGTGCATGACCTGCCCACGTCCTGTAGCCCACGGAGAGCTACGCAGTTCCACCCTCTACAGAACTTCATGCTCGTAACTTCATGCTCATCCCCAACCACTAGACCCAAATTACTTCAAGCATTTCAATTTTAAAAATTCAACACATAGAACTCTGATACCAATACTATTCCAGACACTGACCCTGGTATAAAGAAATGACCTGGGACCAAACCTCCTGGTCACGTTTTAAACGAATCCCATGTTTTCAATACTGCCTCTCCTGGTACTCAAATCCTTGTGAAATCCCACGAGTATATTTGAAAGTGACCATGAGCTTAGGTTAGTATTAGTCGTTTATTCTGTCTAAAGCTTTTCAGGAACAAGCTTGCTGGAGCAGAACGGATTATGGAAGAGGGGTCTTTTTTGATAAGCCCAGTGGTTGCTAAGTCCTCTGGCTACCTTTAAACACTCAGACACTCCTTTTATTCTTGCCGGTGTCGTTTGGCCCAGCCATGCTTTGCTCCCTTGGAAGGCAGGCTGAAGTCTCACTGGCAGTGTGATCGTACTGAGAGGTGGTGGGCTTGGTGGAGAAGTGATCAGGATGTTTTAAAGAAAGATTTATGTACTTCTTCCATAGACAAGGCTGCCACCAAGCATCCTCTCCCTTCACACCCTCTTCATCAGACTTGGACGTCATAGTGGTGAGGCCTCCATGGATACAGAGTTGGTGTGTAGACCATAGGGCACTACACACATGGATTTCAGAACGATAAGACAGGTTAAACTTCTTCCTCTGTGAACTTCCCAGTTCCAACAGACAATTCAGACCTGCACAGCCTTCTGAATGGATGCCTGCAACCCAAGGACCATTAAATCCAGAGTGCGTCACACTCAGATACTCAGTAGATATTATCTTAGGAGGCTCACTAGCCAGCCACACTTCTAAAGAGAGGGGAAATGCCAGGAATGCACTGGGAAGCCACAGAGGAAGGCATCCCATCAGGGACATTTGCCAGTACAGTCTCTTCCTCACTCTGCAGCTCTGCCTTCATAGCTTACTTAGAGTTGAACATACCTAGAGGTGCACACCACATGCAAAGCCCCTAACCTTTGGCTATGTTTGGCTTATACTACAAGGGACAGAATAAAATAAAACCAACAGTGTCCCTCAGAGTTAAGGGAAATCACATGCACAGAGCTGATGCTAGTAGCAGAATCGAGACACCCCCATGTAAATGAGCATGCATCATTTAATAGATGACGTGTATACTTACACATAGTCTTCCTAGAACGTATATGATGTGATGGGTAATTTGAACTTACGTACGTGTAAACCAATTGAATACCCAACACTAAACACATACATAACTGACAAACAAGTTTTAAGCAGTAACAATAGCCCTGCATAAAGAAGAGTTAAGAACTCCTTTGCAATGCTCTGTTCCTATTTTTAAAGTACTGCCAAGATTTACCCTCTTCCAGGTTTCCATAAGACGAAAGGAGGGAAAGGATGGATATTACCCCGTAAACACCCGGGTGATGAGCTCACAACTTGGGAAATAACTGCTGTGTGCCATCCTCTTGTTGGTGACACCCTGCAAACACCTGGGTGATGAGCTCACAACTTGGGAAATAACTGCTGTGTGCCATCCTCTTGTTGGCGACACCCCGCAAACACCCGGGTGATGAGCTCACAACTTGGGAAATAACTGCTGTGTGCCATCCTCTTGTTGGTGACACCATGAATACTAGACTCAGTCCAACATTGTCCTTGGCATGTACACACTAGGAGAGCCTAGGGAAAACAGAAATGGTTCTTTCTGGAGCCTGGAGACTATCTTGGGATCTTGACCAACACTGGACTTACTTCCAAGAGGGGCATTCCAGTTTACCCAAACGTCCTGCTAGAGAGCTGCAGGGGGCAGGGGCCACAGTGTGCAGCACTCAGCCGACTGAAGCTCTAACTCTCCTGGGAAGTCCACCTTCCTCTTCTGTATCATGGCTGCTGACCAACTTCACACTGGGAAGAACATCCTGCCACAAAAGTGAATTCACGGACTTGGTCCCTTAGAGAGATACTATGAAACCTGTTGTACACTTGGACCCTGTGAGACATACAAACCAATGTTACAGAGAGATGACAAGCCCCAAACTTCCGTGTAATCGCCCCCCTCCAAAAGATTGCAAGCAGCTCAGGATTTACTTAGTAACCCTTAAGCCATGTTTTTACTTAAGGACATATCTATGTGCAGAAAACTGCATGGTTAGATGGTATGTGTTGACAGGCAGACAGACAGATAGACAGACAGACAGACAGTCAACAGAATGCCAGAGACTCGGGCTTTGGCTATACAAAGAGATATCTTCTGCAGGCAAAGTCACTAACCCTTTATTAGATTGCTTTATCTATGAAGGAGAGGCCATATGTTAAAAGGAGAAACAGGACTGGGGGTGTACCTCAGTAGTACAGCCCTTGACTAACACATACAAGGTTCTCAGCTCAATCTCCAACACACACACAAACAGAGAGAGAGAGAGAGAGAGGGGGGGGGGGAGAACACTTCAGCAATGCTACTTCAGGGGGGCTTCCTGAAACACTGGGAAAACAGCAATCTCTCGCCTCTGCCATGTCTCTCAAATCCCTGAAAGTTCCTTTACCCCAGTGAGGAAGCCGCATCAAGGAAAGGGGACACTAAAAGACCACTTCTATATTCCTCTGTTCCCCACACCAATTTTCCTCACTCCTCTTAGCACTATGACCCTGCCTTAGACTCCTGGCAACTCCACAATGTTGAACAGAACCTGCAACATCGGTTTATGTTATTTGGGAACACAGCAGAGAAAATGGTATCTGTTCCAGGACAAAGAATATCCCCATTGGAAAATAGGTGTGGAGAGAATAAAACCATGCCCGGCTCCTGCCCAGTCTTACTGGGTAGGGTACAGCACCAGCCTAGAACAATAACTAGGACATACTTCCTGACAGTCAACATGGCTACCTCTTCTCCCATTGTCTTTGGGGCTAGGCTATGGTAAAAGTAAATCACTGGTCCAGTTAGTACTAAGACCCCAATGTGAGCCCCTCTTTAAAAACATAAGAGAACACCATCTCTCGGTGAATATTTAGAAAAGCCTGCCTAGACAGCCAGAACTGGAAATCCTCCAGACCCCAGATCTGTGGAATGTTAGTACCAACTAGAAGGCCGCGGGTATTCCACAAATCAGACACAGACATTTCTCTTCTACCCTTCTTACATGCCAATTTCTAGTAAGGCAATAGAAATCATCAGACTAATGCTATTAAAATCAGCCCAGATTTTTCGTAAACATTGGATTACTTTACAAACAAACAAAAAAATTCTAGGGGAAAATAGAATCAATGGATAATGGATACATGGGAGATGTATGCATGATGCTCTCAAGAGGATCATATGTATCTGGGATGACTGGGAACCACACGTGAGTCACAGATGTTTTCGCAAGGGTAACAGTATATCCCTTTCCTCCTCCTACAGATGAAAGGTTGCTATGACAACTAGATACTTTCTGCCTGGGGGCCCACCACCCTTCTCCTTTGACCTCTTTTTCATGTACATGGAATAGAAGAAAAAATGCAGATTTCAGCTGTTCTCCATGCTCCTTCAGAGTGTCACAGAATGCCCCTGCTGTGCATCTAACGGTCTTCTAGCGGCAGGTACAGGCTCCACAGTCTTATACAGCACACAGCTGCAGATGAACCTTTGGTTTTCTCCAGAGAGCCATATATTAGTTTGAACAAAGCCACTCATGATTGTGTTGGATTTCAGGTGACAATCCGATGACGCTGAATGTGCTGAACTGTCTCCATGTTCAACACTGTGATGTCTAAGCTGCCATTACTAATTTTGGATCATTGGAAACCATCCAGCTCGGAAAACATTTGAACCTGATGAAAGTAGCCCAGCTACCCTCAAAACACTTCAACCTCCTGTGAGATCAATAGATGTGCTTCTAGTTACAAATTATGTGACATATCCGGAATGCAGAGAAGAATTCCTTAAGGAGGTCTGAGGAACCTTCCATGGGTTAATTTTTAATAGATGTCTCACTTAGGAGTTACAATTATTAACAAAGGATTTAATGTCTGTAATGTTAAGCAGAGGACTTTATACAGCTGAGGTACTAGTATGAAGTAATACAAATTCACATACTCGAGTCTCTCACTACTGAAAGGCAGTGCCTTTGGTTAAATAAATTTAATTAAATGATGAAGTTAGACAGCTAACAAACTTCCAATTGCTCAGAAGGACAAACATGTATTTCAAACATTGGCATATCCCATCAGCTGTCTCCCAGTTCCTAACTGTATCCCAGTCTCTTTTATTTAAGTGCATCTATGTTTTTAGTTTTGTTTATGTCTGCAAAGAAAAGATCAGTTTATGTGACGCTATTGCTCCTTTTACCCCAGGATTTTAAAATACTTAACATCAACTGTAATAATGTGTTTGGGTCATGCCACAATTATCAGGCCACACAGCCAGCTGACTGAAGTCAATCCTAGTAGCTGGTTAAAGAAGAGGAGCAAAGATAAATCTATGTAACCCTACAGGCTATGCAGAAAGCAGCCTTCCTTAATATGCATCAGACTTGTTTTTATAGGGCTAGCCCCTCAGGCTTAATTATACCCAGTAGCCAACTTCTTGCTCATTCAAAAGTGCAATTAAGGAAGAACCCAAGGACACATGGCCCTGAGGGCCTCTCAGAAGTCCCTACCATGAAAAATGTGCTAATTACCCCTCTGTCTAGGTCTCTTAATGACAATCTGCCATGCCTTCAATTCCAACCCTAATTCTTCCATTAAGGATTGTCTTTTGCAACCTCAAGGCCCAAAGATTGGCCCCAAAGGCTAACTCTTCAGGGAATAGATACTTTAATTAAAACACAAAAATGCCCAAAGATCATTGAAAGATACTTAAAGCAAATCTTAATACTGTTAAAGCGTGTGTATTGCCACCACTAATTAAAGGTGCTCTTGATTGGGGATTGAGGGTGAAATTGCAGCCTTGTTTTATGGGACACAACGGAGCCACTCTAAGAAAGAGGCCGCCCATGTTCCAGACCTAGGTGCCAGACTGGGTACTGCTGCATCCTGGCTCTCCTGCAGAGAATGGGATCCCAAATAGGTAGAAAGATCCAAGCTGCAATTATTTCTTTTAAATAAACCCAAATCTGCTTGGGAAGCAAGGAGATAAAGAGGCAGTGTGTGCGGCACAGATCTAGTCAACTTTCTAGGAAGAGAGATGAGATGGAGCCAATAGTGTCTGCATGGAGGAGCTCCCTAACATGGGAAATTCTTCGCTTCTCAAGTACTTACCACATTGTCCTCTAACCATGCTACCAAGTCAGCAAGCTCAATGAAGGTGGGAAAGGAAAGGAAGCCAGTGGTACTGGGTATTGCCAGAAAGAACTGTGAAATAAGAGCATACCTCACTAGAACCCTGTATAATATGACTGCTGGGAAAGCCCGATTCTTTTCCTAGTAGGAAAACAGAACAAGGTATTCAGATACAATGGGCAAAATTGTGAGTGTGTGTTTCTAGGATATTCTCAATACAGTCATTCACACAGATGAAATGAAGACCACCTGCCAAGTGTTCTGTGTTCTACTCTCTTCTGCTCCTCTTCACCAACCAGAACTCACCAATCAAGTGGCCCCAAGGTGTGCACCTGAAGTATATGTTTTCTGTTACAATCTATATGAAAACATCTTCTCTTTTCCATATGATATCAACACTCAGAAATGCCTCCTCCCATAAGAATTTCAGGATACATTCTCTACAAACCAGGGAAGTCAATTCCCTCTCTACCCTTGGTCCAAATTCAAACCATTAATCTCCTTTCGTATACATTTAAGAAATAGTGAAAAATGTGTATCTATTCCTTTAAGAAATGTCTTCTAGGTGTTTTGTTATTGGGGTACAGGACCATGATGTCTTAATTTCTCCCATTTACAGTTGCAGGAACTAAACACCAGGCAAGGATGGGATGAAGTAGCCTGATCTTCCATGTGGTGATGTGAAGGGAGTAGGATCTTTAAGAGACGGAGTATAGTGGGAGGTTTCTGTTGGTTCATCCCATGGCTGTGACTTCCTGTCTAATTTCTTCCACCATTATGATACTACCCATCATACAATTCTCATTAGTGCCAAATCACCCTGGTGACACATCCTTATATCTCTAGAACCATAACTTCTTTTATTACTAAGTTACCCAGTCTTGTATATTACATTAAGGTAATGGAAAACGGACTAACATCGCTCCGACTCCGTTTTCATGCGAAACCCTAAAAGCCTTTCTGCTAGTCTTGCCTCTCGGGTGTGTCCAGTGAGTGCCCCACTGCAAGTCCTTCCCTAGCTTTTCCCAAGTACCAAAATAAACCTCCAGGAGATGGAAACTCAGCAGGTGGCCCTGGAGGAACTGCTCAAGTTAAATACCATTTGCAGGCAAGGCATAGGCTTTCAAGTGAATGAATCCCCGAGACTCTTCCTTGCCAGCTCGCTCTTTCCTGAATGATTTCTCTTCACAAGCTGGTGATGGGACCGAGGAATTCCATCACTGCTGGCAGACAGAGAGTGAATTTGGCTCTGGGCCTGACTTCAGAGCAGACTTGGAAACTGCAACAACCAGAATATGCCGTCTGGACTTGTACAACTCTGTTCAGACTCTTCCCCATACCAGACCTCTGAACTCCACTGCCAGCCCACCCTCAGGACCACTGCACAGATTGCATTCACGGGAACATTCTTGGATATAAAAAGCAGTAGGCAGCCAATGGGTACTGGACGAAATCTGGGGCCGGTAGGGAGAGAGAAGATTTGACATCAACTACCAGTCTAGCTCTACGTGGTGTGACCAGAAGTGAAAGGATTGACTGGAGGTGGGGGTGTGCACAGCCCAGCCACACAGAGCTTTGTGAGGAAACCGGCTAAAGAGTGGGGTTTCCATCACTCTGCATCAAGCAAAGAGAATGTGACCCAGGGAACACATTTGTCCTCCCCAGCTAGGCAGCACAGCATGTAAAACACAAATGGGGCTCAACGGCCACTGCGTTCCTGTTGTGCCAGTAATGGACTCTGGATGCATTGACAGAAAGCAGTTCAGGATCAAGACTGAGGAGAACACGAAGGGCTGGCTTGTTGTCACATCAGCTGTAGCAGCTCCCAGATCCACTGACTCTGACAAACATGGGTCAGTTGATCCAGCAAACCGCCTTCTGCATAGTTGGGGAAAGGAAGATGACTGACATAGGCTTTTCCAGTGAAGATGGAGCATGATGAGGTAAAGACTGACTGAGGGCCAGGAAGATAGCTCAGTCAGCTGAAGTGCTTGCTTCAAAATCCTGCAGACCTGAGCTCAATGGCCAGAGTTGATTTAAAAAAAAAAAAAAAAAAAAAAAAAAAAAAAAAAAAGCTGCAGGTAGTGGCTTGTGTTTGACATTGTAATGCCAGCCCTGGGAAGGTAAAGATGGCTCTCGAACAACAAGTTCTGCTGCCATGAGGAACAATATGTGAGTGAGTCTGACTTCTGACTTCCACAGGCATACATATGTACTGGTGTGCACAAAACAAACACATATACACAGAGACATGTATGTACATAGAAATATATGGAGAAAACACACAGACACTCCACATGCCTACACATGCAGAAATATATATATGTACATAGATATGTACACAGAGAACACACAGACACTCCACATGCCTACACATGCAGAAATATATGTATGTACATAGATATGTACACAGAGAACACACAGATACTCCACATGCCCATACATACACAGAAGACTGAAGGGTGAACAGAGGTCACCTTATCATACTGATAGAGGAGTTGTGTTGTTAAAGAATATAAGGATTAACCTCTGAAAAACTAAGCTTATTCACTGGAAAATGTAATTTTTATATTCTATGTAGGGCAGTGTTTCTCAACCTGTAACTCTTTTGGAAGTCGAATGATCCTTTCAGGGGGTCACATATGAGATATCCTGCATATCACATAGTTACTACCTTATGATTCATAACAGTTGCAAACTTACAGTTATGAAGTAGTAACAAAATAATTTCACTGTCTGGAGTCACCACAGCATGAGGAACAGCATTAAAGGGTCACAGCGTGAGGAAGGATGAGAGCCACTGTTGGTGGCTTGACAACATTAAACTTAAATGGACAAATGTCTGCCTTTAACTCCTAGCTCCAAGTTAAGAGTTTTCCTTTGTTGACATATGAAAAAGATCTCATGTGTCAGGATGTGACAGGATCTCTTGGAGCCCAAGCTGGCCTCCAACCTGCTATCCAGTCAAGAAACTTCTAACCTTCTGCTTCCACATCTGGAATGCTGAAAGTACAGGCATATACCATCACTCTCTCAGATTGGGCAGTGCCAGTGCCTGTGATGGACTCCTGGTGCATGATACGCATTAGAAACAGTCTGCCTACTGAGCAACATCCCCAGCTCAAGATTACCCAACTATAAACTCTAGAGGGTGTCTATTGATACAAGAAAATGAATTCATAATATCTGGGGTCTTTTCAAATGTGTCAGCCTGCAATAATAAAGTTAGGATCCTATATATTTGCTAGTGTCCAAAAGTCAATATTTGATGTGAGATCTTAGAGGCTTTCTAGAAAAGTAAATGGCTGGAAAGAGTCAATACTCTCTAAGGTAAGGATGTTATTCCTGGTCAGAGCAACGTCTCCATATCTCACTGCACATAATATATCATTGTGATCAACTCAAGCTATCTGAACCACAGCGAGTCAATAAGTACTCTAGAGATTCTGAAACAAGAGAAAACCTCGTCATCTGTTGACTCTGTACCTAGAAGTCTGCCTTGACAACATGGAGACTTCTCTGACCATGTCACCTTTAGTCAAACCATTAACCAGTTTCCTTGAAAATCTAGAAAACATTGCCTCATCATAAATAAAAGAAAACAAAAACCAAACAAGAAAAATGGTGGCTACAGTCTACTGATCCTTGAAAGTATTAACCATGCACAAATAAAGGAATAAAGCATCACTAATAACTCCTTACCACTCACCATGGGCAGTATTAGTTCAGGATTGGCAATAGAAAGTGTGGCCTGCTTATAAATGTTGCTCTTAAGTTGCCTTAGATTGTATAAACTTATTTGGGAGGGACAAATTCAGAATAAGCCTGTGAGAAATAAACTCCAGGAACTCTATATAAATGTTGCGATCAAATCTCAGGTTGCCCATTTCAACTTCCCAACAACTACAGGTACTAATAAAATGGGAGGGAGCTGAAGAAATGCAGTGTTGTCCCCTGCACCATCACAGAGCTAAATAAAAAAAAAAAATTCTCCCTCACTAATGAAGAGGTGTCTACAAGCTAGAGGGTCAGCCATCCATTGCCAGATGCCAAAGCCACACAGTGTTCTTGGCACTGACTGCCTAAGCCAAAGTAAACACTTGCAGAAAGTCACCATGTGGAAGCCAACTGGTGTAGGGAAAGCAAGGTGCCCACAGGAGAGCTGAGCAAGCCTGTGGCAGGAGGCATGGGGGTGTTTTAAGGCAGTAGACAGATGGAAGTCTCAATAAACAATAGGAGAGGGCCAAACTTGCTCATTCTCCCTGAGAGACAGTTAGAAGAGGAAGCAAATTACAGGCAGTTCACATGTATTTCAACCCAGACCCTACTTGCAACAGTACACTTTAACAAAAAAAAAAAAAAAAAAAAGTGTCAAAACAGGGGGAAACAGAGTAGAAAGAGGTTTGGAGCATTTTTAAAACCTGTCTTCTAACCAGGCATGAAGCTCTTCACTTAAGGACATTGAAGTGAGAGCCCTGCTTCAGTTGGGAGTTTGAGACAGCCTGGGCAACACAGCCAGGACCCTATGAAAAAAGAAATAAGAATAAGGAGGGAGGAATGGAAGGATAAATGGAGAAAATGAAAGTGCAAAACAACATAAGACCTTGTGTTCTGTCTTTAGCTGTGACTGGTGGAAGATACCTGCTACTGGGCCACATAATAATACCCTGTCACAGGAAGAAAAAAGTTGCCTGCCTCATGAAGCAGTTGAAGTAAATGACAACCAGTGTCAGTGTAAAAGTAGCTTCTATTTACCAGATGCTGTTGCCATCTTGGAGGCTTACTGCTGAATAAGTTCACCCTTTCTAGTTCTTTCTGAACTCTGGCTGGCTGATTCAACTCAATTGCTCTAGCTCAAATTCCTCTCCAAGCTGACTGATTCAACCTGGCTTCTCTCAGCTTCTCACTGAATTGCTCTTCTTGGCCTCAAACTAACTCTGGCAATCTGTTCTAATCTTCTTTTTCCTTATTCTCCAGGTCATTCTATCTTCTCCTGCAGTCTGTCTCTATAAAACTATCCCAATAAAACTGCCGCCTCCTCCTCCTCCTCCTCCTCCTCCTCCTCCTCCTCCTCCTCCTCCTCCTCCTCCTCCTCCTTCTTCTTCTTCTCTCTCTCTCTCTGCACTGATCTCTTAAATCATCTCTTTTTCCTGTGTTCTCGTGAGAGTTGGGTATATCCTATATCCAACTCATTCTGTCAAATCTTTCTCTGACTCAGCATTTTATCTGCCAGTCAATTAGATGTCACTTTCAAACATGGCTGCTTCCTTCTACAAACTAACCTGACCTACATTGTTTGGGATTAAAGGTATATACTAAGGATATGTCTGTACTCTAGCCACAGGGATTGAAGGTTTGTCTGATTTTCAGCCAGAGCATACTAACCGAGAAGATCTTTGGATGTGATCCCTTGCCAGAGCAGCCATATTGCTGGATTGAAATTCAGAAGTGCAGAAGCAGGCATAGTGATCTTGACCTGTCAGAGAAGAGCATCTTCACTTAGCGAAGAGACTTTGCCTTGTCAGTTACAGACCTTGATGGAGGCTCCAAGGAAACATGTGATTCTGTATTATCCACTGTGTTCTTTTAAGCCACGCCCACAAAACAGCTGGACCAGCAGGATCACCAGTCTTTTCCAAAGTAGCTAGGTTCAATGATGAGTTTAGCTAATTGTTTGACATGGTTATAAGGCCCCATGTGTTTACCTGTATTCCTGAGTTTACCTACATTCCTAACAGAGACCACAATGCCACAACGAAGGAAGTTCTTTGTATAAAACAAACTTGGTACATCTTGGAGCCCAGTAGCCTTGACACTAACTCTATAAAAAATGTATGGAAACACCAAATAAAACCCCCCAGTAAATGCAGCAGGAGCTATGTTTAGACTGCCAGCAGTTTAATTCACTCTAACTTTAGAAATTATGTCCCAGATTTCCATTTATAACTATATTACCGAGGTATGTTACATGCTATGAAACTGACTCACTGTAAGTGTTCAAGTCAGTGAATTTGAGTAAATGCACATGTGGGTGACCAGCTCCACAACCTAGGATTAGACAACGCCATTCTCCAAAAAGAGACATGCCTGCCCATTGTCGCCCTTCCAGTCCTCACTGTTAGCCTTAGGCAATCACTTATCCACTTTCCATCTTTATAGTTTTGCCTCTTCTAGAAGTTTCTATAAATGGAATCAAACAATGTGTGATATTCTGTGGCTGGCTTCGTTCACCCAGCTCCATGTTTTGAAGCTCACACCTATTGCAGCATACATCAAGAGCTCCATGGGGTCTTTGTTGAGCAGAACCCACTGGGCAGAAAATAAACAACATGTTTAGCCACTTGCCTGCTACAGCTTATTAAATATATATATATCCAACTAAATGGCAAGACTTACTGGCCTGATCTCAGAAACAAAATGAAAAAGCCTGGCATATTTTAAAATATTCTGAAGTCATAATGTGAGAAAATATGTAATGAGGATGCAATTTGTTCCCTGCAACTTTGTGTGGGTGGGAAGTGTTTTTAAATAAGCAAATAACATCCTAGCGTTTCACTTTTTTAGGTCTTAATACACACAAACTGTTTTATACTAATTCCAAGCCAAGCAAGGTCATCGATTCATTTACCAAGTACCTACTTAATCTGTAATTAGCATATATTAGAATATATGGAGTGCACAGTCCTCCTGGTTCTTGGCTTTCAAACAACAATGTATTCCAAGACTGTGATCATGAATCAATTTGAGCTTATGGGAACAATTTTTTTTTTCTTCCCATGAAGAATGTAGACACTGCTTACCATTCATGTTACCTGGAAAAACAATAGAGTTGTCTAAGTAAGCTAAGGTCATATGTTGCCAGTGCTCTTCTGTCGTCAATAGTGTGTGTTTAGTGCATAAATGTATTTACTCATTCATTCACTGACCCATGGCAGCCTGAGGGTCCCATGAATGCCGAAGAACTCTGCAGGACACAGATGTAAACAAAGAAATCTCAACCATCTCTTAGATTTTTCACTCTCCATTGGTGCAATTGATAAAGAGTCATAAACAACACATGGGCAATGCAACATAGAGAAAATGGGAAAGTAAATTAGGAAGGCTGAGGGGAGGGAAAGGGAGAGGAGATGTTTTAGACGGGGTATTGGAGAGTCCTTCTCAAGAAGGCACGTACGGGTAAGGACCTCAAGACAGTCAGACGCAAAGGCAGAAAGTCGCACAGGAAAACACATGCAAAGCATTCCATGGAGGAGTGCCACAGCCGGGCTGCTAGAAATAGGCAGCAGGCCAGAGGGGCAGGGGTGACAATTCACAGCTTATAGAGCCATGTGGTCTTATAGCCAGCCAGGTCCACCTTCACTAGTCCTCTAACAGAGCCTAGGTCTATGAACCCAGTCTGCATGTAAGGGACAGAGGGTGGCAGAGGGTGGCTATGAAGTGGGCAAACAGGCAGGCAAGCTCACATGGCTCTATTAGGGTCTCTGAATCCTGGGACCTCTTTCCTGTGTGCTCATGCAGTTTCTCCAGAACATAAGCTCACCTAACATTGTGTTTTGCACTGCCCTTTGTGAGGCCCCACTTGGTAAACAACCACCAGGCCACTCCTGCTGGGGAGCCTCACTAGCTTCCCATCTCCCTCTTGAGAGATGAGCTCTCCAAAGGCTGTCTATAACCAATGTGGATGTGGGGTTCTCACCCAGCATGGCGCTTGGCCATTTCCAAGTCTGTCTGGATGTTCAACCACCCTGCTGACCCCTCTTAAAGCTGCTACCTGCATCTACGAGCCACATGGGGACAGTGATGCTACCTGCTCCCACCTATGACACTCATTGCCAGTTGCCAGATTCTCTAGCCAGGCATTTCCTCACTACCACTCTCCATTAGAGGAGGTGAGCCCGTCTTCCAGGAGCACAGTGTGGCCAGTGAACCCCAAATTAAAGTGGAAGCTTCCCCTACCCCATTTCACAATCGGGCAAATTGCTTCCCTAAACCATGCCCTCTGGGATTCCCCCTGAAGTCAAGCATGTGGCTAGAAAGTGCAAGGATTTAAGTGACAAGACAGCTTAAGCGAATCCTGGTTGACTGACATATAAGGGCCAACCAGGATGAATGATGACTGAATTGTAGCCTTGGCTAGACCAAAGAAGTCTAACAACCATAGAATCTTTCTCTTTTTAAAAATGTACTTATACATTTTGCTGTATGCTACTCATTAAGACTTCCTTAACATTACAATTAGCACAGAAAATTTGAATATTAGCTCTCTAAAATAAAAACGGAAATCAGTTGTGTTCCTAAAATCCATTTGGCTTCAGGATGCTACACTGCGAACTCCCCCTAGGCATCCTTCATGAGGGGAACAGCTTTGGGGACCCTCTCCTGTACAATATAAAACAGCTCTGGCTTTTGGTCTGTCTACCCGTTTTTTTACAGAAGGGATTTTCCCCATGTGGAACTGTGCTTGGGTAGAGCTTGAGCGGCATACCTCTCCCGTGATTCAGGGAGAAATCTTAGGGAAGCAGTGGCTATTCTGCAAATGCAGGCAAAGCAGAAGAAAGCGCTTTGCAGAATTATCATCCCCATTGTCTTTGACTGCTTTTCTTTGCATGGGTGCATTGTGCCTCATTGCCAGGCACTGAGTGAATGTGAACTAAATGAGTTTGGGACGCCACTGCCTGTGACCAAGTTGTCCTTGTGCAACTCTGGCTGTCACCTGTGTACAACTTTTTTTTTTTTTTTTATATCTTACATCTCAGCAAATACAGTATTATTTCTCCAATAGTGCCAGTTGCTGATAGTATCACTTGACTGGTTATTTATCATATATATCTGTAATTGAATTACCCAGTGCAGTAATGGGATTTACTCTCAAATGTACATAAAAATGCAACGCAAAGTAAAATTGTTCCGCTGTGTGCTTCCTCGTCACTAGGCTTGAACTCTGGGTCAGCCAATTCCACAGAAATGCAGAGACAAAACGAAAAGGAATGAAAGACTGGGAGATATAAGCCAGGTGGGCTTATGGGCAAATATAAAAGAAACTCATCCTTTAACAAAGGTATTTTCTTTTGAAATTGTTTCTTATTCATTGTTAATCAGAAAGCCAATCCCAAAACACACAAAGAAAGAGTAGTAATTGAGTTACTTTTCCACATTCAATACTAAGCACGTTTGAAAACATTTGAGAACTCGAGCATGGGAATAAAGTATGCTCATCTTTGCCCTTGTCAAACAACCATAAATTTTGGACCAAAGAGGAAGGAAAGAGAAGAAGACGACAGCCGTACTTTGGGCTGAATATTCTGACTGTTTGAGTCCCATGATGCACTGACCATGTTTTTAGTGACATGCCCCAGGTGGCATACAACTTCATCTTTGAAGTCCTAAGGCTTCAAACTACCCCATGGAACAGAGGCTGGGTTTCCTAGTTCTAGGATCTTCCTTCCACAAAGCATGAAAGCACGGATTAATTGTGTCGCTATTAGTGCGATACAGTAAATTGCTTAAAACTCGGTATCTTCTCTTGGATCAAGCTTTTTGTTTGTTGTGTTCCATCTTGCTTAAACTCTGAACCAAAGAGTGTTTTGGACAGACTTATTGAGAACGAAAACTTTGAGTGGATCCTAAGATTAGTACCAGTACCCTAAAATGGAATGGTACAGTTGGTTAAGTACTTGCAACCAAACCTAGTGACCCAGATTTAGCTCTCAAATACATATTGAAAGGACAGATACACAGCTGCCATGTGAGCCTTACACTGTGTCAACACACACACACACACACACACACACACACACACGTGGTAAAAATGTAAATGCCAAAAATGCTATATCCCAAAGAGCTGGTGTTCATATCTTATATTCATCTCTGTGATGCTCTTATGCTAATCTATGGGAGCTACAAACAGCAGAGCACACTATCTATTTCAGATGATGTCTGCAGGATACTAGAGGTTTTAAAAAAATATAGTAATTTCAACTAGACTTTTACATCTTAATTTAGAAAGTACTTGAGGAGCATCTATGAAAATCTCCATATTGCAGACAACAGCACAGACACTGTAAACTACTTAGAATGACATACACTCATCTGGGGATTCCAGGAAAGGTAACTTTGCAGAATATAAATATAGATCTGCAAGCAGGTGCAGGTGGGCAGAAAGGCAGAAGCGGCTTTGTTCGATACTTTGCTGTAATTCAATTTGTTAGACACTGTAATTTATGTTTCAAACATTATTGAACATTAAACACAAAAACTTGTCACCTTGGTATTATAATTATATCCTAAGCAATTTGTCTGGGTAACTATAGCAACAATTTCAGATACATTTTTATAATACTAATTTGCCATAATTTTAGAATCAAGAATTATAGCAAATATATAGGAAGAAATGGTTTCCTCAAATGGTTGTTCAATTCTACTTTTTTTTTTAATGGGTTACTTGACTTGGAGAAGATGTGAACAAATGGATATGTTCTGCACTGCACATGACATGGGCTGAAACACAAACCTCTTCTTTAGGGTCAGGTTCTGATTTGCAAACCCTGGTGTCCATTCTCACTCATATATCCAACAGAATGCCTGCTGTCCTTGGCTGGTCTCTTAGCAAAGCCCTACCCATCCCTCCACCACCTTCCTGCATTTTGTCGATGGAAAGCCTCTGTTTCAGTGACTTTGTGATAAAGAGGGCATTCAGTTAACTGAATAACAATCATTATCCAGTTAATTGGAACTATAGCTAGAAGTTGATATAGGCCCCAAGAAACTGGCGTCTATTTTGAGCAAGAAGCACACAGCACAGAGAAATGCTTGTTGCTTTTAACAACTGTCCCTCAGCAAGAGGCTAAAATGAGGATTCAGAAGACTTTCCTCTGAGAAGCCAGTAGCTCCGAGGACTTCCCGTCATCCACAAAACCTAGGCTCATGGTAAACCTGTGGGAATATGCTTGTATTCATCTTGTATTGTTGTGGACTAGTTTTCCTCTGTGCTCCTCCATTTCTCTCTTTCACTCTCTGCAGACGTGACTAAGAAGTCACTTGAGACAGACACAAGGAGGGATAAATACCAGCTTATTTTCAGCAGATTCTAAACACCTTAAAATACTTTCTCTGGTCAAAGAAGTCTTCCCTTCCCAGAAGACCAAAGTCTTTGCTCTCAACAGGGATCCTGCAGCTGTTTGCCATTAAGACAACCAAATAAGTTAGCAGCGTCTTAAAAGGCATAAAATGATGAGCATCATTTATTCCCCATGTGAGGAAAACTGTGTACTGACTGCAGACGCATAAAAGCAGATACCAGTACACAGGCTTCACAGCTGAATGGGCACACACTGTGACTACAGGCAGCATCTTGGGTGAGTCACTGTCTCAAAAGTTTTTACAAACTCAAGGCAAAGGACGTCTGTGCTTCAAACAACTACACTTAGAACTGCTTCTTCATGTAAATCAAACGTGCAGAGAAATATGAGTGGGCAGAAAGAAATGCACACTTTTTTTGGAGTAAACACAGGGGGAAAAAGTAGTTTCAATGATCTACAACAGAAGGTGTCTGCTTAAGCCTGAAGTGGAACTGTGAACTTTTTACTCCAAGGGAGGAACTCCTCCCTCTCTCAGAAGATGAAAAACGACATTAATCGGCAACCCTAATTGGGTATTTAAAACGTTTCCTATTAAGGGCTAGTTTTGTCTTTCTCTGTCTCCTTATAAAAAGACAAATTCTGTATTTAATAACGCATCTGCTCTTCAAAAACAGGGCTCTTCCTGACAAGCCTGGACACACAGCTATTTTTAAAAATATAAATAAATAAACTGCATTAATTTTAACACCCGGTGTTTTAACCAATGTGCTGCTCAGAGCAGAACCGTCTCTCTGTATTACACATAACTCTTACACCTTCGCGCGGTTTCAATTGTCAGGTCCAATTGTCAAAGGAGAAAAATGTGTACCCTGAGGAGTTTGTAGGAATGTCTTAGGAAGAGACCTTTCCAGATAGACGGCTTCCGTCCAACTTTTCCGTCGCAAAACTAGGCTAAAAGCTCTCCAGGGTAAACAGAACACTTCTCTCAACTCTTTTCCTTTTGAGGTGAAATCACAGCAAAAATCTGTGTTTTACTGCTGCCTAGGACCCCTGACCCACTTGCCCAGGACAAAACCACCAACAAGCTCTGTGGCATCCTCTCCGAAAGCTCGCTCTTGGCGCCCCCTGCCGGGGATCTCCAGGACGCCGCAGGCGCAGGAAAGTTAAAACCCAACTCTAGGCAACCGCATCCAGGTACAAACAACAAAAAAAGGAGGTGAAAGCTCTTCCCGCCAAAGCCCGGGGCGGGAGGTGAGGGGTACCAGGACCGGGCCCGAGACGTACCCGCTCTGGGCCCAGTACCAAGGGCGATCGCCGGAGATCACTCCCCTCCAACAGTTCCTCGGAACATCCTGAGCACCGATCTTCTCCTGGCCCCAGACCGTGAACCCGGGAATGAAATGCGTGCGGCTGGGCTGCCCGCAGACGGGGGCTCTGAGATTGGAGCTCACCCTGCTGAATCCCCAGGCTTCGCCATCCCTGCCTTAGTCTTCCTCAGCAAAACACCCTGGCAGAGTTGTGCCCTGGTCCCACTAACCCCTGATTTTCACGAACCCCGCAGAGCCCCTGTACAGAGCAGGAAAATATCCCCTAGTCCACCGTGCAGGGAAGTGGGTGATTCCGACCACCAATCCCGGTTCCAGATCCC
This sequence comes from Mus pahari, assembly GCF_900095145.1. NCBI lineage: Eukaryota > Metazoa > Chordata > Mammalia > Rodentia > Muridae > Mus > Mus pahari. The sequence goes on along the minus strand of NC_034600.1, from coordinate 76,469,971 downwards.
ACCAAGCGAGCCTGGCCTCGCGCGGATTACGCACACAGATCTCCACGAGTACCTGAGAGGTGCTGGCCGAGGTGCAGGCTTGCCCACTGGCCGGTCGCACACCCGGACCTTCTCAATCCACGCGCGTATTCAGGGAAAGGCTAAGACACAAACTTCCAGCCTGTGCTCTAGCTCCACTGCAACCGCCCCCGCTTTGATGGTAGTCCTATTCCTGCACGCGCCTCTGGCAGGTTGTCCCCACCCAGGTGTCTGCAGAGTGACCCTACCAGAGACTTACACCACCCACAAATGGACCAATGCTGCCCCAGGTCCAATTCACACGTGCAGGGTCTCAGCTATGACACTCAGGGACTCTGCGGGGAGAGAGCTCACCAGATGCGGGGTGCGTTCCTCCTGCTAGTCATCCAGCGCCCCGGGGCCCGGAGCTGCTCCAAGGGTCCTCTTCAGTGCGCTACGAGGGAAGTCGAGGCAGCAGCAGCCACTGCACCCCGCCACTTGTCCAGAGCTATCCTCCTCTCGCAGCGCGCCAGGCTGGGGACCAGCTCGTCTGCTGGAGTCTCCAGTTGTGCAGCTGAGTGGACAGGCTCGCGCCGAGAGAGGGCGACCGGTGAGGTGGCAAAGTTGGGTACCCTCTGCTTAGTAGCTGCGCGTGGGAACCAAGAACACCCCAAAGATGGATTGCACGTGCCGGGACGCCCCCGCAGTGGGAAGGTGGGATACAGAGGACGCCTCAAGGCTGGGGCCACCGCCAGCCAAGGGCTGAGGAGCCCACCCGCAGCGGGAGCGCAGCGCGCGCGGGAGTGGGCACAGCGTGAGCAGCCGCTGCTGACGCCGCCTTCCTGGCGAGTAGACCAGCGCTGGGTGAGCGGGCCCAGAGCTCGGGGCGGGGAGCACAGGGCCGCCTCGCCCCGCCCCCGCCCCGCCCCTCCGCCGCCCCTCCCCTACTCCGCCCCTCCCGCGTGCAAACTGAGCGCCCCACCCACCCCTGACCTTCCCAGGCCCCTCCTCTAGCCCCGCCTCTTCCCGAGATGGGACCCCCAAACACTCCCCAGGGGGCTCTCTCCACACCCCAGGAGTTCTATTTGTGCCTCCGGAGTGCAAGTTCACCTAACTGGTGACTTTTTTCGAACTCCCCTCCTCGCCTGAAAGAGACCTTCTTTGGCTACCCGCCCCCTGCCCTGTGGCTCCTACGTGGCTACTTTGCAGGATGGGCTGTGTATAAAGGGCTGGAGGCAGTTCAACCCTAACCAGAGACGTGGCGTCTGCTAGGCCTGCCTAAGCTCCGGGTAAGTGCGTGCCCCTCGGCGGATCGCGGGTGGGAGGAAGGTGGGAGTTTAAGATTCAGTTCTTCAGTGTCATCTTAAGAAGACTGGGGTGTGCGTTGGGGGTGATGAGGGGCTCGCCGCAGATTCTTACAGGCAAGTTGGGCCTGGCAAGGCTCTGGGCTAGTTCTTGAAAAGGATAGAACAGAGAAATGAATAAATCTGCCATCCAAGGAAACAGAGCAAGAGGTTCCCAAGTAGCCCTCATGGGAATTAGGAGAGGGTTCCCTCGTGGACAGAAACAGCTGGGCTAATTGGCACTCCGCAAGTATCTTGGGACTGAGTGAGCATGGGGGCAAAAAGTTTATCTTGGAACGCAAAGTTAATGCCTTGGAAAGGCAGTTTTATTGACGCGTTGTTCAGTTCTCCTTCTAAGGAAGTGATCAACTCACCAAGTTCTAAACAACATACAAGGTTGTGGAGAGGGAAAAATCGCAGGATAAAATCAGAGAAAGTGGGCCCCTGCCCCTATAGCCGTGCTTGGTGATCCTTTTCCCTCAGGATAGGGTAAAGGAATGACATCTTCAGGTTTTTCTCCCATGTGGGGCCTTGTTGGTGGCTTTCGGGATGCTTTTTGCATAAGTAACCTCATCAATGAGTTTCTTAGCTTCAGGACCTAAGGATGTCCCACATTTGCCACAATTGGTATTGACAGGTTGCAAATGTGCCCTGGTGGGGGATAGGGGCACCGGTGATGGTTCAGGGCATCTGTGAGGGCTCCATCGTGCTAAGCAGGGACTGGGTCATAGCTGGAATGTGTCACAGCTCATCCAGGACCACAGAGATTCAAAAGGAAGTGAACAGAAGCACAAGTTGCCACCAAGTTGTCGTTTCTGTCACCTTCAAATGAAAGAGGCCATTGAAGCCTATGTTGACCCCGGAGTGTGCTGTGGCTAGAATCGTGGAGCCTGATAAGTATGGCCCCCACGCAGATGTCTTCCACCTTGGGAAACACCTACTACAGTTGTTTGGCTGGCTTCCAGCTCTGGGGTGGCAGCTCCTGGCTCCTAGATCTTGAAGGGAAAAGTTTCTAGGCTTCCCGGGCTTCTCCCTGCTGTTTCAGAAGTGGGTGGGAACCAGCGCCATTCCCAGCATTCCCCTTCTCTCACCTACTTGGCACAACAGCCAGGGAGGCTCTTGGAAAGAGGAGGCCTTCTAGGGGCTGACAGTGGAAGACCTCAGCCTCACACTTGAAGCCTATAGCTTTCAGGAGGGCAAGGGGGAGCCGAACAGGGTGAAGAAAGACAAATTAAGACTCAAATGTACTTCACTAATTCTTGTGCTTGTCCCTCAATGTCAACTGATAAAAACAATTAGCACGTCTTTTTTAAAAAATATATATTTTTTAAGAAAGAAAAGAATGAGGCAGATCAAGCCCAGCACTCTGGTGGCTGAGGCAGAAGGATTGAGAATTCAAGGCCAGTCTGGGGCCACCTAGGGATAACTTATCTCATAAACTTGCAAGCAGACAAAGAAACTCTCTTGGCTTGGAGGCATAAGCGCTGTGTACTGTGTGGATTATCCCATAGAATTTCACCCTCTAAATGAAGTGAATGTGTGCTACTGGGGCAGGATGCAGGTTTGATTTTTGCCATTTACAGACTACACTGTACCATTGTTAAAAGTCTGTCTCAGTGATAATGAATTACAAATCTCTAATAAGCAAGATCAGAGACCAAATTCTCATTTGGAGTGCTTTCTTGGTCTAAAGCAGTGGTTCTTGACCTGCAGGTCACAATCTCTTGGCTGGTGAACGACCCTTTCACAGGGGTCGCTATCAGATATCCTGCATGTCAGATGTTTATATGACGATTCATAACGGCAGAATTACAGTTATGAAGTAGCAGTGATATAATTTCATGGTTGTGGTCCCCACAGCATGAGGAACTATATATTAAAGGGCCACAGCCTTAGGCAGGTTGAGAACCCCTGGAGGTGAAATGGTTCTAAGCTGAGACTGATTTTGCCACTGACTTGCAGAAAGTTCATGAACTTTTCTGAGCTCACTTCTTCTCATGCAACTTGACCCAGCCCATCAGCAATGTCAGTCAGAAGCCCCAAAGGAGGAAGACGTTGTTCAATAAAACGCATCTGAGGCTTAGCACTGAGCGGGCACTCTGAAAGGCAATTACTTTTAAGTATTTATAAATATTTCCTTTTCCTAATAGAATTTGCTTTCCCCTTTTGGAAAGCAATCCTTATTAAAGGCACCTTGCATTCTCAGATTTTTAACGAAATGGGCTTGTTACTTTACCAAGAATGTTTTGTTATCAAGATAAAGTATCCTCCCCCCTCCCTCTCCCCTCCCTTCCCTCCCTCTCCCCTCCCTTCCCTCCCCCTCCCTTCTTCTTTCCCTACCCCTCCACTTCCCCACTCCCCCCAACACCACCAGCTGCTTCAGGTGGGCCTGTGTACAGAGCCAAAAGTGAGAAAACCCATTGGTGAAAATGATGAATTCTGGGGCGCTGATTCATGTGACTTGAAAAAACGCCATCCATTTCCTGACTCACCGCAGATTCGGTTCAGAAATATGAAGCAGCGCAGGACTTTGAACTAACACAACAATTTTGTCTTTTCTTTATATTCCCTCCCAGTACCTGACTAAAGTCCAGAGAATGGAGCAAGGAGGAACTGAAGAGAGCGTGGCTGCGAGACATGAAGACAGAGCTGTGGACCACAGTTGGCTTTCCTGGGAAGGCTCCCTTACTGTGGGCTATAAGATGTAACAAGACTGTTTACTCAATTATTACAAAGAAAAACAAAACAAAACAAAACAAAACAGTGCTGGCCTCTTTACATTATGTCATCCTGCAGGTGAGCCAGGCATATGTTACAGTAACCATTCCATAGTTTATTTTCCCCTCTGGTTCCCACAATTGTCTGACCCTGCCCATGTTACCACACCTAAACACTGGCACAGAGAAGGGAAGTTTGATGTTCTCTGTAGCATTGCTCAGTGCTGCTTCAGTTTCATGGACTCTGTAGTCCTCGGAAGACCCACAGCTGCAGTTACAGGTCACACCATGATGGCTATCATAGATGTTGTCATAGAGAACAGCTTTTAAACTAGAGAGCACACAGATTGCACAGCCTTTCAGTGCCTCCTGTGGCCTCTCAGGATTCACCAAAGCCCCTTTAGGGTGGTTCCTTTGCCCCCCCCCCCAAAAAGCTCTCTGGCCTTCAATGCCCTCTCCCTGATTGGTGTTAAGGAGACTAGATGTGTTTTAAAAGAACATTGTAGGAGCTTAGATGCTGTCATCACACACACAAGAAGGAGCACAATTGGATATGATACAAAGTGCAGGTTCTCCATCCTTAAGGTAAATTTCTAGGCTGCTAGGATATGTGAAGGAGCCTCAAGCATGGCCCTCTCTACAGACTAATGTCTTATCTATGGTCTGCCTTGGCTTCTCAGGGTTGATCAGAGAGATGTGACAATGGACTCTGCCCCTGGTCATTCCTGATGGTTGACATAGAGTGATCTGCCTTCACCCACCCCAAGTGAGTTCTGCTTATCTACGACCTCTCATATTCAACCCACACTAAGAATGGCATTCTTTCACTTCAAGGCCACATCCAAAGAAGGAGCCCAGTTTAGTGTACAGGCCTCAGCAGTAAGTGGCTTCAGGATGTACCCCACACACTAGGGAAGGTGAGCCTGCTCTCTGTAACAGAGTGGGGTTCAGAGTGGGGTTCACTGTCCAAAGTTCTCTTCTTCCTTCACATGTTCAGTGACTCTTCGAGCTTCCAGCGGGACGTTGCATTTTACTTAAGCTGCATTTCCAGAAGTTAAAACATCCTAGAAATCTGCAAGTGTTTTGGTTCATTGTGTGTGTGTGAGTGTGTGTGTGTGTGTGAGTGTATGTGTGTGTGTGGTTAGATTTCTAGATAAGGTTTTTGGCAACCTAATTTCCTTAAGATAAAATGGGTGCACTCAAAGCAGTTCAAGTTGTCTTTTAGAAATATGGAACGGGAAGAAGAAAAATGCTAAGTTTAAACGACTCTTGGAATATCTTCAGGAAAGGCAGATGGCTTCTGGCATGAAGATAGAGTATCCTTAGGGTTTCCTTGGAGTTATTTTCTGACACTGAGACTCATATATGTCTTGGGTGTTTATAAGCAAAGAGTGGCTGTACTTATTTTTAAAAAGATATTCTGTACTTATTAACTAATGTCTTCTACCTTCCTCTGTCTTGGAGAGACGGAGCTTTGAGGTGACGTGAATACTTCCAGAAGTACATCTAAGAAATGTATTTAGATTTTGAAGCGCAGTTTTCCTGACTTTCGTTTATTTCAATATTTACCATCTAAATTTAGCATAATGACATTGAATTCAATGAAAGGGGCGTTTGTAGACTTAAGCCAACGGGGACCTGTCTTCTTAAGCTACTGTGAGGAGTAAAACCTGTTGTGGTCTTGCTGCCCCTCTGCCAACACTCCTTTCTGCTCTTCCTTCTCATCCCCTCTTCTTCTGCCTGAACTCAGCATGTCAGCATCTCTCTCTCTCTCTCCAAATGCCAGCACCTCCTCTCACAGTGACAGCAGTGGTCGCTCCTCAAACAGCATCACTTCCACCCCACGACAAGCATCATCTTTAATGACACAGACCTGATTTTATTTGAACTGCAGAATGCCTGGCTTTAAAACAAACAAACAGGCAGACTTTCTTGTAGTCAGATGACTACAAGTCAGTTAGGGACTGCAAGGTGAGCTCGAGGTGAGGGTCTGTCAGATGGTGGCTTACAGATGGCTTTTGCCTTCCTCTCCTGCCTGATTCTGCTTGAAACTCCATGTGACAGCTGAATTACATGCATGGTCTTGCTCTGTAGCAGGAAATAAGCCAGGAGCCAGGATTGACAGTGAAAAGGAGTCTTCAACCAAGCCGGGCAGCCTCAGGAACTCTGTGTTCTTAACCTTGAGAAGAGACGCAAGGGTTAGTAAAGTCAACCTGAGGGCGTGCCTGTGAGGGGACTTTCAGAGACGGTGAACTAAATATGAAAGACTCACTATGCTGGCGAGTCTTTATGGCCAGCTTGACATGACGAGAGTCGCCTGGGAAGTTGAAACCTCGGTTGAGAAACTGCCTTCCCTAGATGGGCCTATGGCATATCAGCGAGGCATTTTCTTGATTAATGATTAAGATAGAAGGTCCCAGCCCAGTGTGGGTGGTACCATTCCTATAAAGGTGGTCCTGGACTATGTACAAAAGGTAGCTGAGAAGAAGCCAAAGAGCCAGCAAGCCAGTAAGCAGCACTCCTCCATGGTTTCTGTTCTAAGTTTCTACCTCCAGGCCCATATCTTGAGTGCCTGCTCTTGATTCACTCAGTGATGAACTAGAAATTCAAGATGAAGTAAACCCTCTCTTCCCCGATTTCCTTTTGATTGTGTTATTTATCACGGCAACAAAGAATCAGCTAAACCGTTGCCCAAACATCCTGGTGTGAGCTATCCCACCTTGTCCTCCCAAGGATGAGAGGTTGAAACCTCCCAGATTATGAGCAACATCTTTCCTCTTTAAATCGTCTCTCTTGCGTTTAGGCGCTAGGTCAAAAGAAGCCGACTAACACAAGCTTCCGGTTGTGTTTCATTCATCTGGTCTGCTTCAGATCTGAGAATGTGAATCCTGTGGAGGAAGGGTACCAGGAAACTAGCAACTCCTACATGTTGGCCCCAGGCCTCCCCTCCATCTACCTGCTTTGCTAACTTCAAGTTTTCTGAACAGCACTTTGAGGACAGAAGGAAGAATCCCCACAAGTGCTGTGTCCTGTCCCGTTTTTGATCATGATGAATAAGTAGACTAATAAATACCACCGGGTGGTTTCTCATTGTCCTTACCTGCCACTGTCCACAAAGCACTAAGGTAGGGGACACAATTCAACTGAGGCCTTTGCCTTCTTTTAGCCAGGATGTGCCTTCCCTCATGCTTCCAACATCTTCCTCATTTCCATCCAGAACGTCATTACAGTGAGCTTACCATTCAGAGGTCTACCAACATTCTGACCCAGTGAAAAGCCAACGTTCAAAGTTTCTATGATCCAAGTAAAGGGACACGGGAAAATGTAGCTATAAATGCGTAAAAGAACGGAATCAGGCTCAGTATGTGTGTCCAAAAGTCCGAAAAAGAACAGAGCAAGATGGATGTACAGAACTTAGTGTCAAGTTAGTAGAGTAGACTATAAGGGTTAGTATTCTGCAAAGATACATCACATAAAATGTATTTTGTTGGGTTTTTAAGACAGGTTAACACAACAGGATCCCTCTGGAAAAGTACAGAGAGCTTCCTTGTAAATTTGGGTTCTAAATACTAAATAAGGAACAACAACCCAAATCAATGAATAACCTTAACAAAACTATCCAGTAAATAAGATTTCAAGTGAAGGTCAGCGAGGGGCGGGTGAGGGGCACTTCTGGCTGGATCTCTCTGTGTAGCCTGTGGAATCATGAAAAAAAAAAAAAAAGACAAATTCAATATATTATTGTTCATGCCTTAGAAAAGATGTTTTAAAAAAAAAATCAAGAGAAGGATCTTTCTTATGGATACTTTTCTTAAACACTGAAATAATGATTTCAAAAGGATGAACTTTTAACTGTGGAGGAATCAATGGTCTTTATTACAAACCCTTAGGAAAATAGACAGAGTCTCAGAGTAAAGAGAATGTTCTGGAACACGTCCACCATGAGTAAACTTAGAAAGTCTCACCATGCCCGAGTGAACTGGCATGTAGAACCGTGTGGGAGACTGCATCCTGAACACACTCCACATCCACCGTTCATCATTTTATCCATCGGGCTTCTCTGTGTAACTTAAGGAGACCTATAATTATTAAGCGAAGCATGAAAAGTATTCCAGAAACAAAGGGAAATATTTGTTGACGATGACAAAGGCTGGTACAAGCCATTGAATAATGTTTATACAGTCAAAGAAGGTAAAACATTGAAATATCAGTCCAGGGGTCAACAAAGGCAACAGCATAGCAGAGAGTCCATGAATTGCCAAGGTAGGCTTTAAACAAAGGTGGTATGTGCTACAGAGAGGAGGGACTCAACGACACAGTCTAAGGCAATTGACTCTCCAGATGTGGAAATATTGACTGAGTCACTTCCTTCAAGCCATTCATACAAATAGCTTCAAAGCAGATGAAAGCAAAAATTAAAAAAACAAAACATTAAAAATACTTAGGAAAACACATGAGCAGCCATCCATATGACCTCTGGCTAGGGAAGTAATTCTTAGAATAAGATACAAAGAGCAATCATAAAGAAAAAAAATCAATGCAGCAAACCACATTAAAGTTTAGATCTTCCATGCAAGGATACACAACTTAAAAAGCAAACCCTTGCTCAAGGGAACTTGCAGTGCACACAAATAACAAAAGATAGGTGTGGTGGTGGGGGGGGTATAGTCTCAATCTCCAACCAACCCACTGGGAAAGAATGAAGCAATGAAAAAACTTGTGCAAATGGAGTAGGCATTCAATGGCTAATAGGCAGAATACTATCATGCAACCTTCCTAAAATCACAAAAGCCAATCAAAATAAGGGGCCATTTAATAATTGTGGTCAGACTGACCACAATTGAGCCATCTGGCAATGTAAACCAACACCAGATATTGCTTAAAAATAAAAACAACTTTGGAAGTGTGATTTGTTAAAAATCACTCGGGAAAGCATTTTGGGGAGTCTTATAATGTTGAAAATGTACATTCTGTTACACCATTTGAGCAAGGGGGACATAGAGACTACCGTCAGTTTATTAATAAAAACTAATCCCAAATAACTTACCTGAAAAATTTATGGATATAGGCACAATAGCTAAATGGCCCTACATGATAAATGCTAAATTTATGACTTCTAGTACTAAAGGGGGACACACAAAGGCCACCCATTTTGTATGTGATCTTGTTTTTCCATTAATATAAAAATAAGAATAGTACAGATATTGAAAAGTTAAGATCAAACAGGGTAGCTTTGGTGGATGCTCATTAGATTAGTACCCTTTTCTGAATCCTCAAAAGATTTCATAATTCAATAAAGAGGGTTAATGGGAAGAAAGGAAGCACAGAGAGTTGGTGCAGGAAGCTCATTAAAGTGGTTTTGTCCTGAAGAGAAATAAAGGGTCTGGAGCAGCTGGAAGGACGCGCACACAGAGGGCTATTTTTTAAAGTGGGTCACTGGAAGAATGGTTTTACATTGCTGGAAATGCATCTATGGCTGGGGTCAGAGTAACTATGTAGGAGCAAAACAAGGTAATCCCAGGACAAAGGTCTTGCTGAGCTAAGAGGCCATATTTGTATTTGGAGAGAGCAGGGCCCTCCTAGAATTACTAAGAGATAGTGGACCCGAGGGAGACCAGGCAGAGGTGAGAGTAGAATACAAAGAGACCTGACCTTCTGAGGATTTCTGGTTTCCTAACCAACAGGACATGAGCAAGATTTTCCTGTGGAGCAGAGGTATGAACGTTAGAAAAGAAGAAAGGGAATTACAGAATAAACATGATCCACATCAGGAAAATGAACTTCCCGGGGAGCCATCCTACACTTTTATAAGTCCTCTATGGCTCCCTACGATGCTTATGGTTGTGGTCCCGAGATGAACTCCATCCCAGGCTGGCGGGTTCTCTCCAGCATCACTGTGCATCTCCAGTATATGTGGAGAGGTGGGAGTCTGTGGAGATGTATGTGTCTATTGAGACTGAGAGATAACAAATTGGTTTTGGAACAGAAGAGGGACATCTCAGATGCAGGATCAGGGTTCATGTTGAGATCTCTAAGAGAAATCTTTAATGAGTGACTGTTTGAAATTCAACAGACAAAGTCATTTTATAATTTTGAGCATGTCATTGAGAGAAAAACAGAAAGACATCTATGAACTAAATCATAAACCTACAGAATCCAGAAGTGTATAGTTCTCACTCCAAACCACTTATCCTTGCTGCTACACCAAATTGCATCTACAAGTCTCAACACACTAGACGTTAATAAGCATACAATGGAACTCAATGTTAATCTCCATCGCTGCCTTGGCAGAGATGGTGATAATCCTGAACCAATCGGACTGACCAGAAGTATCTGGGGACTTTTTCTAACCTTCGGAAGCCATCGCTGTCCTTCTACACACAGTAGCCCTCAGAGAATCTGACAAGCAGGCTGCATGCTTATTAAAAGTCATCGTCACCTCCTAGCGCTGAAAGGAGGTGTGGGCACAGGCCCCCATGTGGAACCCTGAAGCTATCTCCAGTCAATAACCACTTGCAAATGAAAATTTACTTTTCTCCAAGGGAGTCTGGCTGGTCAGACAATCCACTCTTAAGAATAGGTGCCATGCCCAGTAGTCGGTGACCATCAGAAAATGAATTCAGTGGCATTTTGTAAAGGTTCCTTGTCTCACAATGTTTGTTGTCAGGACTTTTTATTTCACTTTTACATTTGTTTGTTTGTTTGTTTGTTTATTCGATTGCTTTGTTTGTTTGCTTGCTTGTTTATTTGCTTCCTTATTTTTACCTTACAGGTTTTGCATACCTATTATGGCTTCCAGTTTTTAGTTTTTGTGGGATTCCTAAATGTGCAAAGGAGTGTGTCTCCGCATTTGCATCTTTTCCTCCTGCCTTTCCTTAAACTCCCTTCCTTCTGTTCATTTGTTTTGTTCCACCCCAAATTCATTTGTTTTTCGTTTAATCTTATTTTACTTTATCATTATCCCTAAAAAGCCTGTTCATTTCCTAAGAGACAGAAACAGGATGGATCCAGATGGGAGGAGAGGAGAAGAGGAAATAGGAAGTAAGATGGAGGAGTGGAAACTGGAATCAGAATATGCTGTATTGGGAAATCCTAATTTAAATAAATGAGGGAAAAGATGTGAAGTTAGGAGGGGGATTAGAGATGGATACAGGGGGAAGTTGGAAGGGAGAAATGGGGTATGCATGATCATGCTTCATTGCATACATGAATGCAGCTCTCTAAAATCAAAAACTATTTTAAAAATTAAGAAAATATCAACTGCCATGTGTGGTCCTGACAGTCCTGAGAGGACAAAGTGCCTCACGCCACCCAGGCAGCACAGGCACAAGCTTCCCACTTAGAACCCTGCACAATCCCGGGGACTTCTCACATCTTCTCCCTTGTTCAGAGTAGGGAAAACATGGGCTTTGTCAACTGACTTTTAAGGTGTTATGCTTATTAGTAATAGGCTCTGAAAACGTTTAGATTTACTTCTTTAGGGGATATCTACATTCATATTCTCCCTCCTCTTCCTTTCTCTTGCTTCCTTCTTCTCTTACACACACACACACACACACACACACACACACACACACACACACACACACACATCCCTAAACAACAGGCTAGCTTCAAACTGAATCTTCCTACCTCTGCCTCCTAAATTCCAGGGTTATACACACCTCTACAATCTCAAAGCTGTACTCAGAGACAGAGTGGTGGAGGAGGCTGGCAGTATGGCCAAGAAAGGATTCCCCACTGAGTAGCACCAACGCATTCTGACCATTGCTCATGTCTCTATCCCAGCTTCTCAGCAAAATGAGAACATGTATGGGTGTCTGACCATGCCAGTACAAACCTACAGTAATGTTTCTGTTGCTAGGGAATCCTGTCATCCCAACATACCCTGGAGTACTGTATGAGGATGTGGGGATCTTCCAGGGTCTGCCAATATGGAATACTGCTCCACTTACCACTTGGGTAAATTGTGTTCTACTTCATGGAACTGCAAAAGATGCACAGACAAAATGCGGTACTTGCTCAAAGGTGGGGATGGATAAATTAAATGATGAATGCCAAGAGACCATGGCTATGCCCATGAAGAATCCATGCGTTGTGTCTTTCATTTACTGATAGTACCATGTACAGAGTGTTCTCTGGAGACCAGCTGATGGTGTGAATGCCAGTAGGATGAACTGACCTCTCACACTGACTGACTGTGGTGGGATCTGTTCCTGTTACCACCCTACAGATGAGTGTACTGAAAAACAGATGAACTATATACCCTGGGAGGTGTAGATAGAATCAGTCAGCCTCATTGTTGGAACCAAATATCAGGCCCTCACCACCTCCTCTGCATGAGATCAGGGCTGGCAAACGTTTTCTATCAAGGGCCAGGAAGTAAATATTTTAGGCTCTGTGAGTCAGACAGTCTCTGTTGCAACTCTAGATAATAAGAAAACAAATTGTGTTCTAATAATAATTTATTTTTTAAAAACATACCAGATTCGTCTTCTGGTCACAGTGTGGTGATCCCAACTCTAGATCAAAGGTTTTAAAACTTGAATATACTTTAAAGTCATAGGGAGTGCTTATTAAATTCAGATTAAAGTCTGAAGCCGCACATCCCTGCCCCCACCCCCGCTCTAATGGATTAATTCATGGGTAAGTTCCCAAATTATCTGTCTTTAGCCACTTTTGAGGACATACTGGCTTTTAGGACTAGGATGTCAGCTCTGGAATGTCAGAGCTGGAAACTGGTTCTCTTAGTCACAGCACTCGATGATACAGTGACTTCTGTGCACGAGGCACCCAGAAAGATTTACTTATGAAAAGGAAAGAATGGCCATATTGCACTGTTAGATTGTTTCCAACTATTTCAAAATGTGCCCTAAGTACCAAGATGGTATGCAGACTGTTGTCACTCAGAGAATGGCATTACCTAGTCTAGGAAAGCGGTTTGAATTGTACAGCAACTTTTTCCAGTTCATGCATTTAAAGAAAATAAGATGTTTTTTCATGTAGTCCTCAGTCTTGTTCAAGTTGCATTTAACGTACTGAGATATGATTCTACAGAAGAAACCTTTGCCCATCAGACATTGTTCCTTGGAGACTGGGGACAAAAGGAAGGAAAAGTTACAGGATTTCACAGAAAACATTGCCGGCACATGGAAAGAGGGATTTTTCAAGTTGTAAGATTGGAATCAGGCTAGCTAGACATATCTACAAATAGCTCAGTGTCAAAGATGAACTAAGGGGCACTCGTGACCCATGGTTCACTTTATTTAGGAAAATGGGTGGAAAGTTAAAACATTCTTTAAAGTACTGTGATTCAGACAGAAGAAAAATGTCATTTGCTTTCATAACACAGTTTCCCCCTTCCCCCTCATTTTGAGAAAAAGTAAACAGAGATACAGAGTGAACGGAAGACATGCTGTCTTTCCTGAACAGGGACAGGGCTTGCCTATGTCCCCCGCGAATGTGAACGGACAGAACCTTCTCCACACTTTGATTTCATGTTTCATTTCACAGGGGAAAACTTAACGTCTAAGCTCTTGTATCCCAAAGTTAACGGGTCAGCGGGCAGATGGAACTGAAGATGAGAATATTAAATTGCGAAATTGCAGAATTACTATTACTTTGTCAAGGTCAGCTTTGAGCACTAGGAGAGACTTCCCAGGCTTTTGATCTTCAGTCTTATACCTATGAGGACACTGTGGCTGGAGTGATGTCACGCCCTTCCTGACTTGGCAGATCTAACCAGGGACAGAACCAGACCAGACATCAGACACCTGGTTCCTGCCAGGTAAATTGTTCCTTCCTCAGCCCTCACTGGTGTCCCCATCAATGTCTCATGCCGGCGGTTCCATTGCTGTGATTAAATAACCCAATACAAGCAAGTGAAGGGAGAAAAGAACATGTTTACGTTGGCTCAGTGTTCAAGGTTACAACCCATCACATCAGGAAGATCATGTCCGCGGGAACTTGAGGGAGCTGGACACACGGCAGCAACATTCAGCAGCAGAGAAGGAGGAAAGCCTTTCTCAGCAGCCCACCTTCTCCCTTTCATGAGGTCTGAGACCCTAGCCAAGGCTTCCGAGGAGCCTCTTCATACCTCAACTAAGCTCTAGATAACCACTCCCGAGCATCACAGCGATGTCTCTTTCAAGTGACTCTAGATCGTGTCAAGTTGGCCATCCATATTAGTCATCACACGTGCTAATGTATGCCGTATGTGTGTGAAAAAGAGGGGGAAGAAAGGAGGAGGAAGAAGAGGAGGAAGAGGAGGAGGAGGAGGAGGAGGAAGAGGAACATGAACTACCATGGATGTTGTGGTATAAGGAGCCATTCAAATATATGTGCCTATCCTTAGACTTATGTAACGATCTCAGCCACCCCTGCCCAAGATAAGTGATCCTAACCTCAGAGCTAGTACTGCCCTCCCTCCCCATGTGACCTCCACGTGGAATGCAACGTTCTTCTTGAAGAGGTCTATGGCTGCTCCTCTAGGTCAAGCAACTGCAACAAGGTTCCAGTCCACCAATGAAAGCTGATATACAATGGGGGAGTAGGGTGGCAATTGATTACCAAGCTCTCTGAACAGACCCAGTTCTAGGGATTGGCATATCCCCTGGGTTCTGCCACCTAGCACTCCCTGATGGAGCTCTTGGGAAGAAGACACTTGTCCATAGAGATCCATGGACTCCCACTTGCCTGATGGATGTATTCAGCTGGTGGGTTAGCCTTTGAGGTTACCGGTGCATGTATACCCTCTCTCTGCTCACCCCACTGTGTGCCCATGCTGCTCACTGTCCCAAGGTGTCATCAGCTTGACCAAACAGGAATCAGAAACAACAGGGTCACAATGCCTTACAGTCAGAAACCTGACAGGAAGGAGGGCCGGGCTCTAAAGCACGGAGACTGGACCCCATAGATTCACTTCCTCTGCAAAGCTCTGCCTCCTAAGAATCCCACACGAGAGGTACCAGCAGCTGGTGCCCAAATGTCCGCGCACAGGAGCCCATGGGGACACTGACCGTTGTTTAGCTGCCTGAAGTTTCGTCATCCCTCACATTAGTTGCATTATGCACAATAGGCTAATCTAGATCAAATTGCTAATATTGCATCTGGCTTTACTTCTGTAGAAACTGCTTTCATCTGCATTGACTCACGTTCTTTTACCTAAGTTACTCCACTTGAAGGAAAGCTCTTTTGCCTGGTATATTATTAGAAATGAGAGTTGAATTTTACCTCCCGTAGGCAGTGGTGCTGTGTTGATCTGTATGTGCCCTAAGTGATATTTCTATGTGAGTACAAGTTGGTGGATTTTACAAGTTTAGCTGGATATTTTTAGGATAATACTTCTGCAGTAATCAATCTAAGCTAGCAATTTACAGAGTCATATTAGAGCGCTCACCTCAAAATTGTGTGTGATGTGTCTGTATGGAATATATTTATATCACATGCAGAATTTTCTCCAGTTTCATTTACAAATATTAAGCATAAAAATTAAAAAAACAGCTTTTGCAAATGTAAATAAAATGATTTAATTTTTAGGTGTGTTTAAAATAAAATTGAATTCAAAATGTCAAGAGCTATAGATAACTAGACATCATGTGAAAACAGAATACCCAATTTTAAAATATGTGTTTCATATTGTAGTGGAGGAAATGTGTCACTCAAATGTTTCTACTGTTCTCAAAGTAAATGAAGAATAAAACCCAGTAACAAAAGGTGGAACTTTTGGTAGCTCTTGTTAAAACTTAGCAAGGGGGTCGGTGAGTGGTTGACTCCATCATTTTTCTTTGGGGGACATTTTGCTGCTCTGATCCATGAAGTATTCCTCAAATGATCAGCTGGATGTATAATTTTGAGATCTGAATGAACATGTCTAGACAGAGGCTGAGGCAGAGGCAGAGGCAGAGGCAGAGGCAGAGGCAGAGGCAGAGGCAGAGGAAGTCAGTTCCATTGATGCTGTGAGAGACTAGTCAAACAGAGAACTGGCCTCTTGCAGGAAATGATGCTAAGGTCACTGGTGACCTTCACAAGGACAGCTTTTGTGCCTTTAAAAAGTAGCAGGTGACTGAAGCAATGGGAAAATGATATTCTCATAAGTTTGTCACATGTTCAGTGGCAAGGTTTTCATCCCGACTCATTGGGGCCAGCCAGTGTGAGAAGAAGCAGGTGACTGAAGCAATGGGAAAATGATATTCTCACAAGTTTGTCACATGTTCAGTGGCAAGGTTTTCATCCCGACTCATTGGGGCCAGCCAGTGTGAGAAGAAGTCCACTGATCTAAATACAAAAGAAGAAGGAGGAGGAGGAGGAAGAAGAAGAAGAAGAAGAAGAAGAAGAAGAAGAAGAAGAAGAAGAAGAAGAAGAAGAAGAAGAAGAAGAAATAAATAAATAAATAAGCCTGTTACCAAAGGACAGCAACCTTAGAAAATGGTGGTATTTAGAAGGAAAGTGTTAGCATGGGGGAAGAATGAACACAGGGTAGCTGGGAAATTTGAAGATGTTCTCATAAGTACAGGCAGTTGTCTCCTTTTGTGTCTCAACTTCATCATCACAAGTAGGTCAAGAGTTACAGAGTGGCATTTGTGTGAATGACTGGGGAGGATAGGTTTGAACGTGAATTTTGGAATTCCTTAGAGATCAGGGCTGCACTGTAGACTTGACAAGCAAAGTGTGAGAGTTGGTTTCCTCCTCAGAAATGATGAACTTCAATGCCAAAAGCAAAACATTGGAGGAAGCACTGAGGTCCCTTGTAATGGCAGGGGGGCCATTCCAGTGTGGTCTCACTCCAGTAAAGCTTGGGGCTTGAGAGGTTTCAACTTCTCCCTGGAACCATGAACCTGCCACCACAGTGTGAACAGTGAAAAGGGAGTGGAGCCTAGCAACCATTAGCAATTCAGTATCAAGAAGGGAGACAGACACTGAAGGAAAGGCCATCCAGAGACTGCCCAACCTGTGGGTCCATCCCATATACAGTTACCAAACCCAGACGCTATTGAGGATGCCAACAAATGCTTGCTAACAGGAGCCTGATATAGCTGTCTCCTGAGAGGCTCTGCCAGTGCCTGACAAATACAAAGGTGGATGCTCTCAGCCAACTATTGGACTAAGCATAGGGTCCCCAATGGAGGAGCTAGAGAAAGGACCCAAGGAGCTGAAGGGGTTTGCAGCCCCATAGGAGGAACAACAATATAAACCATCCAGTACCCTTAGAGATTCCAGGGACTAAACCACCAACCAAAGAGTACACATGGAGGGACCCATGGCTCCAGCCACATATTTAGCAGAGGATGGCCTTGTGGGACATCAATGAGAGGAAAGGCCCTTGGTCCTGTGAAGGCTTGATGCCCCAGTGTAGGGGAATTCCAGGACAGGGAAGCGGGAGTCGGTAGGTTACTGAGCAGGGGGAGGAGGGGATGGGATAGGGAATTTTCAGGCAGAAAGCATCTAATAGAAATAAAAATAATAAAAATTAAAAAAAAAACAAGAAGGGAGACAGACTATGGACAACAGACTAAACCTCCTTCAGTTCTGTCTACCTTCTGCATCTCAGTGATGAAGACTCAACTGTCCACTTTAAGTGTTCATCCCTTCTCCCATGCACCTAGCTTCCTCTCTGACCCGTACAGCCAATATTTTCTTCCCAGGGTGTAAATTCTTGGTCCTTGGGCAATGATCCCAAAGGCTAAGATATCTCCCCAGCAAAGATAAAGCAGGTACAAGAAGAAAGGTTAAACAAGCTTCAGTGCAAAAGAACTACTGAAAGAGGATAGGGCACAGTACAGAGGCCAAGAGTGATAAAGAGGGAAGGGAACAAAGAAACAATCACTGGGATTTATTCCTGGTCGTCTTTTAATGGAGAACTAAAGTAGAGTCGGGGCAACAGGTGCTGAACATGAAAATAGACCCACGTGTACTAAGCCCAGGCTTTATCTTTCGGGTGAACGGAAAAGAAATGAAGAGTATTCCATTAACTGTTGATTTTTGATTTTGCAGTTCCCTGAAGGCTCTTCTATAGACCCTAAACTCAGATATATTTAGATAGGAGGCAGTGTGTAGCCATCCCATTAATACCTGTCTATGTTTGAGATTTGCCAGCAGTTCAAAACCTCTGCCATTGGTTCGTCTTTAACTCACAGTTAAAAGCCTCCAGCTGTGCCTCTAGTTCATGGTTAACTAAGTGGGGACAACTGGCTGGAAGGTGGCTTGCTAAAAGGCCTGGGTCAGGAAGTATACCTCTTGAGGACCTGCCTCTTTTATCAAACTCCTTGCCTACCTTAATACATTCAGCCCAGGGAATGTCACCGCTTAGCTCACAGCACACTGTAGGGTGTGGCCAATGAGAAAAACAGCTTATTGATATTGGCCAGCATCGTAGGAAGAGGCTGCACAGAATGCTGCCAGCTTGGAAAAGATCCAAATTCAAAATTCAAATTACATTTACTTACTTACTTACTTATTTTTGAGACACTCTTGCTATACAGTACAAGCTGGCAATGAAATTTTAATCCTCCTGCCCTGACTCCCCAGTTTTAGTATTACAATTATTTGCCATACTCCTCAGTCTCAAAGTATAAGTTTTATTGAATGCATATGTATGCATACACACACACACACACACACACACACACACACACACACACACATATATATGAGTATTTTGTCTGCATGTATACCTGTGTACCACATTCAAGCCTACACACACACACACACACACACACACACACACACACATATGAGTATTTTGTCTGCATGTATACCTGTG
>NC_034600.1:76440524-76450978 GCF_900095145.1 Mus pahari | reverse complement strand
ACACACACACACACACACACACACACACACACACACACACACATATATGAGTATTTTGTCTGCATGTATATCTGTGTACCATATTCAAGCCTAGTGCCTGTTGGGGGACAGAAATGGATATCAGATCCCCTCGACCTAGATTAATAGATGACTAATGCATCACGTGGATGCTGGGAACTGCCAGGAAAAGAACCCAGGTCCTCTGAAAGAGCAGCAAGAGCCCTTAACCACTGAGCCATCTCCTTTTAAGCTTCATAAATGTGAAAAATTACAACTTGGGCTGCTGTAAGCCAGGGACCATCTGTATAAACTTTACTTTCACTGTGGCAACTGTCATTCCCCTCTCACTGGTAAGTAGACTCTTCAAGGCCAGGAATTTTTGTCTTTTCTGTTCTGCAAGTAGTGTCAAAACTATATTTAGTGCTCAATAATATCTGCTGGCTGGATAGTGGGTGATAACACGGAACATGATAAATTAAACTTTATGTCAATCGTCCCCCAGAGAGGAGAGGATTCCTGACTATAGACACATCTCTTCTTGAAGTGAATCTTCCATTACACAATGGCATACCTGCAGTTCCCCTTTTAAAATGCACACAGGGCAAGGGGTTGAGATTGTGTAACACTGAATCTAAGCATATTAATTCTTTCAGTCATGAGACCACACACGAAAACAAGAATGTCACCAAAAACAAACAAACAAACTTACAAAAAGTCACTTTAGCATAAAACTGCAAACAACAGAAGCTAGAGAGCTGGAGGGTGACCCTGTAGACGAAATGGTGACATTTTCAAAGCTGATTTCATAAAAGCAGTCATCAGTCTCCGGGGCTGCCATGTCATTTTAACTCGGGATTCTCAAGTGGCTCTCACACTGATTGTCAAGGGAGATGATGATTGGCTTTAAGATGCTGCTTCTCGGGGACTCTGAGATTCAAGAACTGTCTGGCAGGAAGGCCAGAGTGTTTGTGGTGTGGTAGGGGTGGGGTGAGAGATGCTGCTGAAAGGGCTCCAGAAAGGGACGTGTCCAAAGATACTACTGGTTTGTCTCTTGTCAACATGACACAACTGTGCAAATCTAGGAACAATGAGTCCCAATTAAGGAATTATCCTCAATCAGGTTGGCCTGTAGGCAGTCAGAAAAGGAAATGACTGGTATGGCAAGGCCCAGATTGCTATGGGCAGTGCCACCCAAGGATAGGTAGTCCTGCGGTACCTAAGAACTCACTCTCTTTAGATAGATACATAGATAGATAGATAGATAGATAGATAGATAGATAGATAGATAGATAGATAGATAGATATATCAATCTCTCACTCAAACACACAGACACACACATATAGATACACATACACACATACACATGTGCACATACAGAGACACACACATATAGATACACATACACCCATACACATGTGCTCACGTACACACACACACACACACACACACACACACACACACACACACACCAGGCTGAGCAAGCCTTGAAGAGCAGGAGGAACAAGCCATTGCACACTCACAAAGCCCTAGTCAGTGAATTTACTTCATTTCCTGCCTCCAGGTTGATGCCCTGCTTGAGTTCCTTGATTGCCTCAAAGGACTGTGACCTAGGATATATTGCTTTTTATTGTGGGTTTTATCAAAATAATAGAAACCAAACTAAGACAGATACAGAAGACAGGAAGGGAAGGAAACATTCAAGGATTAGATGCTGTTGCTTTCCCAGAATCCCCCACTGCCCTGATCTAACTATCTGAGCTGAACTACTAGCTCCAGACATTGGGCAACTATTTTTAGCCTCATATTCTTTCTTCTCTTTTCTGGTGCTTCGGAACTGGGGAAAGATCAGATGAAGGAAATTCCAGGGCAACCCACACTCTGTGACGTCTCTGTTCTTAATGGTCCACCTGAGAAAGTTATCGCCATCCCTCCAGAGAACTTAACCTTGTATCTTTTACTAGTTCTCTGAACCAACATTAGGTGTGACTTATGTACTTCCTTCTGGCTGCCTGCAAGAGCAAGATAAGAGAATAACAGAAATTGGAAAAAGAAAGTGTATAAAAAAAGTTCCCTTGTCCTGATCCTTCCCTTCTCAACACCCCATGCATCATCTTTTGCTTTAAAAGTCTTGCTTCTGGGAATCAGGGTTAGACTAACCTCTCCTCTATGTTCTAGATCATTTCCTCAGTTTCTCAGCTCCCTGCTGGTGAGGGAGGCAGCTGTACCTAGGTGACTTCACACATGAAAAGGGAATCACACCAGAGAATCCCCTTAAAGATGAAATATATTACAAATTAAAACTAACCAATCACTGCTTGGAGAGGCTCTGAATGTTCACATTGCTATCTGAGGTCACTCAGTCCGTTGACTGTGCTGTGTATCACCACATGGGGGGCCTGGAGTCTCTGCTTTAGTCAAGAAGAAAAGTCCTCAGCCCAGTATGTCCTGCTTCAGACGTGTACATCAGGCTGATGGCTTGGACAGTGGTCCTAATGTGTGCTAAGGAATTCATCTTTACTGCTAAAACTTTGAAGCGGTAGTAGCAGAACTGAAGAAAGAAACCCAGGAACCTCCTGACATCGTTCGCAGAGCCACTTTTCTCCAGAGTTAACTTCAGTTATTGGTGCTGGTGTGGTGTTTGCAGGTCTGTGTCAAGGTGATTTGGTATAGACTGGATTCAGAAAACTCCAGGGTACCATGATCTGCAGGGATCTGAGGGTGTTTTATATCAAGATAGTGACAGTTGTTGCCTACAGAGGAGGAAATCAATAGTTTGGCCAAGACAGAGTAGTGTCATAGCAGTTTTCACTGGGAATTCTGGTCTCTCTTCCTATAAGACTGTTACACTCCTTTATCTCCCTCTTTCAGACTTCACCTTGTGATTTGCTTGTGCCAGTGGGTGTGACGGGCTTCACCCAAGCAGAACCTTCATGCTCTTCGGGTTGTTGTTTTGACCCTCAGTTGTCCTACTTGGCAATGACCACAGCATTCTCAAGGCATGGGCTTCTTTGGAAGGACACATGATGCTGAAGAATGCCATTTGTAAATAAGCCTGGGATTTGACTACTTTGGTATTGCAGCAAAACACAGTGAAGATGGACAGCTCAAGGGTGAAGGCTCACGTAACAAGGAAGGCAAGAAACACCTTGAAAGCATTCAGTCACTGTGGTCGGAGGGTTTGGTCAAAGCTGTGAAAAATCTGAAAAAGGAAAGCTTTGCAACACATCCACAAGACATCCACATCACTGAGGAGCTCACGGGGGGAGGCTGTGTCCTGCCCGAGTTCTGTTTGACCACAGCTGTTATGCTAGAACCTTCCTAATGCTGGGACCCTTTAACATACTTTCTCATATTGTGGAGACCCCCTCAGCCATAAATGTGTTTCATTGCTACTTCATAGCTGTAATTTTGCCACTGTTAATCATAAATGTAAATATCTGATAAGTAAGATATCTGATATGCACCTTTACACTGGTTGATTGTTCCCCCAAGGACCACACCCCACTAGTTGATAACCACTGTGCTAGAGGAACCCCTGCTGCCTTTGCTTTAGGAGCATCCTGGTCATCAGGACTTACTTCAAGCAGAACCGAATACACCAGGCCCTGAATGAGACCTTTCTGAATGAGACCACCAGAAATGACTTTTGAAACAATGAGGCAAAAACCTAGAAAATGTTGGTTGATGTCTGTACATTTAGCAGGGATGCCAAATATAACTGATTCAAGTGTAATTCAACTTCTCTATGCTTAAGTTAGATTTGGAGGATATTTGATGACTAATATTCTTTGTTCTATTCATCTCTTTTTGCCCTAATGCTTTCCTAAAATAATCTACATTCATGTACACATACACGAAGAGATGGGGGGGGGAGAGGGAGAGAGAGAGAGAGGGATGGAGAAAGTGAAAGAGAGACTTATTAAACCTCACCTTTTAAAAGTTACTGTATAAATTGAAGGGAAAACACATGAGCAGCTGTAATTATTTAAAAAACAAACCTGCATATAGACAGCAACCCACAAGCAGCAGGTTGTAAGCACAAGTCCCATACAGACTGTCTCTGTTCTCAGTAGAAGATCAATCAACCTGCCTCTGGGGAGGGAAGATTGAACGGAGACAGATATGAGGAGGGCTCTGGACAGTAGACTTCCCCTGCCGATTACAGGCACATTTGCATGACCCAAACTCAATTAATAGATGCTTCAAACAATCCCGTTTCTCTGTATCTCGCCCAAACTAAACCTTCTCTCTGATTGGCTGGTAACTATTAGCCATTTTGTTAATGTGACAGAATACTATTCTGTTTGTTGGATGCATGATGGAACTACCATATATTTTTTAAAAAGTTATTCAAAATGTTTGTTAGATAGTATCCACCATTTATTGGGTCACGGGGTGTTTGCATGTTAGCTTACGTGTGTGAGTGTTGCCTGATAGGAAAAGAAATGTGTTCAGATCCTGTAATGCCAGTTTGAAAAAAAAAATTGGTACACACACAAACAGAAATACTCCATATTCCTTTAAATATAAAATAGTAACTGACATCAATTGATTTACTTCAATAATATTTGGTCTGTAGAAATTTCCAGTGTGTTCCCATATTTGTCGGGGGGCTGCGAGCTGATGTAGCAAGCTGGACATTCTGGTATGGAAAATAATGATTCCATGAAGGTTCCTGCTCAATCCCATGAGGAATCTGCTGGTGAATAGGGAGTTTTCTACCAATCTGTGACTCAAAGATCCAAAAGCCTTCCTTCTACAGATCCTCCATCCTCCGGATGCTGGGGTAGCTCCAGGAAGTCACCTGTGTTTAGCCTACTGAGTGAAAACTGGTAAGAAAGGTAGATATTCTTCTAGGTCCCCATTTTTGAAATGAAGGCATCAACTCCTCCCGTAGCTCATTGCTAAAAAACTGGTTTATGGCCAGATGTAGACACAAAGTTCAGCTGGGAAATGCGGTCCCAAGTTGGAAAAGTATTTGTGTCAAACACCTCTGTGCTACAGAAAAAAAGAGCACTGTTGTAGTTAGCTTCAGTTGCATAAAGACCTCGTGAGTGATAGTTTTTATCTGTTTTTGTCTTATAAGACATGATATATGTAGCCCTGGGTAGCCTTGGTCTGGAATTTGCCATGTAGAGCAGCTAACCTCAAACCCACAGAGATCTTCCTTCCTCTGCCTCCCAAGTGCTAGGATTGAAGGCCTGTGGTCACTACATCTGGCAATTTCCAAAGTACTGATCCGCTCACTTCTACACCTTGCCTTCTCTGAACATCGAGATTATGATAGGGCTACTTCAAAACTCAGGATATAACATCCGCAAACAGCTTTGCAACATTAACATTCTGACTCCCTCTCTCCACAAATCATTTGTATTCCAGATCGCAGTGCATTGTTGTGTAACACAGACTAATTAATATTCATTTCATTCTCCTGAGCCCACTTGCAGAGTTTCAGACTGTAGCCACAATTTGAGCTGAGGACACACAGTGTCACGCAAAGCACAGGCTCCTCTCCTAAGAGACGATACAAATATTAAATAGGATGACCCCAGAAATGTATTCCCGGAAAAGAAATTAGATAATTCCCAACTGTTCCTTTCAACCATATATTTATTCCGAATTTTTCTTGGACAAGATGCTTTCCTTAGTGAGACTATTTCTTGGGTTTTATTTATGCCTTATTTAGTTTTTCTCTGAGCTCACATGTCTCTGGGTGATATTACTTATTGAAATCCTCTTAGATGGCAGACATGAAGACCCTTTTACATTTCTCTGCCAGGTGTGCATTTTAAGTTAGCTGCCTACCTGATTTGTTTTACTGAAAAGTTGTTAAGGACTTTCTGAAAGAAAGATAAAAGTAGATTTAATGTAATCTTCTCCTTATCATGTTCACCCAATTCTGCATCTCCCCAAAGCACCTGCTGATGGCTGCTGGAACAGGGAGCCCCCTGTAGTACAGTGACAGCAACAAGCTAACTGGTCACCCGTATAAAACCATCACTGGACCTCAGAGGTCAGATTAGGACCTATCATCCTCTGCTAGGGGGGTTGGGGGCAGGGTGTGCCTCTGTCTGTTCTTGATCGCATCAAAGAGATGGGAAGGGGAACTTGGAAGAAAGGGGAGATGCTCACACTGTCGACTCCGCGCTTTCTAGTTTTGTGATTTGTTTTCAGCCGAATTGAGGGAGAACTTAATTGAATTGTCAACTGATAGATCATTAAAAGTGAGTTTGGGTGATGATGGATTTGCCGCCTGACTCCTAGAGCAGTGTTTGAAAGCAGCTCAGGGAACTGAGTGACAGACCTATTACCATCTGATTCTATTTCCATCTTTTTATGTGGATGAATTTTCTAAGCGCTTGAATTCACAGAACTGAAAAAGTAGGGAGAGAGTTAATGCGGAACCCCTCCCCCCTTTTCATTTTAGCAATAAGCAATGTCATCCAGAGACATGCAAGCCGAGGGAAAAAATTGAATAAGGCATAAAAAAAAAATCATCTCGCTAAGGAAACATCTAGTTCAGGAAAATATTCCATTCTTATAATTATCAGAATTTCGTGAGCGAGTTTCACGCTTGTTCTATTATTCGGTGGTAATTATTTTAATGATAACTAAATCCAGAAGTAATTATTCAAAATGTAGAACAGGACATTTTAAATATTATATGGTATTTTAGAAAATTACGCTTAAACACATACCAGTATTTATACTGTAGAGAAGTGTAATGGAAATGCAAATTTAATGCGAAAAAAAGGAGTGGTGTAAAACTCCTGCAAAAGAAATGTTGCTTATGTAGTTGTAAAAATAGTCACTAGTGGATAATAAACTACTTTAGAATTTAAGATACATTGCATATATTTACTAAAAAAAAAAACAAAAAAACAAAAAAAATTAAAATTTCTATTGTTTCTAGAATATTCAAAATTATGTTCATGAAATGAGTTTAATTTATTATCAAATATTTGGGGTATTAACCTAATCTCTAGTTTATCACCACAAGTCATTTTTAACTCAAAAGATGTTATGGGCTAGATGGTACAGGCGCCATGTTCCCTTTGGGAACTCTGAAGTCGGAGACAGGAGGAGCCTGTTTCATCTGTGAAGAGCAGCATGGCTAGGCTGTACGTGGCGACACATTATTTTCTGCTTCTGCCATTGAGACAAAAGTTCTGTCTCTTTTACCCTCAAAAGTGTAGTTTGTCCTGACCACTCTAAGTCCATGAAAGTGACTCTTTGAGTTCAGGCTGTAGGAAAACTAACTCTTTTCCTTAGTCTTTTAAAACGACTTTTTAAAGAATAGTATCCATCCAGTCTCAAGTAGAGAAAGGTGCCACACATATATCTTTCATGCCTCTGGACCCCCAGACATGCACAGTCACCTCTAATGTCCACACATAACCCGAGTGGAGCATCTTTACTGCTGACAAGCCTCCCATGGCCCGCCAGCACCACCTGAGTCCACAGTCTACACTGGGCTCCTCTGTAAGGGGTAGATGTTATTTGGATGTTGACAAATGACATGTTTCTACCAGTATGGTATCATACAGAGTGTCTTCACTGACTGCATTTTAGATAACCACCACGGGTCACCCTGACTTTATTGGATGAGAAGGAGCTGGCAAGGAAACTTGTTTTTACATAAAATTCAAATACATCTCACAGATTTTTCACAGGGCATCAGAGTAAGTTGCTTGATTTTCAAGGCGATAGATATTTAAAGGTAATCAAGGTACTCAAGGCAATCGCCCGGAAGTCAAATGGACAAACACATGAACGACTGTTCCGTTCTGCAGAATCTGTGCATTGGTTCATTTGCAGTCTTTTAAAAAGGAGACAAAATACATAATCATCAAAGTAGATGTTCTAATAATAAGTACTGTAGTCAAATAAGGGCCAAGAGTGAAAGGAATACTCATTTTACCAGCAGGAGGCTGAATGGTGCTCCCCAGATGCAAGCTTTACTTAGCAATCACCATTTCTTCCTTCTTAGCCTGCTCTCCCTCCTCCTCCTCCTCCTCCTCCTCCTTCTTTCCCCCTCTAGAGTGATATCCCCAGCATTCTTCCTGCTGTCCCTCTGTTTGTCCCACCCAAACTCCACAGCTGGCCTTTGGCTTCTTGTCCCCTTCTATGTTAAATCACTTGACTCGAAATCCATCACTCCAGATGAACAGGGTTTTTTTGTTGTTGTTGTTTGGTTTGGTTTTGTTTGGTTTTTGTTTATTAATTTTTTGAGAGGGCACTGTCTTCCTTCTGAATGCTTGGTATTCGGCAATACCAACTGGACCCATTTCAAATGATGCTTGAACGGATGAACTCTGAAGACATGCACTCAGTCAAGCTTAACCAATCTGCCGTGGCTTGGAACTAAAGCACGCACACATTTGGCAAAATTTCCAACATCTGTAAATTTGACCAACGATAAACCACTGACCTCTTTATTTTGAGAGCAAATGCTTTTGAAGAGAATACTCATTCCACTTGCTAAGTCATGTAAAGCAGAGCAGATGAGGGAAACGGCATTCAATTAAACTTCAGTCGGCTTTCAAGGAGGCGCGATAGTAATCTCTCTCCTTGCAGAACTCTTATGATCACTAAGAACCTCTGAGGTTTGAAAATCAGTTTGTTCTTTGTCTTGCGACTATAATTCCCTACCACTGAAGTGGAAGTTGTGAGGAGCTGAGATCTTAAATTTATACTTCTATATTATTAAAACTGGCACTAATAGAGGCTGGGGAGATAGCAAGATAAGGCCCTGAGTTCAATGGCTAGCGCCTATGTAGAAATCTGGGCATGGTAGCACAAGCCCGTGACCACAGCACTGGAAAAGCAGACATAGGAGCATCTCTGGGGCTGGCAGGTGAGCTTGTCTTGATGCATTTGTGAGCTCCAGGTTCAATAAGAGAGTCTGTCTCAAAAATAAGGTAGAGAGATATTGAGGAAGACATTTGGTGTCTAGTTTACATAGGCCATACCCCCCCACACACATACACCCACATGCGGAAGACATTTGGTGTCTAGTTTACATAGGCAACACACACACACACATGAGGAAGACATTTGATATTTAGTTTACATAGGCAACACACACACATACACACACACACACACTTGGATGAGCACACATGTGCACTCATGCACACATACAAGAATACATAACATGCACATAAAGGTAAAACAAAGATAACATCTATGTGTGTAGCATGATTATCTCTTCCTGTCTGCTTTGCACTCGCATGGCCCTCTTCTAGTGCACTGCATACAAGTGCTTTTGGATCCAGACAGAGTTTCCATATTTAAGTGGCTTTGTTAAATGATATTTTCTCTGCAATCAGTTTTCACATTCCAGTGTACAAATATTTGCTGTCTTGCTGCTAGTCTTCAAGGTGTTAAAAGGCGCTTCGTAGGCTGCTCACCTTCAGCCTCTTTCCTCGCACTGGTGACCTGTGCAGGCAATCAACACTGCTGTGCTGTAGTCATAAGGTTGGTCAATTGACCTCCTTTCTTCAACAGGTTGCACTGTGTGTTTTTCATCCACTTGTGCTTTGAGGGGCTCATACACTGTGAGTGGCTGCATCTACCTCACTGGGGCAAACACAAGCTCCTAGGTAATTTTGTGATAGGAGTTCACATCTCCTTTCTTTGTGCTTTAGCAACACAACAATCTCTAATTTCTAATTAATTGTATTCTCATGGCTATACTTCGCTATAATTGTTCCCTTGAAATCCACTCCTTCCAACTTCCCCTATCTGTGTATCCTTTTACCCACATGTCGCTGTCCCCTTCACTTGTCCCATGGTATCCTGATCACACTCATTCTGTGCTGCTCCTATGAAACACGGCTATGTTTTGTTTGTTTTGCTTTGTTATTACCCCATTCACCATTCAGACTTTTCACGTGTGGCAGATACTGGCACACCTGTGCCTGGCCCCTTAGTTGCACATGTGAGATTCAAGAGTGCCTGGGGAAACTGAGGACAGCTTCCAACACCTGGTCCAGTCACCTGCCTATCTGCAACAAGATAGGAAAACTTCAGGACCTTGGCTTCCCAGCCTGCACTGGGAGATGAAGAGTCTGTTGGGCAAAGCCCCATGACAAAGTTACTCAAGTCAGGTCACTTGGTGGCATTATCCATAACACAAAGGAAATTGTCTCCATTTCTCCAACCCAGCCAGCATCATCGCAAGGGCTAGGAGACAATGTTCACTGCATCACACATCATGGGATGCTCTGGAGACAGCACACTGGGCTGGGTCTGACAAAGAGAGGTAACCTAATCACAAAAGAAGTCACTAGATATGCACTCACTGATAAGTGGATATTAGCCCAGAAACTTAGAATACCCAAGATACATCTTGCAAAACACAAGAAAACCAAGAAGGATGACCATCGTGTGGATATTTCATTCCTCCTTAGAATAAGGAACAAAATACCCATGAAAGGATATAGGTACA
>NC_034600.1:76430829-76439446 GCF_900095145.1 Mus pahari | reverse complement strand
AGGCTGGCACTCAGGACATACATGAGCCTACATTTGCCCAGCTGATAACTCCTGTTATCCCAAGAATGTGTCTCATGATTTCAACATCCAGAGAGCGTGCCAGAGCTTCATCCATCACAGACGTGGTTCAGGGTAGAAGAAGGGGATCATGCGGTATTCAGAGCTACTTCTGGGAATCACACAAAACACTC
Organism: Mus pahari; assembly: GCF_900095145.1. Lineage (NCBI taxonomy): Eukaryota > Metazoa > Chordata > Mammalia > Rodentia > Muridae > Mus > Mus pahari. The sequence continues at coordinate 76,439,255 of NC_034600.1, read as the reverse complement.
CTGCTTGTATGGCATTGGCCCGAACACGTGGCCACATGTTGCTTTGAGGGCCATGACAAAGCCGTCAATCGAGTTAGTGGCAAAGAAAATAGAGGAAAACTGGGCTATTGTTACTAAGAGAAAGAGGGAAGGGGCAGATGGATGAGAGGCAACTTGGAATTTGACTCTCAGTTTTACTGCTGTTTTACTGTGAGGGGCCACTGAGAAGGCTCAGCAGGTAAAGGCTCTCACAGCCAAGTTCTGACCTGAGTGGAAACCCAGGGTTACCAGGCGAAAGGGAACTGACTCTCTCAAGGTGTGTGTGGCTTTCGTGTACACAGTGTGGACAATGAGAACACACACACACACACACACACACACACACTAAATAAATAAATAGATAGATAGATAAATGTAAAAGAGAATAATGACATGTAAGTTTTTCTTAGGCAGAAATACTTTTAGAGAATAAATTTTCTTTCCAAAGCTACCTTTTTATATAACAATAGAAATAAAACGGATAAAGGATATTTGTTTTTCGTTTGCTCATGATAATTCATGGAATTATCTCCTGGCTAGAAATGATTAGAAATTCCACACATGTGTGCTTGCTAGACTTTCCCTCACGAGATTCCCAAACAGCCTTGACAACTGTAAAGCACAAGGTTAAAAGGATTCGCATCAAGATGCATGGAGATACTTTTCACTGTTGAAAATTATTTTGTCAAAAAAGAAATGGCATAATAATAATTATGACAACAACAATAAATTGTGTTCAGCACTCTAAAAGTTCTAGAACTCAAATCCATAAAGCTCCCCATACAAGGGGAAATATACAAGTCCTACAAGAACTAAACATTGTTCTTCAGCAGGGACTATCACTGTCTCTGATTTCTGATAACATAACACACATACATATGTACATACACACATACATATATACACACATATACATACACACACATATACAAACACACACATACATATGCATATACATATGCATATACATACATACCACACACATACACACAATTCACACACAATCACAATTTTTATTTTGGATTCTTAATCTGCTGTTATGACAGCCACAGGAGTGACCCCCACCCCCATTTTCACTGGGTCAGTATGGTTCCATTTCTAAAGAAAAGGGTGCATTTTAGTTCCAAGGAGACAGGGATGACAGAGCTCTGGCTGAGCAGCCAGGAGATGGGTTTCTATTCTTGGTTCCCTGCATTGATTTGTGGCCATAAGCTAGTTACTTACAGTCTTTGGTTTTGTAATGCTTTCTACAGTTTAGTAGTTGTCATTTGCCATGCGCTCCTCATATATGATAGGCATAAGCTGGGAGAGTTACCGTGAACCCCATGAGATGGCCTCCCTTTGCTGGCACTGTCTGACCTCATTCTCCCAGGCAGGTAATTCCTCTATACTGTACAATGTAGGCAGTCCATATGGTATTGTTCTTTTCTTGGCATACCTTCCTATCCAGACACATGAAGCACTGCAGACTCAACAGCTTCTAAACTTCAAGGCATTGTTTGCATTGAGATGTACTCAAACTATGAGAAACCCATCAATAATCCATTTGCAGACAGGGCATGAGGAAGCTGGTTTCTCTGGACACTTTGTGTGGAGTTAGACGAGACTGGTAGAATCCAAGCCAAGCTTTGGGTGGTTCAGTGCCAACTCTTAGATCTGGATGCAGATATGAGTGGGGAGCACATGGGATCATATGTTTGGGGAGCTCCTAGGATCATATGTTTCCGATAGAACAAAAATGGCCATCTGCAATATGAATGTGCCTAAGGGGATTTTTCTTCTCACTGTGAGTTGATCTCATGACCCATCTAAGCATAGGGTACTACTGTCAATTAGTTCATTGCTATGAAATTCTGAGGAAAGCCACTCCTCTCAAAATAAAGCAGTCATATAAGAATATTTCTGGACATCTAGAAACCCTAAAATTGCCTCCAATTATTTACATGATATAAAAAAACAATGCAGTTGAGTGGATTCAAAATTTCAGTCTGACAGGAAGAGGTGTGTTCAGTGCCCACCAGGCAGGGACTGGACATAGCTTTTTGTGTCTCAAAATCATAAAAAGGAGAGTTTGATGTCTCCACCACATGAAATTAAAAAAATAAGTGTCTTAGTTCCTTTTTCTGACTCTGCAATAAAATCCTCCCCAACTAAAACATCTTAAAGGAGGAAGGGTTTGTTTGGGGTCAGAGTCCATCGTGAGGGAGAATCCAAGGCAGCAGGAGCAGATGCTCTGGTGACATGGAGACTTAGGGAACAGGGAGGATGGATGCTCCCAGTCCTCCCCAGTTCCCTTTCTCCTTTTGTACATCGAGGGTCCCTGGCCACGAGTAAGGCGGATCTTCCCAAATCAAATATTGTGATTAAGGTAAACCCCGCAGGAATCCACCCTTCAGGTGACTGCGGATTCTGTCAGATTATTAATTAACACTAGCCATCACAGCAGGCAAAGTGATGGATACGATAATTAACTTGATCCACTCACCTTTTCAACGCGCACACACATTTAAGAATATCACACTGTAGCTACATACTTGTGAGTTGTCAGCTAAAATAAAATTTAAGAAAATAAAGGTAAATTTTTATCAAACTGAGAAAATGATTAAGAGATTCGTAGCAGAAAGGTCGACGTGTTAAGGGCCAGCATGGTGAGGCAATCGCACAGGCTCCTTAAAGCTACTTGAGAAGGAAGCGATAGAGTGACTCACAGGGTTAATTACAGCCTAATTTCTGAGCCCATCATCGCATTTCAGAGTCTGACTTCACTTTCAAGTCAGACAAAGGAACCCTTATCTTTCTGCCTTTTACCGCTTGTGGGTTTCTCTGCAAGTGATTTTACCTCTCAACCTGATTTCTCACTGTAAAATGGAAATAACATCTCTTTCCTAGATTATAGGGCATCTACAAGAACTGTTCCAGGAGCATCGTACACCCTGAAGAGGTTACTTCCATTCCTCCTCCTGTTGTCTCGGAGGAAGCAGGAACACAGACCCAGCCGACAGATCACGGCAGGCTCTGCTGCGGATGCTTCCACTCCTTCTTTCCAATCTGTGTAAAGGACGTAACTAACCAAGCCAAGGAGCGATGTCTGCAGCCTGCAACCCCTGATAAAGCTAGGACAACTCATCACTGCCTCGTGCTAGCTTTTCTCTCTCTGCTCCTTTGAGGATTGTCTTTGTTTCTTTCTTTTTTTTTTTTAAAGATTTATTTATTTATTATATGTAAGTACACTGTAGCTGTCTTCAGACATTCCAGAAGAGGGAGTCAGATCTCGTTACAGATGGTTGTGAGCCACCATGTGGTTGCTGGGATTTGAACTCAGGACCTTCGGAAGAGCAATCGGGTGATCTTATTCGCTGAGCCATCTCACCAGCCCTGTCTTTGTTTCTTGAGTATTTAGAAGAAGTACTAAGGCACCTGACATGAGGTGGAGACATAGGACCATGGGAAGTGTCTAGATGTGGCTTTAGTTTACATATTCCCCCCACTTCTTGTTGTCAAAACCGGCCTATGTCCTGCTCACAGTGGCTCACTTCCTTTCCTTGTATTTGAGCATTTTGGGGATGGTCATGGATTTAGCAGATACATTTGCTAGTGCGGGTCTAAGAGCTGTGTTTTCCTGAGTTTAATTAAAATAGAATACTTCATTGAAGTCGGTTCTGAGAACAAAGGCTTCCTTTCCATCAGCTTCCTTCCAAGACCTAGAAACCATGTTTTCCATATTTTGATCAATGAATCATTCCAGTCTTCCACAGAATACATTAATTTTTCTGGTGATTATAAAGTCCATAGCAATTACACCACCACCAAGGATTTGGTAACAGAGGGCACATCGCCTCTGCTGCTCTCTGCCCACTTCCTCCTTCTCCTGCTCACACTGCACAGCTCAGAACAGCGCATACTACGGAGGTGGCGGAAGGAACTGGAGCTGAGTCTTGACAACATTCCTTTCAGGATATTGGCAAAGATCTCAAATGTCAGCATGTAGGGGCGTGACAGGGAAAGGTTTGTGGGTGGAAGTGTGTGAGAGAAAAAGACGCCTGCCAGATAGCAAATCTGGTCTGTATACTTGAAGACTATTTCTAGGATGGGCAACACCTGTCAACCTTACCACAGCCTTCGAACACACTGGGAACTTGCCCATGAGCAACCAACACTGGTCTCATACCTCCAAGAATCACCATATGCATCAAAGAGCTGTTTTCTTGACATTCCCAAGTTCCCCAGAAAACTGGCCACCTGGACCCACTTTTCTCTTTAACTGTATTTGAGGAATGACACTTTAATTTCCAACAAAGTTTTCTCTCCTGAGACTGCCTACTGGCTTCCTTAGCTCCTTCCCGCTGTAGAATGCACATCTGTACAAAGAACACCCTAACCGCCACTCTTGCCTGTCTGTAAGCCTTGCCTTGCATGGGACAGGGACAAGGATTTAAATTAAAAAGGGTTCCACGAGCCACTGAGAAGCCTGAAAAGGTGGTTCTTTGTGTTTTGTTTTACTTCCTGAGAAAGATACAAAAGCATGTTTTTTGTTTGTTTAGTGTGTGTGTGTGTGTGTGTGTGTGTGTGTGTTATGTGTGTGAGAGAGAGAGAGAGAGAGAGACAGAAAAACAGAGACAGAGAGACAGAGAGAGAGATTGTAGAGAGACAGGGATTGGAAAGGAATGGAACTTTTAAGCTCATAAAGAGAATGGAACTGTACCTACCTCACAAATGAAGAGGAACGCAGTAAATACTACACTGGAAGATCAAAGCTCATCTCTGACATTTACAGCCTGGGTGTCCTGAGGGAAACAGTATCCCTCCAGAAGCCCAGTTTCCCAACATTGGTTTGATAGTCAACCAAACACCCAAGGCAATTCCATGGCTTTAACCTGAAGTGCCCCCCATAGGCTCATGTTCCGGGCAGTTGTTCTTCAGATGAGCAGTTGCGTAGGTGCTGTGAAGCCCTCAGGACTTGAGAGCTGGCTGGTGGAAGAAGATTAGCAGGGATGAGCATCTGACGGTTGTACCACCCCTATTTCCATCTTCCTCCTGCTTCCTGCTCTACTGTGATGTGAAGGCCCTCTACCGTGTGCTCCTGATGCCATACCCTCCTGGCCATAGTGGATGGCAACCGTCTGAAATGTCAAAGTAAACGTATCTCCTTTACTTCTCTGACATTTTGGTCACAGAGATATGAACATAACTGATTCACATGATCAGCTTTTAGTGAAAGGAAGTGTGTTCACTTTGGCTTATAGTCCTGAGGGTGTTGGCTTACGGTAAGTTGACCCTTTGTCTCTGGGCTTGCAGGGGGGCAGCACTGGATGCTGGGGAGGGAGGGAGAGTACAACAGAGAAGGACTGAATGCTGGCATCAATGTCACCCTCAGGGCTTTCCTCTGGGGACTAGAGGACTTCCTATAAGGTCTAATCAGTTGAAGGTTACACCATCCAACAACACCACAAGTTGACAAGCTCTAATGCAGAAACTTTTCCTGGATGCTCTTCCAGTCACCCAGCACACAGATATCTCCTGAGAACTCCTAGCTCCTAGCATATAATAGAGGAAAGAGCTAAGTCTGATATTTTGGAAACAGGTGCCCTATTTGGTGCAATTGTTTAAGGGATAGACCCAGATGCTGGAGAAACGGAGGACGAACCAATAAAGTGATAATAACAAGCACTGTGTAGCGAGAAAGCCACGTTAAATAGGAAATGTGTCACCCTTTGATGTTGCAAGACAAGTGTGGGGCAGAAGCGGTCTCCTTCCTTGTCTTCACAGGAGACATATTCACTTAGAGCAAAGCCAGGTTAGCAAGAGAGGAGAGAGGAGAGCAGCTCCATCTGGTTCGTAAGCACAGGAGCCTCCAGGGAGTGGGACTGCTGTGTGGAAACGTGATTGGGCAGAAAGAGTATGAGCTCATGATCACAGGGAGCAGGGTGCATCTGTGCAGGCTCTTCTCAGCCTGTGCCTAGAATTGCCTCTCCCAGGTAGTCGCAGGGACCTGCTTTTGCACTTTCCCTCCAGTGCTAGGGACTGAACCCAGGGCTTGGGGCATGCTAAGCAATCTGTCACTGAGCTACAACCCCAGCCCTGCAGAAACATTTCTGGAATAGGGTGCTATGCCTATAATCAAATAAGGGAAGTCAGGGTTTCTTTATGTCTATTACACAGAGAGACAAGAAAAATTAGAGGAATATTTTAGTTTTATTATCAGTTTTGAGGAGAAAGATTGCTGAAGGAATTCTGGTCAGCATGGCTCTGGTAAGCCTTCCGCTTCTCCCAATTACCACTACCTTGTTAAAAAAAAAAATCCATTAGATTATATTCCTAAAGCTAGCTACCAAGTCTTTCCCATTATTAACCTCTTCGTTCCAAGACTGACCACCCCTTTTGTCTAGCTATCAATGTACTGAAGTCTAGCAATCAAAAGCCCCCTTTGGCTCACCTAATTAATATGCCCAATTAAAATGAAACACATTATCCTAACACCAGTTCTCCATTTTACCATTGTAAGTCACCATTTACCTATGGGCCACCATTTGTCTCCTCTCTATCCAGAGGCAGTCCTTTGTCCCTGTGGGACAAATGCCTCTCCCCTCTCTCCATCACCCCCTTCTCCTTCTCACTCATCCTCTATCTCCTATCTTTGTCTCTTATTCATTGCTGTTGGCCCATATGGGACAAATATATCTCCTTTAGGCTGAGAACTTGGTCTTTCCCTTTCATTCCTTGTCTTCTCAAGCCCACCTGTAGAAGGAATTCTAATTCCTATGGGTTACTTCAAGAGAAAATGAAGGATGGGAAACTGAAGTATGGTTTTCTAGGATCAGTGCAAGATAGTGCCTGTTTGGACTGCTGGATAAATACATCATGGTAGAAAGTCGAGAGCCAAGACCTGAATACACATAGCCATTACAACATATGTGACTGAATGGCCTGGTAGGCAGCGCAGGGACAGCCGTGTTGGTGATGTAGAAAGTAAAGCCGTAAGGCTTGTAGAAAACAAACGGAAGGTGTTTATAACCATATTGTTAGCTCAGATTTGTTAAGTAGCACCCACAAGATGCTCATCATAAAGCAAAAGGGGAAAGAAATGAAAGCCACATTAAAATGAAAGGGTTCCTGACCTGGTAACCTGCCGTTGACCTGCAGGTCCCAGTGCTGGAGAGGCTGAGGCAGACAGATGTATTCCAAGTTTGAGGTCAGTTTGGGTTCCAGGGGAAAATCCCTTGTTTAAAACAAACAAAACCCAACCGAAAACAAGACATATCCCTAAACCACTAAACCACCTCCAACAAACACCTTAAAGCCAAATGGCAATATACTCCAAAAGCTGAAAAATAGTCTTCCCATGGAAACCTGAGGGGTCATCTTCCTTTGCGAAAGCCCAGGCAATCGCAACAGCCTTCTCAGGCGGACCAATAAACGAAAGGGAGAAAGCTCTCTCCCTCCTTCCTCGATAGGAAGTGAGAAGCACTTAGCTCTAACATCAGAGCCAGTGGAGATTAGACCTCAGAAGGGCTTAGCCTGGCAGGTTGTACTCCGGGGCTATTGCGAGGTATTTATAAAGTATGAGGAAATGAAGTATCAATAAATGAATCTCGGGATTTTTTACCACCTCAAATTGCAAACACTTGGGGATTCTGCTCACTGTGCAATAAAGACAACCTCTTCAACAGGCAGCGAGTGGGGTTTACTGAACATATAGATGATATTTGCAGTTCTGTGAAGTTTAAAAGAAAAACAAAATAAAATTGAAGTTTATGCTGCAGAAGGTAGGGTCTGAATACAAATCGTTAACTTTACTGAGTAAATTATTTGATCAAAAAAGTAAGCTTGCCTCTTGCTAGAAATTCTCATTTTGCCTGAGGATCTGATAATGATACCCCAGATCTTACACAGTTCAGCTTACAGAGGGAGGAAGATGTGGCGAATGGTGGTACGTGGCCATATATCCTACTGGGAGGCTGTTGAGCTGTGATGTGGGATCTGTTATGAGGAGACTGGTGGCCCCTCATACCAGGGCCCTTTTCCAATAAGGTTGGAAGGTTGTATTCCCTACCAGCTATCACTCCTGACATAGCAGTGTTTCCTACAGAAAGTATGTGCCACGTGGCATACCTGACATCAAGGGAGCTCAGTCGCTTCCTTCTGTTTCTGTTATGAGTGTGAGCTCTGGGCTTCTTTCTTTCTTTCTTTCTTTCTTTCTTTCTTTCTTTCTTTCTTTCTTTCTTTCTTTCTTTCCTATTTTTCTCAAACATGACTTTTATTACATTTTTAACTAGAAGCTATGCTTTCTTGCAATATCATTTCTCTCTTCCTTCATTTCTTCCTTCCTTCCTTTCTTTCTTTCTTTCTTTCTTTCTTTCTTTCTTTCTTTCTTTCTTTCTTTCTTTCTTTCTTTCTTTCTTCCTTCCTTC
>NC_034600.1:76422099-76430559 GCF_900095145.1 Mus pahari | reverse complement strand
ATCAGCTGGTGTATGCTGTCTGGTTGGTGGTCCATTGTCTGAAAGATCTCAGGGGTCCAGGTTAATTGAGACTGCTGGCCCTCCTAGAGGGTCGCTCTCCTCCTCCTCAAGCTCTGGGTTTCTTTCGGCAATTTCTGTTCTTTACTCTTCCCCCAAGTTTGATATTGCTGTGCCCAAGGATGAATTCAGAGGTTCAGCGAAGGAAAGGATTTCCATTGTCATTTCCCCTCCCTTAATACATCATACTAACGACATAGTTATCAGAAAAGCATTTTACCACATGGCTTCAAATTAGGTGAGATTGCATTTGAACCTCACCACTGATACAAGGTAGAAGGTCACAGTGACACTCCACTTGAAAAAAAAATTCAATTTTATGTATACATATGAGTTTGGGGCCGTGCATGGGTAAGGATACTACTGTGTGTGCACAGTTCCTGAGGAGGCCACAGAGCTTGTGGAATGCTCTGGACCAGGAATGACAAACACTTGTGAGCTGCCATGTGGGCACCAGGAACCCAACCCTGCAGTTCAGGAAGGGCAGCAAGTGAGGAGACATCATTTTGCTGCAACTTTGTTGCCACTTGCTTTGTAATAAAACTAACCAACTGTATTTCTTCATTGTGGCAAAGCACAGGAAGCAAACACTTACCATTTCAGCGGTTTCAGGTCCCATGACTCCACTGTAGTGAGCGCAGCCATTACTCTGTACAAACACAATGCTGCTGTTCCAGAACCTCACCAAACTTCACATGCTTACCGGTTCAGAGTAATCCTGCTTCCCATAGAAAATTAATGTGTGCTGTCAAATGATGTATCACTAAGTACCTTCTCACAGAATGACTGACTGGGAATGAGGACAGGAAATCGGAAGAGCTTTCCTTTGCAAACTCCACCCCCTGCCTAAATTCAGAGAGAGGCATCAAGGGTGATCCAGAATGAACTCTAAGCTGTAATCTATGAACCTGGTTTTCTACCGGGCTACTCTGTTTGATACAATTGTTGCTCCTTAATGCTACACAATTTCTTACCTAGATCTGGTGACTCAGCGGTCTGTGCATAGCTCAGTGATAGACTGCCTGTTTGCATGCAACAAGCCACCAAGTTTGATACCTAAAACTACAAGAAACAAAGGAACTCTCTTTGCTGGACCCAGCTGTGGTCCATTTCTGAATCCTCCCCAGCTCACCAGACCATTGCTAACTCCTAGCAGGAGTTCCAAATCCCCATCACCTCAAGGCAGTCCATCTGTGTCCTGCTCCCTAGCCCCCTCCAGACATTCATCATCACTGATCCTAGTGGTGCTGGGCTGTCTTCAGCAAGAATCGTGTTAGGTACATTTAAGCCAGGTTCCTTTTTCCCTGATGGTGCCACTTAAGACTTTACAGTCTGCTGCTCCCACTCCTTGGCTATAAAACCCCTTTCCCTGTGCACTGCCAGAAATTGACCCCGTTACACCCTTTCTTCCCCTTTCCCCAGTCCTGTTTTCACCAATGTCCTCCTCTGGTTTCTGTCTCCGAGATCATCCAGCTCCTCCAGGGAGCCATCCCTGCAGCCCTAGGCCAGCCTCCAAGGGACGATGCCCTGCAACCTGACCATAAAGGACAGAATTAGATGCTAAAGCAGCTCTCTGCACTAATTGACTGGTTCTTCCTCCTCTGCTGGGTCCCTTTGCCATCTAATCCATCGCAGAGACATGGCAGTCTGCCCTGCTCGAGCCTCTCAGATGGGAGAGGCTTGACATCTCAGTAAGATCAATTGCAAAAAAGAACAGCTAAGCGTCGCTCATTATATAACCCAAAGGTCTTAATTCCCCGAGTAATAATGCCAATAACCGTTTTGTGGGACTCGCCAAGGGAAGATGACATCTGGGTTTGATTTTACAGGGAGATGAAGGGTCAGGATGACGAAGTGCGTGTTTCCAAACATACCCGTTAGCATGAGGAATGGTTTGGCTGAGCTTCTCCTCTCTCTCCTGTGTGACCCTCAGATCAAATCACAATCCCACCCAGGTCTTTTCCAATGTAAAATAATACAACCATTTATTAAAAAAAAAAAAAAAACACTTTAAGCTGTTCCTATCATAGGCAAAAATCTTAAGAAATCTGTGATAAATAGTCTCCATTTAAAACATAACCCCTGCAACACTGTAATGAAATGCATTATCCCTCACTGGCCTTGGAAGGTTATCTCGAAATGTCCTGTTTCTCCACCGGCCAAAGCTGTATCGAAGTGATCAGAACATGACTCTCTACATGTGTCTCCATGACCAAGAATAGGATCCGGCAAAGGACAAGCATTCAGTCCGTATTGTTGAGAGAAGCTCTCACCATGGAAACCAGCGATATGTGGGTAATGACACACAGTTCAGTCTGAGGACACCTGAGAGGCCCACACCTCAGGGGTCCCCTGTGGCAGCACCCATTTAGGTTGTCCCTCTCTTCTATTTCCTGCTGGCTTGTCCATGTTTAAGGTCCCTTTCTGTTTTTCTCCCAACATTGTCTGTATGACTTCTCTTCTCTCTCTGCATAGCTTCCTCTGCCCGCTTTATGCTTGCTCCCCATTCCCATCCCGAGGCATCTCCTCCCTTCCCAGCTTTCCCATTTATTACAAACACACGGAATAGAGTCATATGTCAAATCAGATTCTACTTTCTTATAAGTTCCATATATTCCTCATGGAAAATTGAGATATCTCTATATGGCAAAAAACAACAAATTATTTCTTATTAATATATGACAAAAAAAGAAAAAGGATATTGTCACAACGAGATGAGAAATATCCCTCTCACTTAGACATTCTAGTAGCAGAAAGTTGGCTGTTTCTGGGTGAAGGTCCTAAGTTACTCTACTGCAGAAGGTGACTCTACCCCATGACTATTCTGTGAAGAGAACTCAGTGAGGACCACAAAAGAAAGACAGGATTTTTCTGGAGATGAAAGATCACTTTGCACTTTCAAACAGTATGCTTAAGTTGTTGGACTGAAATATTCATGTAAAACTAACCTGGGCACAGTATGTAGCACTTGTCTGTAATCCCAGAAATGAGGAGGCAGAGACAAAAGGGTCTGTGAGGCTCTCTGGCCAGCCAGTCTAACTGAATTGATGATCTCCACGTTCAGTGGAAGGCTGTGTCTCAAACAATAAGATAGAGAATAACTAAGAGATGCTTGGCCTCAACTTCTGGCCATGTGCGCATGTGTACACACTCACATAGTTCAAAAAGAATCCTCCCCACTAAGTTAGAAGAATAGACAACAAAGTCAATCAACTGTGTCCACATGATCCTATCCAACTATTGTACTGTGATTTATCTAAAGAAAAGTTGTACAATTTAACACTGGAAAATAATATTAGAAATTCCTGCCATATACCCAATGTTGCATTTTATAAAAATAAATAAATAAAGACTATGTTTGGTGGATGCGTAGTTAGATGTGGGGTGAGGGGGTTTCCTCTGCAGGCTCATGCTGAGGTATCCCTTCCCCCTGAAGGATGTATATTATAGAATGGAGTTTATTTAGGGCATGGGGAAGGGAGTTGAGAGGGTAGTAGTGTGGGAAGCCAGATAAATCGCCATTACAAGATGGGGCTGGCTTCCTGGGTGCTTTCCTCGTCAACTAGCAATGTGCGCAGGTGCGTTTGGGTGGCTGCCAAGCCACTGCTTATCTCGGAGCATGGTAATGGGGTCCTGAGGGCATATCCAATCAGGAGTCTCCGCACTATCCTAAGCATATATAAACTTTACATAGTTTCGGGCTCGGGGTCTTTCGCTTCAGCAATTAACCCAACAATAAAACGTTTGCAGAAGAATCCTAAGTGTTGCGTCTCTTCTTTGCTGGCGAGGAAGCGACGGCGACATAGTAGAGACAGGGAAAGGCAGAGAGAGGGTAGAGGAGTCGAGGCCAGCCATGAGAACATGAAGAAAGAGTGGAAAGAGGAATGGAGAAGAAGTGGGTAAGGGACAAGAGGACAGAGCAGGAGCAAGAAGGTGAGAGAGAGCAGAGGGGGCAAGGAGCCCCTTTTATAGTGAGTCAGGAATGCCTGACTGTTGCCAGGTAACTGTGGGGCAGAGCCTAGACAAAACTCTAACATCTAAGTTTTCAAGACTTTTTATACTTTAAGTGGATTTTTGTGGATAACGTACATTTTTTCCTCTAAATGTGACATAATTGTGTGTTGTTTCTCTCAAAAACAGGTAAAAATCATGGTAGGAAGACAGTGGTCAGTTCCTTTTCCTGTCTACCTCTCGGGGGTCCCTTCTGGAGGCTCAAGACTGAGGATTTGGGGATGAGTTTCCTGTGCCCCCAGAGACCTTTGTTCTCCCCTGGTGCTTTATAAGTGCTTATTAGAAGTAGGTAAGTGGCCTGTCACTCGGTGGGATGGAGGCTATTCTCTCTCTCTCTCTCTCTCTCTCTCTCTCTCTCTCTCTCTCTCTCTCTTTCTTTCTTTCTCTCTCTGTGTGTGTCTGTGTGTGTGTGTGTGTGTGTGTGTGTGTGTGTGTGTGCGCGCGCGCGTGTGGAAGCTGACTAGTCACAGAACAAAGAGAAAAGAAAATAACACACTTTGCCATTTCTATAACCTTTACTGAGAATTTCCTTTTGAGGCCATAAATTCATTTCTTTATAATAAAAGACTTTGCTGAATAAAAATATTTTTTTAAAAAAAGCCTCTTCAATTGCCCCCAGTTTCTGTTGGAGATGAACCCATTAGACACTCTCTTCATTATAATTAAGCTTGATGCAGTGTGACTGGAAGCATTTATGTGAGTGCTAAATACTTATCATCTTAATATGAAGCAGCAAGCCAAAGAATAGACTCTATTCCCTCAGCTCTGAAAAGCGTAGTCTAACTTTGTTCTGATGCTAAGGAAAGGCAGATGAGGCAGGCTCAGGACTGACCCTTTGTCCTGACCACACTGTTCTACTCAGCTCAGCTTAGCTCACGTGCACAGATACAGTCACAGCTGACTAGAGATCTTAGGGAATCCTAAAGCCAGCCAGACAACCTGTCAGGAGAGTGGAGGGCCAGGGGAGGCCGATGGTGTGCACACAGAGAAACAAGCCTTGCCAATGGACTGTTAGGTAAAGGACACGTGCTCCACTATGTTCATAGCAGCCTTATTTATAATAGCCAGAAGCTGGAAAGAACCCAGATGTCCCTCCATAGAGGAATGGATACAGAAACTGTTGTACATTTGCACAATGGAGTACTACTCAGCTATTAAAAACAATGAATTTATGAAATTCTTGGGCAAATGGATGTATCTGGAGGATATCATCCTTAGTGAGGTAACCCAATCACAAAAGAAGTCACTAGATATGCACTCACTGATAAGCGGATATTAGCCCAGAAACTTAGAATAGCAAGATACATTTTGCAAAACACAAGAAAACCAAGAAGGAAGACCGTCATGTGGATACTTCATTCCTCCTTAGAATAAGGAACAAAATACCCATGATAGGATATAGGTACAGAGACAAAATTTAGAGCTAAGATGAAAGGATAGACTATCCAGAGACTACTCCATCCGGGAATCCATCCCATCATCAGCCACCAAACCCAGATACTAATGCACATGCCAGCAAGATTCTGCTGAAGGGACCCTGATATAGTGGCCTCTTGGGAGGCTATGCCAGTGCCTGGCAAACACAGAAGTGGATGCTCACAGTCAGCTCTTGGATGGAACACAGGGCCCCCAGTGGAGAAGCTAGAGAAAGTACCCAAGGAGCTGTAGGGGGCTGCAACACTGTAGGTGCAACAACAATATGAACTAACCAGTACCCCCAGAGCTCTTGTCTCTAGCTGCATATGTAGCAGAAGATGGCCTAATCTGCCATCATTGGGAAGAGAGGCCCCTTGGTATTGCAAACTTTATATTACCCAGCACAGGGGAAGGCCAGGGCCAAGTAGTGGGAGTGGGTGGGTAGGGGAGCAGGGGCGGGGGGCGGGGGTATAGGGAACTTTGGGGATAGCATTTGAAATGTAAATAAAGAAAATAATAAATTTAAAAAAAAAAAGAAAGCTAGAGGTCTGGTCTCCAGCAAGACCTTGGCAGAAATTTGCAATTATGTTGCCTTCTGTGTGGGTGTTTCCAGAAATTTGCAATTATGTTGCCCTCCTTGTGGGTATTTATCTGCACTTTACCTGTGGTTCTGTAACTGGAACTCTCTGATACAATACAAAGACTGATAATGAACAAATATTTGTGTCCAATGAAAACTACCTATAGTTTACTATGCAATGAATTGGCATCTGTTTGTGTATTCAACTGACTCAGGGACAAACAGTGCAGGAAAATTCGATTTAGAAAAATTAATTATTGCCTATGAAAAGCTTATTTCCTTATTTCTTCATTTGAGCAGAAAAGTGACTTTTGAAAGGCAGACATTGGATACTTGAAGAGATGCAAATGAGGGGGGGCGACAAGGTATGAAAATCTGAGTGGGATTTACTGGGGAAAGTGAGAAAGGAACCCCAGATAAACTAGGGCTCACTGGAAGCTTTTCACAAACACAGCCTTAAGAGCTATCATTCCTGGGCCTAATTCTGAAAACAGCAATGTTACTTTTGTCTGTGGACCTCCAGGCCTGCAGAATGGAGGTCTTAAGAAGGGGTAGGACCTCTAAGAGCTGGGGCATCACTGTGGGTGACGTCTCCACTTCACTAAAGGGAGTTGTGGGTTCTTGATTCCTTCTTCTTCCGGTCTCTACCTTCTGAACCCAGAGTGGGCAGTTCTGCTGTGTCTCTCACCAATGCCATGATGTTCCACCACAGGGACAGAGCAACAGACTCAGTTAGCCATGGGCTACAGCCTCTAAAACAGAGTCAAAATTAACCTTCTCTCAGGGGATGGAGAGATGGTCCAGCAGTTAAGAGTACAGGCTGATCTTCCAGAGGAACCAGGTTTAAATCCCAGCACCCACATGGCAGCTCACAGCTGTCTCTAACTCCAGACCTAGGGGATCTGACACCCTCATACACACACAGGTACATTTAGGCAAATGGGTAATGAATGCATATAAAACAAAAATACTGAAAAAAAATCAACCTTCTGTCTTTGTAAATTCATTGATTACTTTGTGTTTTTAATCACAGTGACACAGGTCCAACTAAACCCAAGAACATACTCATTAGTTCATACCCATAACTGTGAACTTGACATAACCTATATTCATTTAGGAAGAAGGAATCTCAATAATAAATTACATAAACCAAGTTGGTTTGTGTGTACGTCTGTAGTGGATTATTTGGATTATTAATTGAGGTGAGAAGACCCACCTTGAATCTTGGTGGCATCATTTTAGGGGCTGGGCCCTGAACTCTTGAGAATGAAGAAAAGTTAGCTGACCATTTGCAACCAGCGGCAACACAGGGATCTTCTTTCCGATTCGCTTCTGGCCGTGGATATTATGCTTTGAGCTCCTACCTTGGCTTCCCTGTGGTAATTGAGTGTAACCTGACATTGGAAATCAAACAAATTCTCTCCTCTCTAAGTTGCTTTTGGTCAGGATGTTTTATTATGGCTACAGGAGTTAAAGCTGTATCTGCAGCTTCAGATGCTCCTGCGGTCTCCGGCATGGACCAGGAAAATCCATTTGGACAGCCCACTTGAGCAGTGTGTGCCCCAGCAGGCAAGCCCTCAGGCACTGGAAGAGCATACGGAGGCTGAAGACTGTAGTAGAATGAGAGATCCCACTACTCTCTATACAAACTATGTATGTTTCCAGAATATTTGGCTTCTTACTCCATATAAGAGAGGTGGATTTCTGCAGCATCCTAGTCACACCGATGCCCCTGGTAGAGCTAGCCCAGGGAAAGTTCTGTCCTGGGAAAACTTTACCCTCCAGCGTCCAGGCGTTAAACCACATCATCATAGTGTGCTCCTGATTTCCCGGACTACGGGTTCTCTGTGGCAGGGATTCTTATCTTCTTGTCTCATGGGATGTTATACTCTGTGTCAAGTGTGGGATGAGTAACGTTACACAGTTCCCTTTTGTCTTCCCCGCCTGATAGAACAGCGGCGGGCCTCAAAAGGTGAAGCACAATAGAGCATTCTATTTGATGATCAACACAGTGAACCAGTGAACGGAATGCAGTGGAATGCCCTGTGTGGAACTAATATTCACTCAGAGGCACAACACAACATTGACTCTGATGTTGTTCCTAAAGGGTCTGCATGGTTTAGACAGGGGATTTTAGGGTCTGTCAGGGGAAGCGCATCTCTTGGAAGCCATTTCTCTAGGTGTCTTAAGAATGCCTCAGGTAAATGTACCACAGTTTCTGTATCCATTCCTCTATTGAGGGACATCTGGGTTCTTTCCAGCTTCTGGCTATTATAAATAAGGCTGCTATGAACATAGTGGAGCATGTGTCCTTATTACCAGTTGGAAGATCTTCTGGGTATATGCCCAGAAGAGGTATTGCTGGGTCCTCCGGTAGTACTATGTCCAATTTTCTG
>NC_034600.1:76417053-76421654 GCF_900095145.1 Mus pahari | reverse complement strand
AAAGAAAATAATAATAATAAAAATAAAGAAAGAAAGAAAGAAAGAAAGAAGCAGAGAGACAATGAAAATAAAAATAAAAATAAAAAAAAGGATGCCTCAGGTGACACATATTACTTAATTTCTTTTTTTTTGACAAGTACATAAAACCCAACAGGCTGGTGGAAACAGGGCGTCCCTCCAGTCATCCTTGTGGAGAGGTTTTCAGTGACAAAACACAATGGAATCAAACAGCTTTCCCCTTTGCAGATAATATGATTTCACTCTTAGAAGATTCAGAAAATGGAACTAAAAGAAAAGCTTTAAGAACTATTTTTTTTTCTTTTGGAAATCACAATAATACATTGCTATATAAATATTTGAAAAGAAAACAACAGTTTTTTTTTTCTACTCATAAGCAGGCATTCCAAAATGCAAACAATGACAGACTCCATTCATGACAGCTACTAAAGCTACACACAACTGAAAATATATCTGTTGAGAAATTCACAAGCCTGGCGTGCATATTTCAGGATTAATATTTTAGCGAAGTCATAAAACAAGATTTGTGCAAATGGAGATGTCACGTCTTTGAGTGAGGAGATTCAACATCATAGAAGCACTTCTAACACGATGTGACTCAATCAGAATCCTAACAGACTGTTTACACTCTCAGGCCTCAGGGTGAACACTGAGGAGATGAACTATAAATTACACATGAAGGAATATACTCCACTTCTGAGAATGCTTTGGAAAAGACACAATGGGACTTATGTTGTAGGTGTGTAAGTGAATGTCAGAGTTATCCCAAGCAAAACTGTGGTTGTGGCATACCGTCAGGTATACAGATAAACAAAGAGTGGAACTGAGAATCCAATTCAAAAATGTCTGGATTCCTAACATAAGAGAAACATTATTTGGGCAGCAAGAAAGTGTAGATGCATTTATACAAAATTATAAATGACTTTTAGATTAAAGATCTAGGATTAAAGATCTAGGTGAAAAATAAAATAATTGTAATGTCATAATAAAATTCAACAGTTATTCTTTTTGTTTTAAACCATTGAGGAGGAAAGCTGCTTTTAGGTATGGTAACACAGATGAAATAAAAAAAAAAGAAAAGTAAAAATGTAACCTCTTCTCATCTCTGATTAGGAGTTGACTCCATCATATCATGGGGCAGATATAAAGCTTGTAACTGAAGGTAAGTCACCCAAGGTCACAGAACTCAGCACCAACAGAGAACAAAGGGCTACTCAAAGTATGAGACTATTTAATCAATGTGAAATATGTGCGCTGCTTTAGTTCAGTAGTTCTTACCCTTGAATTAGCCAAGAGCCACCTAGAATGTTTGTTTAAACAGTACCCGGGCCCTACCCTTGGCTTCTCATTAAATAGCCCAGATTAGGGCCTGAGAACTGGAACGTCTAATAAGCCTACCATGTCCATGCTTCCAAGGGTACCCTCTCTTAGGCAACACTTTAGTATACACTACTGTATGCGGAACACCATGGTGCTCATATGTGAACTGTACTGAAAGCCACCAATAAGCACACATTTAGATCCTACTTGTTTCAGGGGTGTATTCATGTAGCAGGATGCAGATGCAGTGGCAGCAAGATAAACAGGGACTGAAGGCCAGAGTCAAACTTGTTAAGTAGAACTGCTGTTGGGCAAGGCCAAGGCTGCCTAAGGGTAGAGTAATGACGATCTGGCACATCGCAGAATAAAGTCAATGGCAGAGACACCCCAAGGATGGATTCTCTTCGAGAAAGTAAAGGAAGGTGACAAATGTCAGAACCAAAAATGTCAGAATTCTGGAAATCACCCAGGACTTGGAACAAACCAGGGAGCCATCCTCCAAAGCAGGCTTGAACTTTCTCCAGTCCCATCCCCTGCTCCCCACAGTAATCAGTTTGGGGCATCTTGTTTTTAAAACTCCTACAGCCCCTCAGCAAGGCAACTCCTGAAGATGGCAGCTGAACCCTAGCAAAGCTCTGTCCCCATGTCCACAGTGCTGTCACTTCTCGTGTCTTAGAGTTTAATAGAAGCGCCTCTTCTCTGCTTTGTCTGTATTTAAGAAATTACCTAATGCCCACAGACTTCCCCCTAAAGGACATTTCTGAGCTTAAAAGAAAAAAAATCATTCCTTTGTACTTTGACCATCCAACCCCATGATATGATGTACTATGACTTTTACATATATACAATGAATTCAGTCATCCCCAACTAACTGTTGCCCAGCGAGCTCAGACAGAGAAGCATGGAGCACTCATCCCACTGAGATCAAGACCCCTCTTTTATGTAAGTTCTTTCCCCACATTCACACCTGCTTCTATTGTTTTGTGATCCACTGTGTATGACCAAGAACATCTACCATGGGCTTTGGAACTGTCCCTTGGAGATCAGTGGGCTCATCAGTGGGAACACAACTGAAGATAGTGACTTCCCCTCTCAGAATCTTTCAGTAACCAATAGTTAAGGTTCACCACCCCTCCATAAACACACACACACACACACACACACACACACACACACACACACCGCCAGCGATAGGATTCTCCCAATCTGTATGGATACGATGTCACTGGCACTACTCTGTACCCCACTTGTAACCCACAAATCAGGACTTAAAGGTCATTCCTGGGCTAGGCCAGTGCACGATGTGTTCAGTGCATCCCTACTTGGAGGGATGGAGCTGTCATGTGCACAGAGTTGTCACATCCTCCCTGCATCCCTACAGGGGATCATAACCAGAATAAGTTCGCTCTCTTCCTGAAAAAACTACCACTGGCTAGGAACCCATCTCACCTAAGGCAGGCAGCTCAAGAGGCTACAGAAGGGACACATGGAGTCTTCTGAGGTGAACAGCATTTACCAACACATTCTGTTCCTGAGTGGGGGCATTTTTGTATCAATCAACTGAGATTTCTTCTTCCTCAGTACCTTAGTTGGTAGAAATTGACAAAAACCTAACCAGCACAGTATCTATTTGCAGAAACACTAAGACATTGGAGACCTGAGGCCCCTGAGTCTGAATCTACCCCAGCCACTCAAGAAATACAAAGATTTGAAGGCTCTCCTGACCTGCATGCCCCTCCAGTCTCAAAAAAAAAAAAAGAAAAAGAAAAAGAAAAAAGAAAAAAAAAAGAAAAAGAGTAAAAGCTCGCTGAGCCATAAGCTTCATGAAAAGTTACCAGGCAGCACTTCCAATTACGAAGAGAGACACTGAAAGATGCTTCCTGAATCACCAATAACAGAAAACAAATGTTCCAGCCTTGCCATGGGAAAGATGGAATTAACTTTCTATTCTCTATCTAGAAAATGATATTACAAAATTATTGTCTTAGGAAGAGGCAATAAAAGAGTGTGTGGAGGGAAAAACCTGGAGCCATGAGTTTCAGAGGGTTTAGACAGGAGACCATTGAGGATAGCAAGTTCACACAATTTTCCAGAATAGAAGAGGCTAATGATAGTAGGTAACTTTTCATGATATATATTTGCATGATTTTTACCCATGTTATTATCTAATTCTAGCCTTTCACCTAAGGAAATGGTTGAGTTTTTCTTCTGTTCCTCTGGTAAAACACTGATCAAAAGCTCCTTAGAGGGGAGAAAGGGCTTGTGTGTGTTATGCTTCCAGGTCACCCACTGTCACTAAAAACTCAGGCAGAACTTGAAGCACAAACTATGGAGGGACATTGCTTGTTGGCTCACTCTGGGGACGGTGCTTACTTAAATATACACTTAGTTATACGTTTACTTATATAGCCCTGGAGCAACTGCCCACAGGGGCCCGGCCCTCCCACATCAGTTAGTAATAAAGATAACACTCACAGACCAATCTGCCAAAGACAGTTACACTCCTTTCTGCGGTAACTGTAGTCAGTGTTGAGTTGATGGTGGTCAATATTGACTAGGGCAGTAGACTTTCAAATTACATCAGCGCATCCCCGAAGCTGTGCTGTACCAACTGCTGGCAGGACCTCATAGGTGGCATTAGACTAGGCAGGACCCCTTCGATCCATTGTGAAATATTTCAAATTATCATCATGAATTTGGTCCTGGAAGCCACTTTGAACTCTCCCAACCTTTCTAGGTTAGGGCTCCTACCCCTTTGCCATTACCAATGTGACTTGTTTGCATTCTCCTTTCATTTAATTATCTTTGTTAGCAGTTCGCTTTATGAGACTCTCCAGAAACCAGATATTGCTCATGTAGATATTGTCTGTTTGCCACTCGGTTTCAATTTTCACCACTTCTGACTTCCTGCCAATAAACGCAGGCTGGATAATGTTTAGGACTTTAGCTACAGCCAAGGTGGAGTCCGTCTCCACTTCCAACGAACTTTCAGTTCAGTTTGGGAGGAGTAACAAATGGATAATTGAATACTTAGCCTATTCCAGGTCA
Organism: Mus pahari; assembly: GCF_900095145.1. Lineage (NCBI taxonomy): Eukaryota > Metazoa > Chordata > Mammalia > Rodentia > Muridae > Mus > Mus pahari. Next base: position 76,417,268 of record NC_034600.1, on the reverse strand, counting down.
TGGTTAGAGCCTCAAAGGAAAACAAAGTCCAGCCTGAGAGCCAGAAGAATGGGGCAGGATTGTAGGAGCCGCAGCCAGAAAGGGATGGCCCTGGATTGGAGTCCTGGTAAAAGTAAGTGTGTGGGGGGAGGGAGGGGGAGAGGGAGAGAGAGAGAGGGAGAGAGAGAGAGGGAAGGTGGAGGGAGGAACAGAGGGAGAGAGGGAGGGATGGAGGA
>NC_034600.1:76375370-76416812 GCF_900095145.1 Mus pahari | reverse complement strand
CGCACACTGACAAGTACACACAATGCACACCCACGTGCACACATGTCCACACACGCATGCACACACAACACAGGTGTGCACATGCACATGTCCACAACACACATGCACACATGCACACTGACAAGTACACACAATGCACACCCACGTGCACACATGTCGACATACATGCACACACAACACAGGTGTGCACATGTACACAACACACATGCACACACACGTGCACATATGCGCACCCACATTAAGAAGTACACACAACACATACACGTACACTTGCACACACATTTACAAGTACACACAAAATGCATGTGTGTATACATGGGGGGGAGGGGCAGAGGGAGAGGGAGAGGGAGAGGGAGAGGGAGAGGGAGAGGGAGAGGGAGAGACACTCAGGATAAATGGTACAAATTAAGAGGTGAGTGGATAGTTATTTTCACAAGCAAATTGAGATTCCTTGCAGAGCAAGAAAATTCTTGAGAAATTAAGTGGGCTCTCTCTTTTTAGTGTTAGATAAGTAAAAGTTGTTTTTTATTAATTGTAATTATTTTAATATCTATAAAAATTAGACAATACAGGCAGGAAGAGATTTACTATACAGTCTAAGAGCGCTCCATCCGTGACATGGAACAGATCAGAGCCATGACTTGGAACAGAGAATACACACATGGGAAGTTTTCTGGGAGAAATAAAAGATGGCAGGGCTTCATTCTACATCAAACGGCATCGTTCTGTGACTTATCTGGAAGGCAGCATTCACATGAGCTGGTTCCTCTATACCTTTAAGTGGCAAAATATTTTACTTCATATTTTATTAGTGTATTTGTAAAGAAAAATAAATAACCTCCTCTATGATGCTTGCTTCAAATTAGGACCAAGAGAGAACTTTGCAGAGCAAGGACAGAACATGGGGCTAGGAAACATACTTGTTTGTCATAGCTGAGAGGATATTACTGGGACCTAGTAAGTAGAACCACAGAAATCACCCATCATGCCACAGTGTTCAGATCAGCTTAGTTCTGTTTCTGGTCCCCTTAAAACAAAGATGCCACCCTGAACTTAAAAGCAACACAGGGAAAGAAGACATGTGGAGGCAGGAATCTTTGCTATGCGGATGGGATGTCCTGGGAAATAAAGCATGCTTGCAGACACAGGAGATAGTGCATAGTCCCTTGCCTTGGAGTGTTCTCTGTCCACTCTGTGACCTAAGTTCCCTCTACTGTACACACTTTACCTGTGAGCTGTGTGGAACATTCTAGGTTGTCTACAAACAAGAACACAGGTTCCTATCCCACATGTTAGGCTGTTTGACTGTTGACAGAGCTCAGCATGTATCAGGCCATCGTTCCCATGAGTACATAAACCTGTATTCTCTTCTTTACCAGATTCCTTCTTCTCTCCTCCTGGACAAGATTAATTCCGGTGAGAGGCCTTGAGTTCTATCCATGCCTATTACCAGGAATCCGCTGCAACTTTTCCCTCTCCATTCCCTTTATTCCCTGCCTTCTCACAAGCTCCTCCTCACAAACTTTGTCTTCCACACAGCCAACATTCCCTATTTATGGGCATGTGTTCAGAGACACTTGCACACCCAGATGTATTAAGGCCCATTTGCAACAGCCAAAATGCACGGAATCAAACACAGTGCCTAGCAACATACAAATGACTGAAGAAACTGTGGTCCATATATAGAGTACGTCCAGCCATAAGGATGACATCCTGCTCCTTCCTACACTATAGAAATGGATGAAAATGTGTACAAGGGTCAGATACAGAAAGGCAAGTCCCATATATCCAGAAAGAGGCAGCCACTCAAAAGCAAAGCTACAATTGTTAGAGGTTACAAGTTGTTGAATTTGTGGTAAAAGGGTACATGGCATGATCAATACATGCTATGCATAGGTAAACATCACACTGAGTACCATTGATATGTGCAATTAATATTTGTTAATGAAAAGGTTAAAAATAAAGATCGAGGATCAAGTCAATAATATTGGCATCACTACCATCATCATCATCACCACCAGCACCACCATCATCATCATTATTGTTGTCTTTGGTCCTTTGCTGTACTGGAGATTTGATACTAATTTCTAGAGAGACCAAGTAAAGAGACAACATATCACCACTAAAATATTGATGACTAAAATATTGATGACCTTCTTTCTGTATGCCAAGACTTTGGCGAAATCACACATTAACCCAGCATCTCCTCTATGCTCCCTAACTTTGCAGGAGCAAGCACCCAGAGCAGGGGTTGCCAATCAGAGCTTCTAAGCTGAAGTCTGATAGCTAAAAAAAAGCCTGTCAGCTTACAACATCCTCTTGTACTGCATCCTTTCCTGGAGCTGAGGATGAAAATGAGTGGTCTCATGTTAAATGTAATATGTCGCCAACCTGCTACAGCTACTGGGGGGCTTTCCACAAGGGCAGCATGTTCTTGCAAATATAGCTACTTGGAGCCTTCCAGTTGAGTGCACAGAATGTTCCACATGCTCGGTTTGAAGGTCTCTAACATGCTGGAATGGGGCTTATTGAGAAAACTTAAAAAGCTAATTAGGTTCTGCCAGGCCATAAGCAAAAGGCTTACTAAATGAAGATGAAAGGAAAAAGTTACTTGATAATTATTTGAAAAGAGATATTTGCTGATTAAAGCCACAATCTCTTCACCTATTAAATTAGCAAGTGTTGAGGGAAAAAAATATATTAACCAGCCTAGTAGTGCCAGCTAAGATCTAAAGATCTAGAATGCAATAGGAGATCTTCATTGCAATAGAAACACAAAGTCATTCCCTTGCAAGGAGGATGTATCTTCCAGTAAATACCACAGTCACGGGCCTAGCCATCCTGATCCTAGGAGGTTTCATAACAGTACCATAAAGAATAAGAAGAAATGCACAACGATGCCCCTCAAACACTGTTCAGAGCATGAAAGTAGAATCAAACCCTCGGGTAAGGAAACAAACATGTTCTTTCCAACGAACATTTACTAAACACTTCTATTTCTGAATACTGTGTTATGTTAGCTTAATAAAACATTTGTAATTCTTAAAATCATTAATAAAAATCCTTAACATAAAATGTGAAAGGGACTTGAATTCAGAATGATGTACTTTGGCACAATTTATTAATTTATACTCTGTCTGGTAAAGAAAAATCTAATTCAATGTGCAGAACTTCTGCTCGCGTTGCCCATGGTCAGCACGCCCTTGACCTGCTCAGGTATTTACAGGTCTGGATCAGTGGCAGAAGCTACCCAGTGCGGGGAGTGAGTGAAGTGCTGAGTGAATGTGTGTCGTTGACAGGGATGCCGCTGGGTCCAGGACCCCAGTGCCTCAGGCCTGTGAGAATGGTTGGGGTGAGGATGTTGGTAGTGTGTGCAGAAATGCCTTCCGAGGCTTTCTCCCTCCCCAGATGACTGTGGCCCAAACACTGCTTGCCTACAGTGACTGCTTCTGCTAAGGTTAGCCGTGCTGTTCTCCTTGTGAATAATAACGTGGCCTTTGCAACAACTCCCCGTTCCACTGTAAATGAACACACTGAGCTGCTGGGATGCTGCAGCCTCTCCATCCAAAAACCCACAAGCTTCCCTGTGTGCGTCTTTTCCTCATTCCCTCATAGCCCCAGTCCAGTTCCAAAGCCATTCAGGACATGGTCACCCAGTTCCTGCCTGACCTTGGCCACTAGAAGGCTAGGTCCTGTGGATCCGAGGCTGCTTTCCCAGGAAGCCTCTTCGGTATCCACTCTACTTTGCTTCAGTTTGGCTTTTTCTGATATGATTTAAAACACAAAGGAAACACACTGGAGTTAGACATCCATTCATTCTCTTCCTGTAGAAACAGGGAAAAAGAGGGGGCATTCATGCTTGGTCTCTTTGGGGATCCTTCAGAAGTGTCAGAACGCACGGCCTGCATCTGACTTGCTCACCTCCCAGTGCAGTTCCCATGGAGTAGTGTGAATTGTAGAGCTAGTCGCATGGACTCTAATAGAAGCAGAACACAGGGACAGAACCATATCACAAGGGAAAACAAAGTGTCTTTTTAGGAGTTTTCCTCATGAGCTGAATCAAACCCTGCCTCAACCCTCACCCAGACCCAGCAGCTTCCTGGGAGATAAAGCCCCAGACACAACTCCTCAGAGGACTGGCTTAGGGAAGGGCTCTCACCCAGGGAAATGTGTCCTTCTCTAATGCGTGGAGACATGCTGTCCCCAGTCAGAATGTGTTCACTTTGCACCAAACAGAGATGATTAAATATTTAGCTGCAAGTAATAGCTGTTCCCTGGCCTCTTGCAGCCCACAAAAAGAAGAAAAGGAGAGAGAGAGGTGGGGGGGGAGAATATGGAAGGGAGGAGGAGGGGAAGGGGAAAGGAAGAGAAAAGAGGGAGAATTTTTCCTTTTAGTTTTCTCTGAGTTTGATCCTGGAGGTGTGTTTTAAAAAATATTCCTTTGAAAGGCAACCCCTTTTAAAGGCCTTGAGTTTTCCTGACTACATTTTCAATAAACATGGCATCATTCTTGTGTTCAATGTACCTGTACATCTTGCAAGGAAATGCATCTGGGCATACTGGCACATATCACTAATCCCAGCACTCAGGAGGCAGAGGCAAGTGGATCCTGGAGTTTGAGGCCAGCTTGGTCTACAAAGCAAGTTCCTGGTCAGCTAGAAATATACAAACTCTGTCCAGACAAACTCTGTCAGGAAAAGAAGAGTGGGAAAGAGTGGCAATTGTCTGCTTAGCTACTAATTTTGTCTGTTAGCTGAGGCACAAACCGGTTCCTATGTGGGAGGACTCATAAAGGTCTGACTACGTGTTGCCCACAAAGGAGGTGTCATCGACTGTGATTGCTCAAGAGCAGATGCAGCAGCCTAAGTTCATCCAACCTAGGCTCTTCTCTCTCATGGTAGAATTATTTTCATTGTGATGCACATAGATATCATGCACACGCACACGCACATACACATGTTACATGTTCTATAACATTTGGCTTTTCCACTATTTAACAAATTAGTGTCGTTAAGTATACTCATAATATTGTGTCACCATATGCCACCAGTTTCTGAGATCTTTCATCATCTCAAAGACTTTGTGTCACCAGGCACAAGCTCCTCATTTCCTCCCCCTCTTTAGCACCTGCTAAATTGCATGGCTTTTCGTTTTCTATGAACATGATATATGTGTGATTGTACAGTGCCTGTCTTCCTTAACCTAGCATAATGTCTTTAATGTTCATCCCTGCTGTAGCATATATTTTATCCTTTAATACAATATTTAATAATTTCACAGGTTGGACACATTCTTTTCGTCTCCTCTGACTTGCTGATGGGCATTCAGGTTGTTCCCACACTGATTTTTTTTTTTTTTGAGAATTTCTTATATGGATATTGTATTTAAATCATTCTCCTCCCTCCATTTCCCCCCGTATCCCTCCAACTCCTTCTCAAATTCTTGGTCTCTTATTGTTTAATTATAGTTGTCATCCCTAGAAGAGCCATGGGCAATTGATTGCTGCAATGAAAGAAAGAGACAAAGAGACAGACACACAGAGAGAAACAGAGAGAGACAGGGACACAAAGACACAGAGAGACACCATTCTTCTACAGAGGTTATGCCTAAACACACATGAGTCATATTAAGTGATCTCACTATGTTGTGTTAATAGATATGTACATCTGTGTATGTGTAACAATTACAACTGAAGAATAAGAGGCCATGAATTTGTTCCCATACTTTGACTGTCCTGTATCATGCTGCTGCCAGTCATTCTGGCCGTCCCCACTCTTAGCAGTGATGTTCTTTGTGCTAGCATGGGGTTGAGGATTTGTTACACTTGCTCTATCTTCATCCTTCTCTCCATTTTACAGACAGGGAAACTAAGGATTACTTCTGGTTGCAGAATTTTTAGACCCTGCCAGGGTGAACTGGATTAGCAGGTGCAGTCCCTTTTATGAGGAGAGTCAATGAGACAAGCCTATGTTTCTGTAAACTCAGTGGTTTGGCTCACCTATGGACTAATGACACTATACAAATCATGTCATACATGGTTGCTTCATCTCGCAGAGCTGGTTATTTGAGTCTATTCCCCCAGGAAAGCATTACTGACCACCTCACACCTTGTGATCCAAATGTGAGGTTTCATTTTAGAAAACCCATTTGCTTTTTCAGAGCATTAGTGATGAATGTTCTAGAGAATTTATGAAGAAGCTGAGCTTTTAGATTAACCTGGACAGTGTTTCCAAAGCCAGGATGTGCCATTTCAAATGAAGGAAGAACTAGAATCATCTCTTGTCCAAGTGGAAGGGCTGGATGTCATTTATCTACAGTCACATGAGGCCCTGGTTCATTTTTAGCCACTGCCTTGGGTCCTGTGCCACTTTCTGCCTGCCTGACCTCTCAGGACATTCCCTATAGCTCAAAAGCTTGGCTTGTTGAGTGAGCACTCACCAAGAGTCAAATTCAATCTGGATACCAGACTTTCTCCCTTCCAATTCCCAGATGCACACTCTACTCTCCTTATCAACCTCATATTTATATTCCTAAATCGATGGAAAGCGTAGCCCAGAGAAGCCAACACGATCTCTTTCAGAGGTCCATAGCATCCTCAAACACAAAAACCGTTAAATGGATCTCTTTTTCCAAAAGAAAAAAGAAAACGTTGTAGGGAAAATTAAATGAAACTTCAGTCACTTAAAAAAAAAATTAGGCGTGCTGTCAGTGCTCTGTAGCTTGCTGGCTGATTCAATGATATTTAAGATAGAAACAAACACAGTACAGAATAAGAGGAAACCTATGTCTGCACCATTGATGTGAATATGATTTACAAGATGGGATGAAATCACCAACTTCTGATGCTCAGCCACAAAAGATTAAATAGCTCCGGACGCCACAGCCAGAAATCTAAATGTGAACATTATATCTTAAAAGTGGACATTATTTAATACTGAAAAGGTATGGGGGGGGGAACCTATCAGATGGTTCAATATCTCAAGAAAGTAATGTTCATTTGTATGTCAAGAAGGCAGTGAATTAGATGGCCCTGTGTTGCTGTGAACCTGAATAAGCTCCTGAGAGCTCACCATTGTGATTCTTCCTGGGACATACATGTCTATGGCATGAAGTTTTCTGATAAGTCTACAGTTATACGAAGGCAGATGATGGTGATGATGCTGATGCTGATGCTGATGATGGCTGATGATGATAATGATAGGGTATTCCTAATATGAATACAATGCATAAAAAACAGATTCTGTACCCATTTCTTAGGAAGACCATTTAAAGCATGTGACTCTTCCTACTTTGCCCATTTGTATATTGGTGCCATCTGTCCAAAATAATCAGTGAGACAGAAACAGAGAAACAGAGAGACAGATAAACAGAGACAGAGAGAAACCATTCTTCTCCAGAGGTTATGCCTAAACACATATAAGTCATATTAAGTGATCTCACTATGTTGTGTTAATAGACATGTCATCTCACTGATTACCAAAGTCAGTTTACACTGTGGGGAGGGTCTTTGACTTTTACATATCTTCCCAAAAACCTGTCCTGTCTCACTCAAAAGATACGGTATAGTTATACATGGGCAAATTTTTGAAGGCCATAATTAGAATATGCTAATTAGTATATCTAAAATCTGAGAAATAAGACTATAAATATTCAACTGGGCATAACCTTTGAACTGTCTGGAGGAGTCATGATGGCTGGTCATTGGCTTCAAGAAATCATTAGCCTCAAGTCCAAGGGTAATCATTAAATGCTAATGTCTACATAGCACTTCCACGTCCAGAGTGTTCTATTGCCAAGCAGTTGCTGCATTACCATAAGTAAGAACTTATGAGATATATATCACTTGTGAGGCATTCTAGATTACTTATTATTTTAGCATTCAAATTATGACATTTGATTATTGCAGGATATTTGATCACACTGGACCCTGAGATTTTTACTGGAAAAAAATAAAACTGTTTCTAGTTGAGTGGCTCAGCTCTTAGCACTCACCTCCAATATCGAACAATGAAGGTAATCTTAGTTTGTAAAAGGAAGCACCCATGTTTAAAAGTGATGTCTAATTGAGCAGCAGACAAAGTGGTGGATCAGAGAAAGCTTTGACAGAATAGGATGTGCCCAACTTTCACAGGAAGAAGGACGAATGGGAAGCTACTTAATGGACAGTGCAGAAATAGAAGAGGAGGCAGCTCTACTGGGATGCACAGGGACAGGTTGCGGAAGGGGAACAAACTAGACATGGGTGAAGACAGAACGAGCCAGAGAAAGAGGAGGAGCCAGAAGATTAGAACATATTGCCAAAGTTAGTATGAGGCTAAGCAAAGCAAAATGTCAGAGGGTGAGAGAGAAATAAACCACATTAAACCATTTAGCAGGGAGAGGAGTCTGAGCCAGAACAGCTGAGTTGAATCAGCCAGCCAGCGATCAGAGAGAACCATGAAAGGGTGAGTGTATTCACCAGTCAGTCTCAGAAGCTGAAAATAGTCTAGGCCTAGATAAGATTGTTCAGTGGCTAGAAGCTTCAAGGACAAGGCCTAGGATAGCAGACAGTGTCAGCCTTCAAGACAACAATTATATCTAGAGAATAAAAGATACATTTACATTTAATGGTTTTAAAAGTCTAAGTATAAAAGCCAATAGATTCTGAGTGTTCAACTGATCTCACATCTGTCATCACTGGAAGCTCTGAAGATCTCCTGGGATTTGGGGGTGTCATGGTCAATAATTAAAAGTACTCTACTAGGGATTCACATCTCTTCTTTATCCAAAACAGAGTAGAATATTCCTGTTATTCCCTTTCCAAAAAAGAACCCTTCCTCCTGGCCCACATTTAACTAGAAGGAACAATAATAGAACTCAGTTATGAGATTTCATTGTGGACCATGCAGGAGATCTCATGGCCATAGCTCTTAGGAGCTACAGTGTCTGCCTTGCTGTAGAACCTTTATCCATCACAAATAAGACTATACCATGGACTAGTTATGTTACCACCACCACCACCACCAAAATGAATAAGAGGTTCATCTGGGTTTTAGGGTTGGGTTCAATGTCAGGTGTGTCACCTTACAATGACTCGTTTTGATGGCAATGTCAGGGAGGGATGCACAGCATCTCATGCTGGGCAGAGGAAGTGTGCACATGATTGTCCTCTGCTCTCTCTCTTCTTCAGATAAATCCACCAGGGGTCAATCATGGGGGCTATAATCAGATAACCTTATCTTATCATAATCACCCCCCAAAGGGACCACCTTTAAATACCTTGAATACCATACTTAGTGACACTTCTACCTACTAGGGATAGAATGTCAACACAGGAACCAGGGGATCTGGCAATTTAACCGTTTGCATACCACAGCCAGCAGAGCTCTTGAAGCAAGTGGGCAAGTAAAGAACAGACAGTTTAGCCAGCTGGCAAAATGAGTCACAGGCATCTAGAAGGGACAAAACCATTGAGTGTTTCATTTCTAAAACTGAGCGGTGGTTTCCTATTCAACACCAAAACCAAAATCATAAAAGGAGAGTTTGGGAGGAAAGTAGACTGTGAAATGATTTTGGAATGTATAATTATTATTTTGTTTATTCAAAAACTCTTGCTAATATTAGCATCACACTTAGTCACATCTTAGAAGCCATCCCATTATCTGGCATTATTAGAGCAGAAGTTGTTGAAATAGAGTCAGAATCTGGGGTTGAATAGTACTGTTCACAACAGCCAAGAACCAGCCCACATGCCAATCAACACTAAGCAAAGAGAATGATGTATAAATACAATGTCTGTGGCAGGGTGTTAGTCAGGCCTTAAGAAGAGCAAATTGTGTCATCTACAGGCAAGTGGCAGGAACTATGGTATGCAACATTACCCAAACTCAGGAAGACAAAATGTCATGTTTTTGTCTCACAAATAGAAACTAGATTTTTAAAAAGATGCAAAAAGAGAAGGGAAAATATTTGAGAAAAGGGATGGGACAGAGAGAGGGGTAAACAAATGAGGGTACCGAAGCAGGTGTGATTAATTACATTATTTACATGTATGAAAATGTCACAGTAGGATCTATTGTTTTCTACAATTGATATATACTAAGAAAAGATGAATGAGAAAAAAATGGTATCTGAGAAGCCAAATCATAAGCAAATTGTCTCATTTTATATTTCTTTCTGAGCGTTTGGAGGTGTTCTCACTCTTCTCTTCCCACCTGCAAGTGCACACCTCGGAGAATCAAGAGCAGCAATCACTAGATTTGAGACACAAGAGAAGCAAGCTACTCGTCTTTGTCCCTTCTTCAAGAGGGAGCGATACTCACCTGCAGCATGCCATTCCTTCTAGAACTAACTGGCTGCCTGACTTCAGGGTTATCTAGACTTGGTGTGATGTGGGGACAGGGAGAAGAGGAAGGCGGGAGCTGCTGCTCTGTTCCTTGGGGAAACTGACTCAGAGACTATGGGAAGATGCAAGGTACCAAGGTTCTTGTTCCCAAGAGGATGCATCCATATTTGGATCTTCTGAAGCATGTCCTCTGTGTGTAGCATGTCTTGGGTTTACAAACTCTGTGGCTTAGTCTGTGCTCCTGGTGACAATCAACTCTAAGCCCAGATACATTTTACATCATCACACCTGAAATACAAACTACAAATAATTGTGAGACATCTTGTTGTACATCGGCCCCTAAAGCAAAGGGATTCTGAATTGATTTTAGAAGTGTGTGTATGCAACTGAGGTTGACTGTGTACAACACACACACACACACACACACATTTATTTTGCTTAGTTTCCAAAGTCATCTTCCAAAAGAAAATATATTTGTGTTTCAAGCAGATGGAAACACCACGAGCCCCATCCATACCTACTGATGTTGCTTCATTAGGGAGACATGTGATGTGGGAATGTCAAATTGTTACTATCAATCAAAAGAACCCTCAGGCTGAGTATACAAATGCAAAGTGAAAATTCTTTACAAGCTATTGTCTATTGAGGGTTTGCAATTATAGGAAATAAAAAGCTGTGTTCTTTTCTTCTCTCTTTGTCTTCTTCTGTCTACTCTTCTACCTCTTAAAGGTCAGTCTATTCTTCCTCCTTCTCTGTCAATCATCCTTCTTATCAGTCAGTGAGATGTATACAAAGTTTTCTGGTCTTGGAGTAGATGAGCATGCTCTCAAGGACTGAGAAGGTCTGGCTGCCCTGAGCTTCCTTTATTACTTGAAGAAGAAGAGCAGCCTTACTGTATGTGACTCCGACAACAGCAATGACGACGATGACAACAACAAAAACCAGAAAAGATATTCTTGATTTTTATAACCAAGAGATACACAATAAACACATTCAAGTCTGGGACAGGGTCTAAATCTAGGCAATGAACACAGGATGTTATAGTGTTCTGCCCTCCTGGTATTATAAGTTCAGTCTTGTGCTTCTTTTACTCTTCTTTAAATGCTTTATTTGGAGAAAATGATAGATTCACATGCACTGCAGCAAACCACACTGAAAGACCTAGACTCCATTTGCCTTGGTTTCTCAATGACATCATCTTGCAAGGTGATGTTTCCACATGACTACTAGGATATGGACCTTGATGTCATATCCTATGTTGGGCTTTGATCATCCATTTAACTCTTTGAAAGGATTAAGCCTCAGGCTGGACAATTAAGATGGCATTATATAGGTTTCTGAGCAGGATGTCTTGTTGGCTGAGTGATGAGTAGCAGGCACTGGCAGGTCACTGAGTCTTGGGTTCCTTGAGCTGACCCAAGCTCTTGCACCATGACAACACTTACAATGGACAATGAACATTTTTGCATTTCGCTTGAGCTTAGGGTTTCCTAAAATTAAGACAATTGAGTGTAGTGAGGGGTACATACCAATAACCAAGAAGCAGAATGCAAAGGTTCTGCTTCCAAGGTGGAGGCCTTGGGTACAGATCAGAACAGCCACCATGTCGTGGGAGAGATAGAGGATGAAGAATGACAGAATGGAGAGCATCGCACTGACGAGGGCATGTCTGCTAGGTTCCCTGGTGCCCACCATAGTCCTCATCTGCCGGCTGTGGTTCCACAGGGAGAATATCAAGAGCAGAACAGCGACGGTGAAGATGAGCAATGGTAGTGTGAGCCCAAAGACAAAGACTGAGAGTAGTGTGGCTTGCATTGGTCTGACCTGAGTTGTATTTTTAGAAAAAATGCTTATAAAGATTTGTTTAGGAAGTTCTGAAGTCTCTCTGCTATGGATGAAAGTAGTAACAGTTACATAGAGCACAGATGCCGGGATCAGCCATGGCACCAACCTGGATATCCGCATCTTCAGCCACAGAAAGAGTGGGTGAGGGATGGTAGCAATCTTGACACAGTAGAAAACACCAAGCCAAGTGGCAATCCAGAGACTCAGTTCATTTATAATGTAGACAAAGGTAATGTTGTCAGCAAATAACGTGTGTCTCACCAAACAGAGTAGACCCAGTTGTGCAAACAATATACACAATTGCAGTATGATCCGCGAAGTCGCCAGGCAAAAAAGAAGCAGATCCAGTGGGGCCATCCTCTTCCACATGATCAAGTCAATGGCATTGACAACCACAATGAGGCCGTTTGCCAAGACCCCAGTAAAAAACTGCACCGCCACGACCAGAAGGAAGACGAGCATATGACCTTCCATCATTTTAAAAATGAAGAACCAATGACTTCTTTAAATGATACAGGGAGTTATGCACAGACTCATCCATGTATGATTTCTGCCTCCTTTCAGTTAGACCAAGGTTCCTTTGGAGATGATGCCAACTCAAAGACAATAGAAGAGGAAGGTGGGGTTCATTTGTTTACAGCGCAGCCTTCTCAACTCAAAGTCAGTCAAATAAGGAAGAGATACCATAGAAACGAACTGTGCCTTACTGACAGCTTTTGCATTTTTCAGGTCCACTGAAGTGTCAGAACCATCAGAAGTAAATCCTGCAACCGGAAGCCCCCAGGTAGCTAGTGAGGACCACCTTCATGCCTTGCCTTGCTTAATTATGATTCTCCTTAATGCTAATGAGGTATCCTCGGGCATCATACAAAAACAAATCACTTCTGTCAGAGTGATGTCACAGAGGTAGGAATGTAAGTTTCTTACACGTTAGTTTTCTAGGCTGCAGAGCCAGCAACCCAGGATCACCTCAAACACTATAAAATAATAAACCATACATGATAAAACATGAGGCTAAAAGGTGTTAGGAAGATGGCTCAGTGGGTAAAATACTTGCTTCACAAGCATGGGAACCTGCATTCAATCTCCCAGAAGTCACCAGTTTAAGAACACTAGCTGTGGCAATAACATACTTATCTGCCCTCCAGCGTCAAGGAAACAGAGACCGCAGATCCCTGGGTTCACTGGTCATTCAGATTAGCAGACTCTTCAGTCTAATGGTCTCCCAACAAAGCTGGTTCCGCTGAACCTAGCCAGATCTCGTAAAAACAAGGTGAACCATGTCCTTGAGGAGTAAGACCCATGGTTGGACCCTGGTTTCCACATAAATGAGCACCCTCAAGATGAACATGGAACATTCATATACACAAAGCTTAGTAATACAGTTTACATAGATGTACAGACACTGGGCAAAGCCTAAGGAAGGTCACACATAAGGAGATGAAGGCCTTGCTCAGGATCTGCAAGAATCATCACCCATGATGACCTGATGACCCAGAGTTTGAAACCTTTGCTCTGTTTTCCTTCTAAAACAATGAAAACCTTACAACAGCCAGGAGGTGAAGGGGCAAGTGATGGGTTGCTGTAATCGTCCCACAGATTAGAGTAAAACAAGCAAGCATTGTAATGTTTAGAGACTGCCACTGCTGATCTAACCCAGATTGGTTTCATCCTCAATGAGTTTGAAGTGGAAAATTGTTTTATTTGGTAGATGGAAGGAACACCCATGTAATCAATTTAGGATGGCTCTCAGACTTGACTCTGCCAATTAGATGCTACAATCACATCACATCACATCACATTTCCAGCCTCTGACAATCAGAGACATTTCCAGACAGTACCAAATGATTCTAGTGACAAAGTCACCATGATTAAAAGCCATAGACCCAACAAAAGCAAGAACAATGCAGTTTCCAGGTGTTGCTCAAAGGTGTGGTAGTCTGAATAAAAATGGCCTCCATAGGCTCACAGGGAGAGGCATGAATTGAAAGGATTGGAACATGTGACCTTGTTTTAGTAGGTGTGGCCTTATTGGAGGTGTGTCACTGGGGGTGGGCTTTGAGGTATCAGAAGCTCAAGCCAGCCCTGGTGGCTCACTCTCTCTTCCTGCTGCCGGCAGCCAGGATGTCTGCCTGTGTGCCCCCATGTCAATAATGGACTAAACCTCTGAAGTGTAAGCTAGACCCAATTAAATATTTTCCTTTATAAAAGCTGCCATGGTCATGGTGTCTCTTCACAGCAATAGCAACCCTAACTAAGACATAATACTAAAGGCACAGTAAGTGAATCCTGTGTTTAATATGAGTTCCTTAGAGAATTCATTGGCAGAGTGAAAAATGAGGACAGTTTATAAACGTTGGGTAAATTAAAACTTCCAGCTTAGTACTTAATAAAATGCTCACCAGATCCTGTAACAAGGTGTAACTCCTTCTGGATACATGTTAATTTGTCCCAGGGGGTCAGACAGGATTCTCACTGGAACCTTATTTATAGACAACTAGAAGAGGAAGGACAAAAAATTAAGTGACAGTCACTCTCCTTAAGACACTATTGCTCTGTGAATTCTTAACAGTTTCAGGTAGGGTTGCCTCATCCTTGGTGAGGTGGAAGAAAGCTCTCAAGCAGCAGTCAAGGGAGGCAGTTTGGGAGTGGACGCTCCCACACAGATCCAAGATGGAACATGATGATGGGACAAGAGCCGTTCTTCTTCCTCTGTTGAAAGAAAGGACCTTCAATACAAATCAATTTTATTTTGCATATTGCTGGATAAGAAAGCAAAGTGGAGGAACACCCATCTATGGCAGAGTGACGCTGTGAACTCCAAAGAGAAAGCCCCATGGACTTCTTCATTTTCTCACCCAAGCGTTCTGCTACTGTACCTGGCGCTTCAGTTGCAAATGTGACTGCTCGCCCTAAGCACTATGAGGCTCGGGACTCACTCATGCATCCACTCATCCATTCATTGCTTGGCTTGTGAAGTAGAACCAAACTCAACTATGACACAGCAGAGGGCAGGGTGAGACACAAGTTACTCTGCAAGCACTATTCTTAACTTTCCCTTCCTGGCCAACAGGCATGCAACCCTAACAGTTCACTTTGTCTCTTCTAGCATGGCCATGATATTTGCAGCATGGATCAGTTCTTGGTGTGCTTCCAGCATGGGCCACAGACAGTTCACCATTGCAAACTAGATCACTAGAGCGCGCATAGCATGAGAGAGCAGAGGGAAGGCTTGAGCCCAGAGCAACAGTATACCCTCTCAGTGCTGACAGAAAAACAGAAGAGGGAACTCACAATCTGCCAGGAAGTTCAATCATGCCCAACCTTATGTGCCTCTTGCATCCTAGCATCTGTAGAGGCCACTGGATTCTCAGATAGTTCATTGTAACTTGTTAGAACCAGCCTGAAGGATAGAGACACCAGAGGAAAGAAAAACCAAGTCATAAGGCTTAAGCTACGGCTTTTCTATTACAATTTTTGTCATTGTACTGACTGGTTTTGTCTGTGAACTTGACACAAACTGGAGTTACCAGAGAGAAAGGAGCCTCCCTTGAGGAAATGCCTCCATGAGATCCAGCTGTATGGCATTTACTCAATTAATGATCAATGGGGGAGGTCCCCTTGTGGGTGGTGCCATCTATGGGCTGGTAGTCCTGGGTTCTATAAGAAAGCAGGCTGAGCAAGCCAGGGGAAGCAAGCCAGTAAGCAGCATCCCTTCATGGCTTCTGCATCAGCTCTTTCCTCCAGGTTCCTACCCTGTTTGAGTTCCAGTCCCGACTTCCTTTGGTGTTGAACAGCAATGTGGAAGTGTAAGCTGAATAAACCCTTTCATCCCCAGGTTGCTTCTTGGTCATGATGTTTTGTGCAGGAATAGAAACCCTGACTAAGACAGTTATTTTCTCTTCAATGAGAACAACTCTCAAAAGCATGTCACCTTGGGACAAGAGCTGTCACCAGCTTGTCTGCTGAGACAGCCATGTCTTCTTGTGTTATGTGGGTGTGCATGCAGATGTGCATGTATGTGGAGGTGCAGGTACGTAAAGGTGTGCACAAGTGTGCAAGTGCATGTGTGTGCCAGTTCATGTGCACATGTATGTGCATGTATGAAGAGAAATCAGAAGTTAACCTTTAGTGTATCATTCCTCAGGATCCCAGCCATGCTGGCTTTTAAAACATGGCCTTTCAGGGGACAGCAACTCAGATTCAGCTAGGCTGGCTCTTTAGTGAGCTCTTTGATAATGGGATTACAAGCATTTGCCACCACACCTAACTTGATGTACCTGGGTTTCTTAAGGGGAGTGAACTCAGGTTCTCTTGCTTTCAAGGTAAACATTTTACCAGCTGACCCATGACCCCAAAAGCACATCTTGTCATTTTGTCAGTGGTTCTTGACCCCAGGGCCTTGCTTTTGCTAGGCAGGGCTCTGTCACCAAACTACACCTCCATGCCTGGAACATCTTACGCCAAGTGATGGTAAAATAAGAGTGTCTGTGAATGGCAGGTAGAAACTATGGGACTGCTATTGAATGACCCGTTCATCACCAAAAACTTGCCTATCAGGGTTCAAAAAAGACCTCCAGGGTCAGACCCTCCAGTCTCTCTTAGGAGTCTATTGTGTCAATCAAAGTAGCATTGGGCCTTGACTGCAGTGTGGTACTAGGTAAGAATGAGCTAAATACATTAATGATCAATGAAACAAATTAAAGAAAAGCTGCTTCCCAAGCGAGAGCCCCTTTGGGTCTTTCGGGAGCTTTCTTTTAGTGCAGAAAAAAAAAAACAAAAAAAACAATCAGAGAATCCCCGGTGCTGAAATGAAAACCCGCACACGTCTGGCTTCACCTGTCAGTCAGCGGCTCAAAATGTTGACAGTTTTACACGGACAAATGGCTTGGAACAGATGGTTCAGGACCCAATGAGAAGACATTCACATGATCATTACCCCATATTACCCTGATTAAATGTGTTCACTTGCACTCATCTGTAATGAGCACTCATTAAAGGAGACAGCACTAAATATTCTTGAGGGAACTGACAGGCGGAAAAAGTTGCTTATTTATATTCAAATCATTTAGCTGCTGGAAAGGAAGTGTGACCTTTTTCACACGCAGCTACAGTGATGTGGGCTTTTCAGCAGGTAGAGGCTCCATCCACCGTCTGTGCCTCTGCTTTCCGGCTACAGAAGACATTTACTTTGATATAGTCATCATGAAAGTGAGCAACAGTTTAATGCCCTTCCTAAGGGGGGCTTTGTACCTCATTATCAGGGGAGCAATTCTCACGTTTAGAAACATGTGCCTGTGTTAACATTCTTGTATATTTAATAAGATTTTTCAAATAAGAAAGAAATAGATCCTTGGCAGTGAAAAGCAGGCATCTTTTCTGAATCTTTCCTGGACCACAGTTCAGTCTGTGTAAAGCTGATATGTAATGTATTCCACTTAAAATTCACAACCTGGTGGTTGAAAAAACACCAGGCTCTTTCAGACTAATCACTCTTTAAATCCCATCATTTTCATCTCTCCACTTGCATGTGCAGTTGATCTTTGGGACTAACTTTGTCTTTAATATTCAAGCCACTTCCAAATACTTGTCCCTTCTCTTGCATTTATCCCCTTAATGTGTTTTTGGGCTTCCCCTACTCCATTCAATACTCTGAAGTTTATTCACATTGCATCAAACAGAATAATGGAGAAACACGATACATTGAATGTAAGTCTTCCATGGACAGAACTCAAAGTCTGTGCAGACAAGAATCCCTTGTGAGTAACAATAGGAAACCGAAGCCAGCCATGCTGCCCCTGGGGGATGAGAAGAGCCTCAGGTCCTCCCACTGCTGCCTTCAGCTTTATCCCAAGTTCCTCTGTGGAATTCTAAATGCCTGCTGCTTCTCCCACATTGTCCCTCCCTCTCTTCTTCCCTCCCCCTTCCTTCCTGTCCTCTTTCTGACTTCTTTCGTCCCCCTCTCTTCTTTCTTCCTATAACTTAATGCAAGCTCATGACGTGTATGAGCGGAAAGGTACTAACCTAAGCATAGAACAAGGAATGAAGAGTCAAATTAGAGTCTCTATCATCTTAGAGATTGCACTTCAGTGGGAAAGATGAGAATAAATATGTTAAAAGTGAATACGGACTCCAGGTGATGTTGTGGTCAGGGAGGGCTGACTCCTAGAGAAAGATAGATTCAAAAGGGAGCTCTAGAGATGGGAATTCCAAGCAGAGATAAAAAGAGATGGAATACCCCCACTCACATCATAAAAGAGCTTAGAGCCATCAAAAGATCCAAGTTCAAACCTCTGCCTTGCCAGGAGCAGCACAGACAAGAGAAAAGATCCAAGGAAGAGAAGCACCTATGGGTGCACATAGCTAGGTAATCAAGAGTTTTGGAGCCACAAAAACAACTAGTGTTCAACTTTAATATGTAAAACTCATTGCCAAGTTTGGCTGAGGGGAGATGTGGTACAGGAAGACCAATGTTCTACAGTATTTACTGTAGTGTGGTGGCTCATGTCTTTAATGCTAGGATTGGGAAAGCAAAAGCTCTAAGAGCTGAAGGTTAGCTTGGTTTCCATAAAAAGTTCCCAGCCAGCTAGCCAGGGCTAGGTAGTGTGACCATATCTAATACCAATACTAGTACTAATGCTACTGCTAATACTGATACTGATACTGATACTGATACTGATGCTGATGCTGATGCTGATGCTGATGCTGATGCTGATGCTGATGCTAATGCTAATGCTAATGCTAATGCTAATGCTAGGGCTAGGGCTAAGACTAAGACTGAGTAAGAGTAAGAAAAAAAAGGAAGAAGAGGAAACTCCATTTATTTTGGAAAAAATACATGGAAGGCAGAAGAAGACAAATATGGAACAGAAAGATCCCTCTGAAGGCTGCAGCAGACTCAGCAAGGGGTATTACAAGTTTAAAGAGATTGTGACTAGAAGGAAGAAGTAGCTGGGCTGAGGATGTTGGGTTGAGGATGTTGATGAGTTGAGGATGCTGGGTTGAGGGTGTTGATGAGTTGAGGATGCTGGGCTGAGGATGCTGGGTTGAGGATACTGGCTTGAGGATGTATTTTGAAACTAGGTGCAACAGGAATTTCATTTGGCCTTGTCAGGAGGAAGGAGTGAACAAGAGAAATTAAAAGTTACTTTTGGGTCCCTGGCATGAATATTGGTCCTGTTTGTTAGGAAAGGGAAGATTAGAAGAAAGGTAAAATCAAGAATTCCACTGTGGATGAGATCTACCAGAAATGCCCATGAGTTTAGAAAGGTTATTAAGCACTAAACAGTAAGTTTGCGTTTGTGGCACCATAGGATTGGAAGTACACTTTCAGAATTTGGCTGGCACGAGGCTGCTCATTAGAGCCATAGGCTGGATTAAGACTCGACAGGGAAGAGATTACTGAATGGAAATCTGAGTAGCACAATGCCTTTGTGACCTCATGCTACTGACTGTCCCCTCTACTGCCAGGTCTCCAGAAGGACGATGAAACAGTCCTTGCATGGGTGACAGCAATCCAAGGAGCCAGGGACCCTAAACTATTTATTCATGGCTGGTGCCATTTACCCTTTCATCTAAAATATCTGTCGTTTACTCATAATTTTTTATTGGGGTTGTATTTGTTAAACTCAGTTATCTATGTTTTGCTGAACTTATCAAAAACCATTCATGTTTGTAAATTTTATCTGTACCAGAGCAATGCAAATTGCATGAGAGTAATCTGTCATTCAAGAGAATTGAAAGAATGTGCAGCGAGAACATCTGATGTTTACAGTTCTTCTAATGTTTAAAATGCTCAATAACAGCAAAAAAAAAAAAAAAAAAAAAAAAAAACCAGAATCCATTTACCCTTCTGAAAATTATGAAACCAATATTCTGCTCTAGGTAGAATTAAATCGAGAGACAGAGAAATGTGGGGACTTCTCTCAGTCATGTGTCATTACAGGAACATTTCTAGGATGTAAATGCATTCTGACCACTTCATCACTAGGCTCAGGGAACACGCACCAATGATAAAGGTTCTGTTCAGTAGTGGAGGCACAGCGTTGAGAAAGTTGCTCTTTTACCCAAAGAAAGGCCATAGAAATACACAAACAGGTGCTCATGGCCTTTCTTTGGAAGAACCCCCTCTCCTTTTACTCTGGTCTGTGGACCGTGTGGGGTACCAGCTCCATTTCTGAATTCAAGAAGGGGCATAGAACCCAGGCATGGTACTTAATATGTCACTCTCGTGTCCAGGAACATCTATTCAGAGATCAACCGGAAGTCCAAAATTTGCTGTCTGAATTAATCCTCAAAATTGTGATTCAGTGTTCTGAGCAAGGCACCCTGCTCCACACTGGGGCTGCCTTCAGTCATCTTGCCACCATGAGACAGTGTCCTGAACCCATCCCAGAATTGGTCTACCTCACAGTCAGAGAAACAAGAGTTCAAGACTGGGTGCTGCTTAGGTTTCAGCTCTGGGTCAGCCCTCATTTAATACTGGCCTTGACATTTAAATGAACTCATAAATTAGCGTTTGTTACTGAGCAGAGCCTGAGGTGGTCTCTCACTGAGCGAAGTATACTATAATGACTGTGGGCTATATGGGAAAGCAATGATGTCCTTTCCATGTCTCACATTTAAGAATTGAAGTCAGAAAAGTTATCTGCCTAAAGCCAGCCATTTAGCGAACCAAGGGCTCAGACTTGTGATCTCTAAATTACAGTTGAGGGCTCTAGTCACTGAACTTAATGTTGTCTTTAATATATAACTAGAATAATTATTTTAAAATGAAGGAATACAGAAATGTTGGGGGATTTTTTTCACTCACATATTTTATTCTCCAACACATACTCACTCTGGCATCTCACATGGTATCACACTACAAGATATTAATAAAGCATAAGGTTACCATATGGGTATTCAAAGTTTTAGTAATTCCCCACTGAACATAATACCCTTGGCATTGACCAGCTATCTTTATCTAGAAGATGCATGGCCAAATAGATTCTAATACACATCTGTAAGTAAGTAGGTTGTGACTATTAAATTGAACACATGGCTCAAAACTATGGTGCAGCTGTTGCCTGAAGCCCATAGCATCATCTTTGCCCTGACTAAATCTCTCTTTTATTCCAGAATTTTCCTGCTTTGCAGAAATGGAAATTCTGCCCAGAAGTGAGAGTGAAATGGAGAGACCAGACGTGAGAGTTTTAGAGACAGCAGTCTCCATGAAGCATTTCCTGGCTGCTCACAATACCTTCCACTCCCTTTGTCAATCCTGGAAGACCCAGATTGCAGAACCTTGCTCTGTTTCTCCAGAGTCAAGGAATGGGTTTTGTGGCTTCTTACTTTATGTAGTTTGAGTGACCCTGAGTTTCCCTTTTCATGTAGAAACAGATACACATGTGTGGTTAGTTTCCAAGTCGTTTTAGAAGAGCCCCTGAACGAACGAACCATAATGAATAAAGCTTTTGACCTTTTGAGAGACACTTATGTTGAGATTTTAGTACTGTATAAACTTTGTGGGTTTTCTTGGGTTATAAAATATTATTTTATCTACTACCTGCATTGGTTTGAACATAGCTGTCCCTATAAAGCTCAGGTTGAAATTGCATTCTCCCTGCAATATTCTAGAAAGAGGTGAGCCCTGGGAAATGTGTAGGCCATTGCATAGCACTCAGGTCTTTCCATGGGAGAGAGGATGGTGCTGAAGCCAGCCCAGTGCCTCTCTCTGCCCCCATTTTCCCCTTTGTTCTGCTAGGTCATAGCACTAGGTTTCTGTCATATGTAGTTGTACAATTTTTATTTCCAAGCTTCAGAATCACCGGGTTAATCAACTTCCTTCCTTTATAAATTATCTGGTATCTGAAATTATATTATTAAAACAGAAAGAACATTAGGGTACCAGTTGTTGCATACATTTGAGGCAGATGATAGGGTGAAATTCCATGACCAGGATATAGAGTGAATCTCACATATTCTGGAGGTATGAGTAGCCATAGATTTGGGGTGTTTGAATTCTATACAGTAGATTTAACAGAGGACCACATCACATCAGATATCTAAAGGATATTAGCAGTAACTTGTCCCAACTATTTACTTGATGTGAAAGACATTGAATTCTAGAAATGATGGGAAATGATGATGTGTCTTGTTTGGAGCTGTTCATATGGCAGAATTCCAAAACATGGAACGCTGAGAGTTTCTTTAGCCTAAAGCCAACCATGGCAGGCTCCACAAGAGTACCGCAAGACTCATGACCACGTGATTGAGGGGATCCTTGTATACCCACACATGTGCCTCTGCATCTCCCCTTTGTTGACTCAAAAACCAGAAAGGTGTCTAAAATTTAGGGCTGCTTCAGGATAAGAGAAAGGCAAAGCAGCACACAGCAGTAGTGGCCAAGGCTGTGATGGCAGTCTTGAGTGACAGTGGCCTAAGATGTCTTAAGCTATAGGAACATTAGAGAGAGGTTAGCCATGGCCTCCTGCAGTTGTTAATGCCCTTTGCTTGGTGGGCTGGGCTCCACACATTTGTATTACACAAGGTGTCATGTCATGAAATTCCACCTCTCAATTATTATAACTTTGAATATTGTCATGTTTCAGTTAAATAGACAATACTAAGTGTGTTCTAAGAGTCTTTAAAAGTGTTTACTGAATTTGTTCTTTGACAACTTCATACACATGTAAAATGAAGTCTTGTTACTATAACATATTCTTTCTCATCTCCCTGTTGCTTCTCACCTCCCTGCTACCTTTCCCACATTCATGTCCTTTATTTCCCACATTCATGTCCTTTATTTGATGTTCTTTTTTTTTTATTGATTTTGCTCTTTGACAATTTCACCCATTATATAAAGCACCCCTGCTGGCTCCTGAGTCCCCACCCCTACCCTCTTACATTCAGGACTTTTGGGTTCATTTTGAAGCCACTTAGCTTGACCAGGTTCCTCTGTGTGAGATACGGATGAGAACTATTGCTTGGAGCCTGACAGGCTCCTCAGTGTGTAGATGACAGAAACAAACAAACAAACAAAACAAAACAAACAAAACAAAACAAAAATCCTGTTCCTCCCTATAGTTAATAGTTCAACACAGAGTAGTGGAGTCCTATGAACTCCTCCTTAATCCTCTTATATAGGCTCATTGCAAACAGCAACATCTGTTGTAAGGTTATAGCAACATCGTCTATGCCTTGTCCAGGAGACAATGGCATTTCGTATCTGTTTTTCCCATCTCCTGACTCTGACATTCTCTCTGCCCCTTCCTCCTCTATGATGATTCCCAAAAATTAGAGAAGGTGGTCCAGATGCCTGGCTTAGGGATGAACACTCAGTTGTCATATCTTCCAAGATCCTTGAACAGTCCTGTGTCTCTGCATTCATTCACTGCAATAATTGCAAAATGAAGTGTCTCTGATTAAAGCTGGGAGAAGTAGCATTTGTCTGTGGACATAAACGTACATATCTAGGAAAGCAGCTTGGTGCTTTGACAGCTTGGCTAGACAAAGTAAGTTCTCCCCTAGGGCCTGAGTCTTCCTTGGCCATGGGCGTTTGGTTCTGCAGGTTTATAGTATCTGGTATGGATTCCTTCCTGTGGACCAGATCACAAATCCAATCAGAGAGCAGGACAATGCTACTTTTTAAGTGTAATTTCCTTCCTGCGTGAAACATAATTCAGATGACCAGAGATCCTGGAGGTGAAGAGGAAAGCTACACAACACAACCAGCAAGTCCTCGGGGTGAAGCTTTGGCTGTGCTTAGTCCACACTTTGTTTTCTGCCTGTGGTTTAACAAAATGACTCCTAAAAATTACTTCCTCCTACAAACTCATACAACTAACTGTGAAATAAATACTTTAGGTCATAAAAACAAGATGAGCTCCAATCTACTTCAAGAGTAATTGTTGTCAGATAGATTTAAAGCCCATCATTCTTTGTTCTAAAGCAGAAAGAAGCAAATACAGCCATGGATACCCAGCATTGAAGTGCAGTGGGAAGAGGCTAAGACACAGAGAGAAGAGGCATCCTAATTACACACACTTACATGGGAGCATCCATGTAGGAGCATCTACATGGGAGAATCTACATGGGAGAACATGCATGGGAGCACCAACATGTAAAAACTTACATGGGAGCATCTACACGGGAGCACCTACATGGGAGCAGCTCACATTCTCCTATTGATCTGGATTGATGGGAATTGACATTAAGGCCAATTTTAAGTTTCTAAAATGTTTTTAAAACCACCTGAAGGACCCAGTTTCTATGCACATCCTACTTTCCAATGCTCTAACAGACCTGGACCATCTGTGATCTGTGATATCCCTGTTTCATCTCAGGTGGGCTGAAGTTTGGCAGGAAGATGATGAACACATACATGCTTTCCATAAAGTCACGTGATGATCAATTCATGCTGAGCCAAGACATCGGGATTCTGGGACCATAAGACATTTGCCACAGGAAGTAACAGGAGCCACAACCCAGGCTAGGCTTTGAGGGGGTCCCTCATTTAATGGCAAGGTCAACACCATGCTTTGCAAAGCAAGGTCTTTTTCAAAGTGACATCTTTGAAGCATTTGGACCACAGGCTAAATTCAGCTCTAGCAATGCCATATGCTTGTATGGAGGTAGCAGAGTCAGCAACTAAGAAATCTCTAAGGGGTTCATCTCCAGTTTTGTCTGCAAAGCTTTCCCCTTCTGCTCATTGTTATATACTCTAACACCACAAATGCTCATTGCTGAAGGAAAGCTGGAAACACGTTCTTAACTCTGAGGAACAACGACAGGAACACACCTGGCCAAAGCTCTTTAAGAACTACCTTTTTGCTAAGAGTAGCCATCAGTTTTTTGGGACTTGTTTTTGTCTGTCCATTGAACAAATATTTGTTTGACCCTATTAAATGCCAATCATATAGTTGCTCCCTGTGTCCCCAACAATGCATGGAAGTTGCAGAATGATTCGAAGGACTTCGTATCTATTCAAAGAACAGAGTATCAGTTGTATCTTTAAAGGGTTATCTACCCATTTTTTGGCAAATGCTATGTACAAAAGAATAAAATTGCACAGGAGCTGGTGGTATTTTCCAAAGACAAAGTGTTCTGATTGTAATTGCATTACTTCCATGGAGTTTCTCAGGGAGATCTGGCTACATCTCTTCTCCCCATAAAACCTCCTGAGTGATGACTTTCCTCCCACCTCTCAGAAATGTCACTTTATCACCTTCCTTTTCCTCATACTTTTGTAATGCAATCAAGAGGCAGCAGCAGCATGTCCAGGGCAAGCTCTGTCCCAAATATGGAGTATTAATGAAACATAAATATAGCTGCATGTTCCAGGAAATGGCTCTGCACCATGCAAACCAAGCTGAACTTACATTTGTTTTGCATTTGTTTTGTCAGAGGCCAAAATATGCAAACTGCATCTACTCTTGTCAGTGTATTGGAGCAGAAGAAAATTTTATTAAAGTTACATCTACTATGCCTGATTTTCTAAAGATATTTTTATAATGCTACCTTAAAAAAATAATAAGCTATTCCTTACCCGAATTGAGAATGTCCAACCATTACAGCCATCTACTAAAGCCAAGTACTGAAGCCTTCATGTAAATATGTGGTCATAAATGCAAGCCTAATTATATGTAATTTACTACCTATGTAGACACAATTACAGGGTTTGTGATTGATCTTAGACTTGTTATACAAGAAAATAAAAATTTTCAATAAGAAACAAAAGACATTTAGTGATTTCCATGATGGTGTTTTGCTTGATACATAAAAATACTAAAATGGTTATAGAATTTGTATTTTCTGAGATGATAAAAAAAGAAACTATTCTAGCATTGCTCAAGAATTATAATCCAAGATAGATGCTTGTTCACACTGCTTTAGTCATAGGAAACTTTGTTTTCCTTGTTAAGGAGTCATTAAAAATAACAACTGCCCTTTTTAAAAATAACCCACAAAGTCTAGTTAGTGCTGACCACGGCACAAGTGTGTGGGACTGTTCAGGGGAGCATGTGGAATCTACCAGTGATCATATCCTCAGAAGAGAAGTACTCTCTCTTCTCCAGCCACTATCCATCCACTGCCAATAGCTCCTTAGTAAGAGGTGGGGCCTAGAGATCATCTATTTCGGGGTAAAACATAGAGGAAATTGGAAGGGAGAAATGTGGGGCTAGATACAATCCTATCTTATTATCTAGCTGCATGAAATTCTCAACAACAAAAAGCTAAAATCGGCATTTGTACCTAAAAACAGAGAGAAAACCATGGAACAGTGTAAAGATGATTTCTCACACACAAAGACTGTGAAGGGTGGGCGGCTCCATCTCTACAGTGCCTCCCAGTCCTCTGCGGAGACCTACATCTATCACGCCTAAGAACACCAGCTCTTTACTTCTGTCCTTGGGTCAGGTTTTGTTGGATGCAAGTGCACTGGAGAACACTCCGGTGCTTGGCCATCCACATAGCATCCGTCGTCTGTGCCTTGAAGTCTGACAGACTTGGAGGACTCTTTTCTCCACACCAGTATGACACATGTCCTCTTCTCATGGGAATCACTTCTGGACTCAGTGCACTCAGAAGACCTCCTAGAATACCCCATACCATAGCACGGCCCTTCGTCCAGTCTCCTGGGTTGGAGGTACATACCACTACGTACTGTTTCACCTTTCATGTGTCCCTCTTCCTAGAAGGTAGAACTGGGTTAGAATGAAGAATATATTTTCTCACTGTTGTATCTCTGGGAACTTCATGGTACTTGGACCATAGTGGCAATACACAGAGTTCTGGTAAATAAATAAATAATAAAGCAACAATACATCTGTCATCAGAAAATTCCACGGGAGAAGGCACCATGTGTATTGGTAGGAAATGATTCATACAGTGGCTGATAGTTTGAATGCTTAGCAATATCAAAATCTCTTCTATATACTTGAGAAGGGCTGAGAGAATGAAAAGTATTAGAAGCACAGTCTCTGGTAGGGACCAACCCCATATAGATACAGAGCATATGTCACCCTCAGATCTTATCGCTATACATCAGTCAGACCTGGGGAGGGGCTGAGTAGCCATCTCTGAAGTTGTGTCATTGAATGGATTCTCACTGAGTTAAGTCTAACATAGCCTGTATAGAAAGTAATGTTTTCAATAAAGGGCTCAATAATTATTCAAATGCATATCACTATAGAGAACAATAAGGACTTGTGTTGCAAGGTAGCATAAGCCAGGGGTAAGAGATCACAATGACGTAGGGGTATCAAATATTCTAGATCCTAAACCAACCAAACCTCACTTGGAAGCGTAGGCCAGTCTCTAAATTGAAGCGGTTATCCTGTGTCTTCTGCATCATAGGTGTTGGGGTTACAGGCTTGCACCACCATGCCTGACCCGGGCGAGCACACTTGATGAAACCTCTAACATCTTAGAAGTGTTCTCTCCTAAAAGATTAAACCCAAACCAGAACTTCACAAATATACATATAAAGCCAATGGAAAAATCTGTGCTTGTCACACTTGAGGAGTGTGGTTCCCCTCATCAGCTGAGGTGGCAGGTGCCCTGCTTTTAGCTCCTATGTGAATTATGAGAATAAGAGAAGTCTGAAAGTACCTAAACCAAACCATGATTCACTGACATAGATCTGTGACTCCGTCGCTGGCAGCCCTCCTACACCATTCCTGTTCCACTTGGAACTGAGCCCCCTGGGATCGATGTCACCTTGAACGCAGCAAAGGATCCGTGACTGCCCTGCTGTACCTTCCACCTGTGCCTGGTGCCTCTCAGCTTCACGTGCCATCCTATCAATACATATTGACTAAATCCATCGTATCGCTACATATCACTATCTAAGACATTAGCTTTAATGTTGCTATGTTCTTATAAATGTGTCTTCTGCCTCCCAGAGGCACTTCCCTGCATGCCTTGCAGTGGCATGTCCCTGTAACAGAGGGCTTGTCAGGATTATGACTATGTCAAATGACTACACTCGAAGGCATTGATTCTCAACCTTCCTAATGCTGAGACCCTTTAACACAATTCCTCATGCTGTGGTGAGGCTCAGTCACAAAATTACTTTTGTTGTTACTTTATAACTGTAGCTTGCCACTGTCATGAATCATCGTGTAACTATCTGTTTATTCTGATGGTCTTGGGTGACCCACAGAGGGGTGGTGACCCACAGGCTGAGAACTTCATCTACCAGCCTTATACTCTAAGGTCCTTAAATCTTAGACCCACAAAGGCTATCTGAACACTATGCTGACTCCTTCTTCTCCCCTAACTCACAGGAGATGGTTGTGAGGATAAAGAGCGGGGAGCGGGCAAGGCAGAAGAGTACAGGTTCCAAGATGATGCTACGAAGCAGATTTAACAAGCCACCCTCCCCAACTAACCCACAATGAGCTGAAGAGTGAGTGAGAGATGGCCCATTAGAGCCATTGCTGTACAGAAGCAATTTGAGAACATTGGTTTCACAGTTAACCTTAACAAATAATGGGACCGTAAATAGTTTTTAGAATCTCGATTTACTTTTAACTTTGCTTTCCATTTTTCCTTCTTTTTTTTTTTTTTTATTTCCCTCTCCTCTGCCTCCTTTTCTTATACTCTTTTGGTAGTTCTGGGGATGGAGCCCAGCTTAGCGAATGCTAGCAAGTAATCTCATAAGCTAGGTCTGCCTCAAGTTAGCTTTAATTATGGCACATTATAGATAATGGGAAGTCTGTATATATATATATATATATATATATGAGTTTCATGCACTCAAACTCCACTTGTCTCCTTGTCCCTCTGCCCTTGCAAGTCACCCAAATCATAGAAAACATCTTGTGGTGGAAGCTACACTTTTAGATCATTAGGACCTTCTTGCACCCAGCAGTTCTGAGACGGGATAGATATTGGGATAGATCAGCTGAAAGTCCTGGATCTCAGACTGGGGCTAGCTATGTTGGTCAGCTCACCAGCTCTCCCACAACCACACTACCAGGGTGAGCTCTCAGCACTGCTTGGACTAGCCCGCCCAATGCCGCAGCTGCCATGGGGCGGGATCAGCTCTCCAGCTCGGCTCACCTGAGCCTTTGCCACTAGAGCCTGCTTTCCTGAGTGCTGCGGCTGGTGAGAGGTGGCGCCAGCTCTCCAGAGTGCCACAGACAATGAAGAGCAGGGCCAGCTCTGCACAGCTCTTGGACATCAGCATGGACCCAGACAAGGGACATCTGCATGGTCTTTAGTGTTAATATGAACCACAGCCATGGAACCACACTCCTCCTACTGCTGCATGGCTGGCCACAGACCCAGACATGGCCCTCAGCAGCCTCACGGGCTAGGACTTCATCATGGCCCCAAGTGGCAGGGCAGGCTACTCACAACAGGCCATTCCTCTCCACCCCCATGTCTCCAGCTCCATCTCTCTTCATAATGCTCAAACTGTCCTGCTTCTCCTTCTCTCCCATCTGCCCACCACATACTTGCACACTGTAATGGCTCCTACTGCAGGCAGGGCCATGACACTGGTGGCCTCTGTGTGTCCACACCCTACCCACACTTTATGGCACACTTAAACATATTTTAAATAATCAGTGTTATGTCATTAAGCAAACTATGGTTTTCACCCCACTCCATCACCCTGAGAAGTCTGTTATTCATCTTGGAAAACTTGGGCTGTGACTCCACTAAATAGTAACCCCTTATTCCCTGTTCCAGCCCTCTGGCCTCTGGCCACATCCATGTTACCTCCTCTCTTTATGAATTTGAGCATAAGTACCTCACATGCGTGAAGTTACACCATGCTGTATCTATCCTCTTGTGACTGGTTTGTTTTGATAGCAAAAGACCCTCTAGAGCAAGTGGTTCCCAACCTTCCTAATGCGTAGAACTTTTAATACCATTGCTCATGTTTTGGTGATTCCCCCACCTATGCAATTGTTTTTGTTACTACATCATAACTGTAATTTTGCTACTGTTATGAATTGTAATGTGAGCATGTGATATGTAGGATATCTCATATGCAGCCCCATGAAAGGGTCATTAGACACCCCTAAGTGTTTCAGCTCACAGGCTGAGACCCACAGCTCTAGATCAGTACTTTAGTATGCATAATATTTCCTTTGATTCCCAAGGCTCAGTGACATTTCCTTGTATGTATATACTACATCTGTTTTACCCAGTCATCTGTCCATGGATTCTTGGGCTACCTCGACTTCATAGATGTGAGCAATATTGCCACAACCTTGGGCTGTAGAGATCTCTCTCTGCTGCCAGTTCTTTGCCAGTGTATATCCAGTACTTGAATTACTTCCTTATGGTAATTCCATTTTTAGTTTTCTGGTAACCTAGTCTGGTGTCCATAATGGCTACACCATCACCTATTCCTAGGAGTAGTGCAAAATATTTGTAAATTTTGGGTTTGTTTTCTCCCTCAAAAGCAAGCAAACAAATAAATACCATCACCTCCCTTCTCCCAAAACAAAAAGCAAAACAAAACAAAAAATCAACTACATGCATAGCACCAATATCTATTTTAGATTTTAATTGGAATCTCTAAAAATGGGCCCCACAGTAAGAACTAGTCCCACATATCTAAAATGTACTCTTCTTTTCTGTGTTGAGTCACAGCCATGTCCTCCTAGAGCTGGGCACCGTGGCTGTAAGGTGGCTTTGAGGTTTGAAGGGATCATGGCAGCCAGCATGGTGTTTGGAAGTGGTCTGTTGGGAACAAACTTGTCCTCCCTGAAGGTGACTTCCTGTCTGAGGCCAGCGGCACACGAGCAGGTTCGGTGAAATGTCTTGAGAACAGTATGGCCATATCTGGAGTAGATTAACAAGAAATGTAAATTTGCCTCCCAAAATAGACTTTTAAATTACTTTCCATAGGAATTCCCATGATGCCTGAGGCTCTAATTAAAAAGCCTTCTGAACTCCAACTAGATATGGAATTTTTTACACCTTTCCTGAATTTTCTTTGGAATAATAATGCTTCCTTTAAAAGAAATGAGAAATCTGCTTTTGCATACAGCTGAGAACAGGTGGTGTCTGCCTTTCTGAATCTGCCTTTTTAGCTTAACACCCCGTCCTTCAGGTCCATCCATCTCACAAACAGGACTAGTGAGATAGCCCAGTGAAGATCCACAGCATCCACTTCAGGCAGCTCACAACCACCTCTGACTTCAGCTCCAGGGGATTGCTTGCTTTTGCAGGAAAAGTACACTCATGTGCACATGCCTGCCCTACCCCATCACTAAAAATAAGCTTAAAAATAAAAACTCATAACTATACAGAGTCATAAGTGATCATTTGGAGGAAAAAAAATCATTTAAAATGAAATTAGAAGATTTATTTTTTTCATGGCTAGGAAACCCTCTACACACACACACACACACACACACACACACAAACACACCACACACCACACACATCATCATCATCATCTACTCACAACCCAGTGAACACAGGGTTGATTGCATATCTCAATTTTTGCTACAGTAAACATGGATGCATGGATATGACTTGATTTGCTGGTTTATTTTTTGTTGCATATTTTCCCAGAAGTGGGATAGATAAAGTGTCCAGTAGACACACTGCTAGGGTTTTGAGGAACCCTCCAAACCATGCTCCACCTTTAATCTACATTCTCTCCACCAGAATATAAGTTTCTTTCTTTCTGCATCCTTACCAATAATTGTTATATTTGACTTTTGGATAATAGCCATTCTGACTGGGATATGAGCACCGGAAGAGATGTATTAATAAGTAGAGGCTTTGAGGGCTAGAAGGGGAAGGAGGGGTTGGGCCATGGGTTCTACAATACAGCGAGTCAGAATCAGCAGTCTGTGACACTTGACCGCACAGTGACTATAACTCACGCCAACCTCTCAGATGTTTATGAATTCTTAGAAGAGTCTTAAGGCTCCAAACACAAGGAACAATGAGATGTAAGTGCCAATTATCCCAACTTGAAAAAGACGTAGTATGCATTTATGGAATTATCACATTGCACTCCATCGATACATATGGTTATTATGAGTCAGGAAGAAGACATTTCACAAAGTAAATTCAGGTTATTATCTCATAGGCAACAATTTTCAGAAGGCTGGGAAAGGATTCTGAGTTCATTGTCTATTCCATCGTCACTTGACAGACAAAAATCAAATTTTTAGAAACTGTGAACATCTTGCAAAATTGAATGCTTGAGGATAGCTAGAAATGTTTTGAATAGAAAAGAAAGTGCAGGCGGGTGACTTTCACTATCAGCTATTAACATGTATCATGAAGCAACGAAGAGAAAACTGAAGGTCTAAAGGCACTGTCCAAGGAAGGGAAACACATACAAACTCACTTTGGTATTTAAAGCAACAAGCCATTGTGGACTAGTTAATGAATTTTACTGAGACAAGCAGCAACCCCCCGGGAAGGATTAATTATAGACGGTTGCCTCTGAGTTCATAGAAAAGTTAATTAAAACATGAAAAGTGCATGCTGGACGTGAACAGTGGGAAGAACTCTTTCTTGCTGGTATAGAGGAAATGATGCTGTCACTCTGAAAAGGAGTGGGTCACCTTATGTAAGGAAGAATGTCCATCCTGTCACCCAGAAACATCACTCTGGCTGCTTATCTGCAAACAAATGAAAATATACTTAAAGAAAGAAGGCAGATGTAAGAAGACCCATGGTGGCTTTACTCTCAACAGCCACGCGCGCATACTACACTAAAGGTGACAGATGAAAACACCACATACAGAAGAGCCAGACAGGAAGAGCGCTTACTTAGGACTCCATGCATGTGACGTCTTCAAAGCGGCAAAGATAATCAATTGTGATGGAAGTTAGGGCAGCAACGGTTTGTGGACTAGCCAGGGAATGTGGAGAGAATAGACGGGAACAGGGCATGAGGCTTTTTCTCAGGGAAAGGAAGTATTCCACATCTGGTTTGCAGGCATGGTTACATGAGGTATGTATGTGTCAAACCTCATCAAACCGCAAGCCTTTCCATATGCATCGCGTATCTTAATAAAAAGTAACCAGAGATGCATGTTATATTTAAATGATTGATAAATATAATTATTTAAAATTTTAAACTTCTGTCATCAATCAGACCATGAACAATATTAAAATTAAATTGAGAACTAGAAGAAATAACTGCGTACAAGTGGTTCAGTTCATACTCTTAATTTAGAGAGAAATTCCAAAGCTGGGGGGGGGGGCAGAGATTTCTTCAAAAGAAAAATAAACAAAGATTATAGACAGTTTGTAAAAGAAGTTTGTAGGTCCCAAAGAGCTATTTCAAATTCATGAACCAGAGGCTGAAATATCTCTGTATTAATCGCTTTCTGTTGCTGTGATAAAATACCGTGACCAAAGATAATATACAACGTGAAGACTTTATTTTAGCTTCTGGTTCTAGAAGAGTCCATAATGATGGGTGAGGGGAGGCAGCAGCAACAAACATAGATCAGACCTTTGTCTCACACACAGGAACAGAGAGTACAAACCGGAAATGTGGTGAAGTCATAGACTCTCAAAGCCCGACCCCCAGTGACATACTTCCTCTTGCAAGGCCGCCCATTGTAGGGCCCCATAACTTGTCCAATGTATACCACTAACTGGGGAGTACGTGTTCAAACACTTGAGTGTGTGGGAAATGCTTCTAATGCCAATCACCACCTGTCTAATAGGAGAAGAGATCCATAGATAGAGGTGGAGTGTCTGTGCGCATTTGAACCTTTAAAAGGCAAAAGATAGGAACACCTAACTAACAACAGTGAAAGGAAAAACAGGCAATGCCTTCTCAGCTTTCTGGGGTTTTCCATTCTCCTTCCAGGATCACAGTTTCTCAGCTGGAGGCCCAGGTGGTTTCTGGGAGTTTAAACTTAATTCAGACTCCCAGTTCTCTGGTGTGGTCTGCTGCCAGCTCTGAACTGTCTGGCAACTGCTTGCAACACCTGCTGAGCAGCATGCCACCTTGCAAGGCCCCCATCAGAACGACACTCAATACACAGTGTTCCTGCAGTCTGTGCTGTAGAAAGTGCCATCTTATCTACTCTAGGGGTCCAGCACAGTGCCTGGCACATGTACATGTTCAATAACGGGCTTTATTTACTGAAACAGCATGTCTATATTAGAAAAGTGTATCTAGCATTGGCAAAGTTTTAAACTGTGATGTATTTACTGGTAGAAGCACAGACAGGCATAATCTTTGCGGGAGGGGGGTTGTGCAATGGATTGGGTTCTCCAGAGAAAATAAAGCAAATCTCACAATTTAAAGATTTGCCCCAACCTCAAGGATTTCCACTTTGATTGATGTACATTGCTGTATGTCCCTTCACTTCATGAGTCCCCACCTGAACAAGAGTCTGGTATGTGTTGAGTATATATCTAAAGACAGACTGTTCTCAAAGGTTACATTGAGTCATGTTATGTCCATACAAGGAATGCTACATCTTTTCAAACAAGAAGAAAACACGAACACACGGAAGAACCTGGTAAACATTATAAAAGGTGAAAGAAGCCAGCAAAAGGAGGGCAGGTACTGTCCGATTCCACGGATGTAAGGTAAGGGGCACAGACATATTCTCACACAGAGAAAGTAGAAGAAGAGGAAGGTGAGGAGTGACAATCTGTAGGTGACCTACATGCAGCTCGGTCTTCAACTGGAACGGGGGCAATCCCAAAAGCTGTTGCCTGTCCATGGGCTATATTCCTCTAGCTGGGCTGCCTTGTCTGGCCTCAGTGAGAGAGGAAGCACCTAGCCTCACAGAGACTTGAAGTTCCAGGGTGGGAGGACATCTAGGGGTACCCTACCTGCTCAAAGGAGAGGGAGGGGAAGAGGGATGGGGGAAAAGGATTGTGGGAGGGGATCACTGGGATCGGGCAGTGAGTGGGATGTAAAGTGAAGAAGTAAAAAGAACTTTTAAAAAAGAACAAAACCAAACCAACCAACCAAATAAAGTTAATTAATTAATATAATTCATAGGTGAGTAGTTTCAGACCTGCAGGATGGAAATGCTGCCTGGAATCTGCAGCACAGTAAGCATATGCATTTAAACTGTGTTCAAATACTAGTTATGTTGTATGTGAGTTAGGTTTGCAATGTGAAAAGGGATGACAAGGGGCTGGGGTAATGACTCAGCAGTTAGAAGGCTTTCCATGTGAGTGAGAGGACCAGAGCTTGGATCCCCACAACCCACATAAATACCTGGTGAGTATGGACCCAGTCAGTCTGTACTTCCAGACCTATAGATCCCCAGAGCAAGCTGGCTATTGAACTAGCCATAGCAGAGAAATCTGGATTTAGAGGTACATTATTCCCACCTAAACTCATGTACACTGCGACGCAAACATGCCTAAATACATATGTGCACCACACACACACACACACACACACACACACACACACACAGGAATAAAAAAGAAATTAAGAGAATGACCAGCCCAGTAGGGTCTGGTAGACCGGGTGTTATTCGTTGGGGGCTGTGGAGCTGGTGAGAATCGGAGAGCTCAGAGAAACAGAGCAAATGAATAAAAGACCAGTATCATCCTCTTCGGTATCCAGGGTGGCAAGAAAAGTGACAGAAACCTGGGCGGGGCCTACTGCTTAAGGACCCATTCAACCCTCAGTGTGTACATAACAATATAATCCCCCAGAGCCCCGGGAGGTGACAATCACTACTGACCTCATTTCACGGATGAGGAACAAGCATCTCAGAGGCTAAGTGGCTTTGTGAAGGGTACCCGTCATTGAAGCAGGCAGGATACAAACCCATGAGTTCATGCCCATAAGCGTAAGGCAGTTCTCATGGTCACTTCCTGGGCTCTGTCCCTAGAGACTCAGGAAGCGGTGCTCAGCCCATCATCACCCTGAGTCTCCGAGGAGCCTGTAGGCAGCCCTGATGCTGCCAGTCTGAGAACCAGAGGCCGAGTACATTTACGGTGTATTGTAAATGCTGTGATAAAGCACTCTAGTTACTTTCCAGAGTTAAATCTAGTAAGTAATCAATAATGGATGAGTAACCCACAGACCAAATTAATTTACCCCAAATGACTTGTTATTGATATGTGGGTAATTGGTAGCAGCATTGGTTGATAATCCAATTTAAAAGCTGTTACTTATTTAACTATATTGCAGCCAATATGAGGCAATGTGTTCTCCTGACAGGCCTGCTGGGAGTCTAGAAAAATGGAAAATCAAGGAACAGCATTTACTGTAAAACCACCCTAACGGTACAATATGGTCTGCTAATCAGCAGAAGAGGCAATATGACTACAGCATCTCACCCTCTCCTTCCCTTTGCTCTGTCTGCACTCTGCTGTTGCAAGAGAGGTTGCCTTGGATACAAGTATCCTTGGGCAGGCAAAGCCTGTCCCCTGTGGCAAATTAGCAAATTGGCATCCAGATTTAATAAATGTACTTCTTATTAATTTTACAAGAAGTCTGATGGCCCCTAAAGTTTGCTAACCTTTTAAGAAACTGAGAAGTTTTGGACTCCCCAAGTTGGTAATTGAACCCTGGGCCCATGTTACTGAGGGACTTCTGAAGCCATGAACGTAGTCCCAGGGGAATAAGGAACAGAGAAAGTGGGCCTGAGTGGGTGAGCTGGCTTCTGAAGAACTACATCCTTAAGTATGGCCCACTGCGTACGTACTTGAGCAGCTACCCTGTGGAGAAGAATAGCAAGTGCTGCAGTCAATGACAGGTCTCAGGCTTAAGCATCTCCCATTCAAAGTCATCAGTCTAGCCTTGAGGCCACAAAGATGCCTTCTACTGTCTGGGGTCTTCCAATTCTGTGAGTCTCCTAGACACAGAGACTGCTGGTGCCAGTAGGTATGGTCTCATGTCATTCCTTAGGTTCGGAATCATTCTGTCCTAAGTATGAGAAACTGGGGATGTTGTGGGGCATGGCTACTGCCACTCCAGGATCTATGTGAAGGAAGATGTGGTGTGGACACTTAGGCCAGATCACTTCTTTATTAACAAACTCTACCTTATTAACAGTCCATTCCACTCCCCTCTTTAAATATAAGATCTCATTCTATAGCTTAGGTTAGCCTGGAGTTCACTGTTTACTCTTGAAATTGAAATGCAAGTAATTGGCTGATCTCAAAACTTGCAGAAAACCCCCTTTATCTCCCACCCAAGTGCTGACATTTCAAGCATGCCCTACAGATTCTCCCTTTTTTATTGTCTCAGAATTGTATACATGAAAATAATGTGTTGATCAAATACAACCCCATTCCATCCCCTCCAATACTTCCCCTACCCTTGCACTACCACTACCCATCCCACCTACTGAGTCAACCCAGTGCTTCCTGAGTGTGTGTGGCCATCCACTGGCTCTCCCTTTCCCAGGATCCATCAGTTGCTAATATCACCTTAGCTAAGGGTGGGGCTTCATGACACTTCCTCTGTTCATGCTGGGATACCATCTAGGTTGATTTTAGATAGATTCAGTGCATGCAGTCACAGCTGCAGTGAGTTTTTGTGTGCAACTTCCCAGTTGTAGCTGGAAAAAAAAAAAACTGTTTCGTTATAATCACCACTATCTCTGGACCATACCAACTTTCTGCTTCCTCTTCCGTGATGTGGTACAGATACAATGTATACAATACAATGCAATACAATGAAGTATTATACAATGGTGAAGAAAATGAAATTTTAAAATTTGCAAGCAAATGGACAGAATTAGAAATAATCATTCTGAGTGGGATACCACACAGATCCCAAAGACAAATAGCATCTGTTCTCACTCATGTCTGGATGTTAGCTTTGAGTCTTGAGGAAAACTTGAGCAACCCACAAAAGCCGGGATACTAGTAAGGGACCATGACCTTTAAAATAAGGGAGCTAGAATGTAGGTTTTGTAAAGGAAGAAAAGACAATAATGGAGCAAGAAAGGCTAGGTGGGGTCAGGGGTGGGAGAGCTGTATAGAAATGGGAAAGGAACAACTCTAACAACCTTTGAAAAGGTCATATGAAAGCCTCTACTGTAAAGACTTCCCAAATGATATTCACATACGTACATTTACTAATGTAGCTTAAATGGAGATCTTTTATAATAGGGAGGCAACAGTGTCTCTCCCAGACAACATAAGCTATCAAATAAAAAGCCAATGACAGGAGTGGGTTACTTCTTTCCTTGTTGGTTAGTGGGTCCCATGGACTCACAAACAAAGAAAATGTTGCTATGCTCTCGATTGCATTCTACAACTTGATAGTAAAACCCTATTGACAAAGACATCACACCCTTGAATCACTAAACATGAAAAAATCATGCTGGCACCACCCTGGAAGTGTCATCCTCACGGGCTAGATTTTACAGTGTTAGAGGGTGCCGGGCAGACTCCACAGGGAGAAACCCCATC
The DNA here is from genome assembly GCF_900095145.1 of Mus pahari. Lineage (NCBI taxonomy): Eukaryota > Metazoa > Chordata > Mammalia > Rodentia > Muridae > Mus > Mus pahari. The sequence continues at coordinate 76,378,309 of NC_034600.1, read as the reverse complement.
TGATGTCTGTGAACTCCGAGGGATACACATCTCCTTTTGTGTCACCCTTCCTCTGACAGCCCTTTAGGGTTGTCCTGTGAGCATCATCTGGCTGTTAGCTCTCTCATTACCTCACGGTGGAAAGAGAGAAAGATCAGAACTGCTCCCCACCGAGAAGCTGTGGGAAGTCTTGGGTTTCATGATCCTGTTGGTACAAGGAAGAAGCCGGAGTTTCAGAGACTCATTCACTCCCCAGTGAGTCTTACACAGCTGGGACAGGGACAACCTGGTACATTCATCTAAGGCCCAGTTTGCAAACAGTAGGAGGGAGTTGAAGGATAAAAAAGAAGAATTATGGAACTCTGACAGCGAAACTTCATATAGATCATGCTTGTGGTGATATCAAAGGAAAACGTTTCAACGTGGTCCCCAGTTGGTAACATTTTGGGGGATGTAGGCTGCCACTGGTGGTTGGCTTTGATGGTATATAGCCTCACCCTACTTCTAGTTTGTTCTCTCTGATCCATGTTTGTGATTCAGGTCTCTCTGCCTCCTGGTCCTGCATCTGTCTACCTGTTCCCAACCTTTCCACTCATGATGGATTCTTATCTCTCTAGAAGTGTAGCCCAAATACACTTTCCCTACTACAGGTTGCCATAGCCACTGGTGTTTTATCACAGCAACAGAAACCTAAAAGATAAAGTACCCTAGGTGGGGATCACCAAGACACTAAATTCCATTCAACAAAAGCCAGCCTGAAATGTAAAATCCAGTTGTCCTCACATCCTCACATATATCACTCATGGCCACTTTGTTTACTATAGTCATAGGGCTAAGTGATATCCATCCCAAGAGGTACATAGGCCAGTCTATAGAATTTGAGTGTCACTCTGTAAGGAAAGTGGGACTTTGACAATGTAAATCAGGCTAGCTTACTCTGGGAGGTTAAGAAGTTAAAAGGACAAATGACTCAACAGTAGACATCATCTGTGGAGGGTGACTGATTCTCAGACATAGAGACAACATGCCAGGATTGAAGACAGGTCCTTGTGGCTAAGTCTGTCTTGCAAGTGACATCCAACAAGGAAATGGGGACAACTGAATTGACCACAGAACAATTATGGCTACCTTGGAGTGAACAGGGAAACCCCTCTTCTTTAGGGTGTCCACAGCAAATCCCATCTTTGCAAACACCCAGAGCTGAGGCCCAGAGCTATCCTGAACTCCTGACCTACAGAAATAATCAGATAACAAATCTGAGTTGTTCTAAACCACCAATTTTGCGGTCATTTATTAAAGCAACAACATAAAATTAATGCATAGTTTCCATGTAAATTTCTCCTTTAATTAAAACATTTCCACTTGAGGCAGGCTTATTTTCCCTAGCCACGGGGCCTACTCAGTGTGAACTCTGGTTTCTTCTTGTTAAGAAATCACCCTGCTCAGAAGAAATAATGTCAAAGGTTCATTACAGATTTTTTTTTATTCCAATTTTTCAGATGAAAATCATTCGTGAATTTCCATGCCCCTTGCAGCATATGCAAACTGGGCTTCAGTCCTCTTAGCAGAACCAGCCAAGGGAGGAGCAACCCTATTCTCCCGAAGGCAAATGGATGAGATTTCCTCTGACCCCAGTGGTGGCTTCAATCATGTTTAGCAAAGAGTGAGTCGGCATTCTGGAACACATCAGCACGATGAAAGAAAAATAAAGATAGTGATCTACTGACCTCACAATCTGGTTCTAATATCATTTGTCTACAGAAGAATCAGCTATTAAAGAGTAATTTCCTCAAATTCATTTAAAAAGACCCCTTTAATCTAGCCATCTGTTGAGTTTATCTCAATAGAAATGAGGGAAATGTCAGTTAAGATCTGAGTTTCTGTATAAATGTAACGAAGATTAGATCATACTCTCTAGTCTACTGATAACATTGGCTTGATATATTATGGATATGTGTGTAAATAAAATGTGCAGATTTATATTACACACAGGTACACAGGACCTCTGGTTGATGTGATATTAACCCCATTATCATATGCAAGCCACTCAAACTCAGTGGCTTACAACACATAGTTGTCTCTCTATAATTCTATGAGCCAGTAGGTTGAACTGGGCTCAGTAGAAGGTCCTTCTGTTGGTTTTGTTCAAAGGGCTTCATGCAGCTTCAGATGTCTGGTGGCAGCTAGGAATGAATAGCCTAACTCAGATCAACCCGCACGCCTGGGTACTGAACATGGATGATTAGTGGGTCCTGTAGTTTATGGTTTCTTCCTAGACACTCTGACTTCACAAAACGGCATCCACAAAGGAGCTGTGAATACCTTTGTCTAGAACTGCTTTGTGTCTATTTTCAGATCCTCTGATCAAAGCAAGTCACAAGCCCAGCCTTATTTCAGGGGGTGGAGAAAGGGAGTCTTCCCCTTGACAAGAAAAGCGCTGTCACATTTCAAAGTTCATGCAGACAGGGATGGGAGGAATTCCTGGCTACTTTCATCACCCTAACCCCCCAAATTGCCAAGGTCTGTTTTCACTGATGACGCATGCCCGTTGTGGTGCGCTAGTGCTCTGGTCCACATTAGTCTTCATTCAGAAAGGCAAAATGGAACTTCCAAGTAAAATTGTGGATTAGAAGCCACATCTTTAAGATCAAATGAAAAAAAAAAAGTGGCTAAGAAACCAGAGATTCTATTCATATTAAGACAAAAAGAAATAAGCCTAGAAAGGATTTTCCCTACAAAGCAACAGCCAAGCCAGTACCCAACTGTACCATGCTGCTTGCATATAGAACATAAAAACCATCCTCAAAGAGATAACAGTGGATATAAAACATAAGAGAGGGGCAGGGGCTCAAAGCTGAGAGATTTTCAAGAGGCATCTACATGATACTTGTCAGAGTGTGTACACATAGCCCCAGACACACACACACACACACACACACACACACACACACACACACACA
>NC_034600.1:76354512-76375365 GCF_900095145.1 Mus pahari | reverse complement strand
ACACACACACACACACACACACACACACACACACACACACACACACATACACACACTATCTGAATTTAGCTATGAGTCTCAGAACTTGCCTCAGTATCCTGATGTGTGTGGCCAAAATGACCTCTCATGAACAAAAGCAGGTGGGTAAGCTCTTTGCTTTGCCAAGATATCCAGTTATAGAAAACCCCAAATGTGGAAAGAATCAATTCAAAGTGTCAGGGTCACCAGAGAAAAGAGAAGAAAACAGAACGTGCACGTAAACAGAGAGATAGTTAACGGAGAAGAGACTGGAGATCAGCAGGAGGGGAGGAGAACTAGAGGGTGGTCACATAGATTAGATAGACATTAAAAATACATACATGAAAATCTAAGAATGTAACTAATTACTACATATTATTAAGTCAGGTGAACAAAAACAGCAAAAAACTTCACAGAATATATTGTTTCATTGCATGTTTGTTTTTCTGTTTTTTATTAGGTATTTTCTTTATTTACATTTCAGTTGTTTTCCCTTTTCTAAGTCTCCCCTTCAGAACCTCCCTATCCCATCCCTTCACCCCTGCCTCTATGAGGGTGCTCCCCCACCCACCCACCCACTCCTGTCTTCCTGCCCTGGCATTCCCCTACACTGGGGTATCAAACACCCTTTGGCCCAAGGGCCACTCCTCCCACTGACATCCAACAAGGCCATCTTCTGCCACATATGCAGCTGGAGCCATGGGTTCCTCCATGTGTACTCTTTGGTTGGTGGTCCATTCTCCCAGAGCTCCAGGGGATCTGTAAATGAATTTTTTTTTAAATAATGAGGATTGCAAGATGACTGAGAAGGTAAGGGCACTTATCCCTGAGTCAAAGACCTGGTCCTCATCCCTTTGATCCACATGGTGAAAGTAAAACCACAGAGCTGCCTCTGACATTCACACAAATACCATGGCACACACAAAAACGCAAAATAAATAAATGAAATAAAATAATTTTTAAAAGAGTATAGAAACAAGTAAAGACTAGAGGACACATTCAGCTTAAGAGGCACAAAAACACAAAAAAAGAAACTCAGAACATCTAAGACACCCAATTGTCTTGACACCTCTACAACTTACAACTCCTCAAAACCAGAAACAAACACTGATAAGATGACTGAAATGTCAGTGCAGTTTCAGTGTGTGATCTCTGAAAATGATCAGTGACCACCAACAGGATTCAGAAAACAAATGTGCAGAGGGAAATCCAAATAGGTAAATCAGCTGCTGATTTGGAGGAGAAATTTAAAATATCTAGAAATAAAAAGGAGCAAAGAAATTTAGACCCTGGTGGGGGGAACAAAATGGAAAATCTAGAACTAGAAGAATCAGTCAGTTAATTGATAATAAATAACCCACTAAAATGAAAAGCGCCATTAACAGACAAGACTGGGTAAGGAGATGTTAAGGGGAATCGCTGGATTCAAGTCATCGGATAGGAGAAATGGGGAGAGGGTCTCTTTATGAAGGGGAAGGAGATAAAGACAGATAGGGGGAGAAGGGTAAAGGGGAACAGTAGATAGAATACAAGTGACCTGAGGGGAAACTGGGGAAAGAGAAGGTTCTGTAGCAATGAGGGGGTGGAGGTAAATACAGAAGAAAAGGGGAGGGGAAATAACGATAGGATGCCTAGAAAGGTCTCAAAGAATCACACTGTTAACTGTTTACCTAAGAAAACCCTTTAATACATATAATCATATAACTATATATGTACATACATATCTATCTACACATACATATATATGTGGGATATTTCTCATCTATGCCTACAGTGCTCCCTCCAAGAGCCAAAGACCACTTAATGAACCCCCCCAAACCAGTCCTGAGAAGCCCTCTTCTTAATTGTTGGTCAGGGCTGTCCAAGAGACCCCATATTATACATGCAGCCTATTACTGTTGCTGTTGCTTAACCCCCAGAGATAGAATGTAAGTCCCTATTGCTGAAGAAACATGAACTTCAGAAAAGGTCTGACACCCCTAAGCTGGAACTGACTCCATTCAAGGAGGACTAGCTTCCATACAAGTTCCAAAGCGTGGAGGCAACCAACAGCCCTGCCCAGCTATGATGCCTATGAACCACACCCACTACCAGCATGGCACCATAGCCCTAAGGGTGAACTAGCAGCATGCATAACTGGGCACTAACCAACAGCTCTCTTATTGGACACACTTACCAACCAACAGGGAGAAACTATACATGGGACTGGAAACCTTGATAACTACTCAGTGCTAGTAATTCATAGTTATTGGAAGAGAATCTGCAATTGCTAATTTACTAAATTAGCATAATCCCCAACAACAGTCTATAACCATTTGTCATTATACCCACAGAGAGGTATTGTCTTTACCCCTCATCAAAGATATGTCTCTTTGCAACAGATGAAGACCTCTACAGAAAAAACCAGAACCATACAAATGCAGAGCTCTGAATTTCTAGTGGGCATATTTCCAAAGTTTTCTCAGGCTTGGAGGAGGGGGAATGGTTGCAAGGGCTCGAGGACCAGGGAGGTTTTTTTTTTTTGTTTTTTTGTTTTTTGTTTTATTTATTTATTTATTTATTTATTTTTGCTATGAGATAATCTCCTAGTAATATCAGAAGATACAACCATGAAGTCTCATCAACATGACCGTTTAAATATGGGCCGAACAAGGATGACACCAGTGGACACGCCAAATCAGATGTGGAAAAATCCATGAGGCCTCAATTATAGACAAAGAATTAAGACAACTGAGTAAAACTGGTCCTCCTGGGGAATAGTACAGCAACTGGCTGTCCAGTGCTGAAAGGTAAGCCTAAAACACATATGCAAGTAGCATTATATAGACTATATATGTTATATTTAGGAATATGTCCCTCCCCCATCTCTCTTGATAGATAGATAGATAGATAGATAGATAGATAGATAGATAGATAGATAGATATAAGATTATCTCCTAGAAATATAGATGATATAGGTATAGGTATAGATATAGATATATGCATGTGTATGTGTGTATACACACATACACACACATGTATATGTATGTGTATATATATAAGATTATCTCCTAGTAATGTATGTATACATACATGCATGCAGCAGTAGCATGCAATAACCATTAGTAGAAAATGAGAAAAGAGGTGATAAACAGAGGAGAACAGGAAGGGCATATGGGAGGTTTTGGAGGGAGGAAATGGAAGGGGTAAATGTTGTGATTATATTGAAATATCAAAAGAAAAGAAAAAATAATTTTAGGGTTAGAAGACAAAAATCAATTCAATGACACTTTCAGAAGTACATAGAGAAAAACATTAATGCACATGACAAAAGCATCCAAGAACTCAGATAACTTGAAGAGATCAAAAGATCACAGTATCTGGGAAACAAGAGATGGACAATGTATTTGTTTAAATGGCAGAAAACTGCCTAAACCTAAAGAAGAAAAAGGCATCTAAACACATAAAGTAGTTAGAACCTCAAAGAGACATGACTTGAAAAGAATCTCTCCCAATCATATCATAGTCAAGATGTCAAAAACACAAAGCAAGGAAAACTAAAGGCTGTAGGGGAAGCTTAAACTTATTAACAAAGGCAGAAATATCAAAAGAACAATTGGGTATCTCATCAGTAACCCTGCCAGTCCAGAAAGCATAGGATAATAAGTTGATAGGCTAAGTTGATATAGTGAAAGTAACTATCAATGAGAATGCTATACCTATCAGAATTACCTCCTCAAGTTGAGGAAGAAATAACAATATTGTACCAAGGCAGTACTGCAGGAAATACATAAAGGAACACTTGTACAGCAAGGAAGCAAAAAAGACAATCTCATCTATCAGAGGACAAGGAAGAAAACATTTCACAAGGGGAACAGATGAACAAGGGGAAGCCAGTGAGGAATTGGCAACTCTGAAACAATAAACCAACAGCCTTGCATACTAACAGGAAGCAAAGAGTGAGCGACAAACCTGACACAGCATCATAATCGACAAAACCGCAGGAAATCAAAAGAATAACCTTAAACGCAAATAGCTCAACTCTCAGAGTAGACGATTAAAGAACATGACCTCCCTGCTTATTGCCTTCGTGGAACAAGCCTCACTAGAACAAAAATCCCAAACCAAGAGTCAACGAATAGAAGCCAACCTACCAAGCAAACAGAGGCTGTGAATAAGCTGTGCTGATTTCACATCTGATAAAGCAGATATCAGAACAAAGCTAGCCAAAAGAGAGGCAGGAGCTACACATGCCAATAAACAGAACCATTCACTGGTATACATAATAATCACAAATATCTGTACCCTGGAACTTGGAGTTACCAATTCCGTTAAGATAGACACCAACAGATATCTGAGATAAGATAGACCTTGATGTAATTATATGAGTATATTTCAATACCAAAGCCCCATTTTAGATAAAACTCAACAAAGAAACTTTAGAAACTACAGAATACTCATTCAACAGAGAAGGGCATACATCCATTTCAGTGATGCATGAATTGCCTCTAAAAATCATCAACTGCAATTCACAAAGCAGGCCTTGACAAAGTAAAAAAAAAAAAAAAAAAAAAAAAAGTAATCCTTTGAGTCTTATCAGTCCACAGTAAAGGAAAACTAGAAATTACCAAGAGAAAGAAAAAAAAAACCTATTCAAAACCTTGAAAACTGGAAAATACATTTTGAATGAAAAAAAATCATTGAAGAAATCAGGGATGCAATCCTTTTTTAATTTTCTAGAATTAAATGAAGATGAGACAGCAGCCAGACATTCTATGAATCTACTAAGATGGTTCTGAGTAAAGTGTACAGTTACAATGCTTACATTTAAAAATTAGAGGGTTTATAAATAATGTAATACAGTACCTCTGCGCTCCCAGAAAACAAGAAGCTAAAGTCAGTAGACACAAGATCTGAGATGAAGGCAGAAATTATTAAAATGGAGAGTCAGAGAACAATAGCCAAAATCAAACAAAGATCTGATCGTTTGCAAACTCTACTCAGACTAACTGAATGTAGAAAAGATGAAAATTAATTAAGCTGTAAGTGGAAGAGGAGATGTAAGAGACTGATGAAATCCAGATGCTCATAAGGGAATCCAGGAAACCTAGATGACGTCTGTAAACCTCAAAGACATCAGCCCTTCCAAGGGTCCATCACATTATAAACAACTTAAACAGGTCCATAACGAGCAGCAACCCTGAGGCAGCAACTGAGTCTCCACACGGAAGACTGGAAGAAAGCTCCTTCAGAAAAGTGCCTGTCATACATCATACAAGGGATCTGAGTGCATGTCTTAGCACTGTGAAAAGATGGGTTTGTCCATGTGCCCATAGAGTCCTAGAGCAGAAGGTGGAAACAGGAGCGTTCCTGGGGCTACCTGGTCAGCACGGAGAACAAAGTCAGGCTGATGAGGAGGATGAGTATTATGTGCTGTAATTTGCTTCTGCAACCTCAATTCCCACATTAGATGCCCCATCCCTTTTAGTTAGAAACAAATCGTTATGAATGTGTTCTCACCTCATCTTTCTGCCTCTATAAACACATACTCATGGACCTCGGGGAGGGGAGGGGAGGGGAGGGGAGGAGAGGAGAGGAGAGGAGAGGAGAGGAGAGGAGAGGAGAGGAGAGGAGAGGAGAGGAGAGGAGGAAAAGACAAAACTAAGATGAAGCCTCCTACTATCTGAGTACAGTTTAGTTTCTTGAAGGTCTCATATCTTGACTAACACTAACAAAAGCACTACAGAAGGGGAGGGGATCTGCAGGAGGTGGGGTTGGCAAGCAAGGCAGGAAAGTTGTGAGGACAGTCAACAATGAACAATTATGAAATGTCAATATGAAGTTCATTCATTTTATACTAATTTTAAAATTAAAAGAAACTTTTTTTTTTAAAAAAAAAAGCAGGATCTGCCTTAGTAAGTGAGTAATCTTTCTCATGCAGAACTGGGTTGGTTATAGAGCCAAGGAAAGATGTTAGTCAAGTGTCTTGCAAGCCACTGAATCCTTCTATCAGACACAACAATAGTTTCTCCTGCACTGTTCCCTATGACTTCTGTGGTGGCACCTAAGGTCAGGAGGTGAGTCCCTACCTGTCCCTGAGAAGAGGAGGGCAGCGCATACGTGAATGAATGGTCTATCTGGGTTAACTTTTGGCGATGAAATATCCTCACAACTTAGTGGGGAGAAGGCTTTGTTTTGGCTCACATTCTCATCACATAGGGAAGTCATGATGGCAGGAAGAAGAGGAGACTGGCCATACCCACCCATAGGGAGAAAACTGTGAGTCCTTAGCTAGCTTCACCCCTTGTACACGGGACTGATACCTGGGATATTAGTGTGGGTCTTTCCACACCCGTTACCCTAATCTACACTATCCCTTAGAACACTGCCAGAGGCTTCCTAAATCTAGATAATCCCTCAACAGTGTGCTCAGAGGCATGTCTCATGGGAGATTCTAGACCCAGTTGAATTGACAGTCCGTGTTAGTCATCACACAGTCTTAATAGGCAGCACAACACAATAACACACACTGTACATTCACACAGTGCACACTCATACATTGAACATTCACATACCTGCACACTCACATACCTGCACATTCACACAGTGCACACTCACACACTGAACACTCACACACCTGCACACTCACATACCTGCACATTCACACAGTGCACACTCACACACTGAATACTAACACACCTGCACACTCATATACCTGCACATTCACACACTTGCACACATACTGCACATTCACATACCTGCACACTCAAACATACTATATACTCACCTGTAGACTCACACATACTGTACATTCACACACCTGTACACTCACACATACTGTACATTCACATACCTGTAGACTCACACATACTGTACATCCACATACCTGCACACTTACACATACTATACACTCACATACCTGTACACTCACACATAATGTAAATTAACACACCTGCACACACACCCCTGTACACTCATACACCTGTAGTCACACACCTGCATACTCACATAACTGTACACTCATACATACTATACAGGCACACACCTACATACTTACACATCTGCACACACATATACCTGCACACTAACATACACACATGCAAACACATACCTGTATACTCACATACCTGTACATTCACACATACTATACACTCACATACCTGCACACTCACACATCTACACATTCACTCATACTGTATACTCATATATACTGCACACTCACACACTTACAATCTCATAGCACCTACATACTCACATGCTGCACACTCACACATGATGCACACACACCTGCACATTCATGTGTACTACAAACACATTTACACACTCACATATACTGAACACACATCTCCACACTCACACACCTGCATACTCATACACCTATATACTCACATACCTACATACTCACACATACTGCATACACACACCTGCACACTCACAAGTACTGCACACATACCTGCACTCTCACATACCTGTACACACATACCTACTGCATGCACACACACCTGCACACACCTGCATACTCATACACATTCACACATTGTCATTCTCACAGCATTCTCCTGTTTATCACAGACGTCCCAAATGTTAGGAACTGTTCAGAACAGTCTCAGTGCACTGAAAGTTATATTCTCAAATTATATCTGCGCTAAGGAAGGAGAAAGGATCTCTAATGCTGTCATTTGTGTGGGAAATTTTATTAGTGAGACTTTTCTTATTTGTTCCAGAGATAATTATAGAATGCAATTTACTTGTCAATACCTAATTAAGTTTGGGAAGGCTTGCCAAAGGTTTTTATGCAAACAATTTTAAAATGCAGTGGTCATTTTGTATTTAAGACATTATCATTGCTTTGTATGCAGAGTTTGGGAATTGAAGGGTGATAGGATGTGCTATCACTTTCTCCCTCTGAGCTCTGGATATACCTTTAGCCATTTAAATTAAATATGCCAGCATGGCTTGCTCTATCCACTGAGAGCTGATTACACATTTTCTATTGTATTCAATATTGCAAATACTCTCGCATCACAACATAACAAAATTACAATTTTTTGTAATTATATATTTATATGATTTATATATATATATTGCATAAGGTAATATATTCAAATAATATCAATCAAATCTTGATAAATAAAAATAGTTGTAAAAACATGGGTTGGTTTTGGTTTTGGTTTGTTTGTTTAATCAACACACTAATTAGAGTTGTTGATTTCAACAACCAAGTTTGTTTAAATTGAATCAAAAAATTAATATGTATGTATTTAAGTGTATTACCTTTTTCTTAATTAAAAATATATTAGAATCTTCCCAAATCTGGAACAGGGGAAGGATTACACACTCCAGCTGTCCATAGTTGATCAAATTTGCCAAAGGTTTAATTTTTTCCATTTAAGAATGAGTTTTTCTATTCATGTGGAAGATGATACAGAAGTTGACTTGAAATCCAGATTAGATAAGCTGCTGATGCTGTAGAGACTTGCTATCCACAAGAAATAACAAGTTTGTATTCTGGTTTTCTCTTATGTCTCCACATCTGCAAACATTTTAGGTATCAGACCCCATGATGAGCTATTAGAGGATGCTCCAGAAAAGACACATCTGAATCCAAACTTCTGGAGTACACAGTGGAGCATTTGGACAGGAGATGCTCCCAAGTCAGCTTGCCAGGGTCTGAAACCCATGGTCAAGGTCCTCTACTACTTCAGAAGAGGACATGATTGTCATGCCAAGATCCAAGAGGGGTCCAGGCTTGCCTTCTGCAGCTCAAAACTAAGAAGCACGTGGCAGGTTTCCCTTGGTGCTTCCAAAAGCAGCCAACCCTATGAACACGTTGACTTTGGACTTATGGTTTCCATAACTATGAGAGAATGAATTTCTGTTATTTCAAGACACCCAATTTTTAGTGCTCACTTAATATCTCAAGTGAGTAGAAGTCAGAAGACAGCTTGTAGAAGCTGGCTCTCCACTCCCACCCACAAGGATTCTAGGGCCAAACTCAGGTTGTCAGATCTAGTGGCAGGAGCTTTACCCACTGAGTCATCTTTGTTCAGAAGCCCACAGAACTGAATTAACATCATTTGAAATGTCACTGGCTTCCTTTTAGTCTGGTCTCCTTTGACTTTGGTTGAAAAGCAATGGCGGTCACATCAAATGCTTCTCACACTAGTGAAAAAAACGTGTATTTGAGACCCACGTCTTCCTGTGAGTAAATCGGTGAGACGTACTTCACATAGAGCGCTTTATATAGAAACATTCACTTCTTCCCATGCAAAATGTGCAGGTGCATGTGCACATGCAAAATGCACAGGGCATGGCTGAAAGGAGAACCAGACCCAGCCAGCCCTGTGCACACATGTGCTAGAAGCCACCGTGGATATGCTGTATATGCATTTTCGTTGTTTCTAGTCTGTTTTGCAGGATTCGAAGTAGCCCCTGGAAAGGCCCTAGTCTGGCATCTGTTGTTTTCCTCAGCCTATTAAAATGTAAATTCATACTTCTAGGCAACTGTGACAGCGTTGGGTAAATGGCTAGATTTTCTCCTCTCAATTCTCCACTAGTTAAATATTAATATGCATTGTTTTTCGGAACTCAGCCTATTTATTTAAAATTTAGAGAAAATGTCATTCCCCTCGTTTAGTCTCTCTGCTAACCTCCCCTCCACTCTCGGTGTACTTTATTTATAAGGCAGAAATCAAACCAGAGCCATTGCGCATATGAAGCGAGTTCTCTACCACTAAGCTGCACCCTCAGCCCCAATGTGTTGTTTGCACTGATGAAATACGAGCACATTGGCCAAACCAAGCTAGGACTGTCCTGTTGATTCATTTCACCTGCAGCAAGTGTGCCAGCCATGGGAGACGCTTCACTGTCAGGCTTGGTGTTTGTGTAGGAACTGTGTAGAGCCGTTGTGTTAGTATGTCATTGCTGCATGATAAAGCATACAAACTTGGCGGCTTAATGCTGCACTTTTTCTTCTCCAGTTTCTGCGGATCGGAAGGCCTGGATGTTCTGTCCAGAAATTGACTAGGTGTTACCTGGCCTCTCTGTTCCTTCCTGGAAGGTATGAGAGGAAAACTCACTCTTCCTGCATGCAGAACTCATTCCTTGAAGCCAGCTGCCTGGCATCCATTTCTTGACACTGGACCTCCTGCTCTTGAGGCTACTAATGGCACATCAAGTGTCTCTCACACTGTGGATCTTCCTAGCCTCCCCTATGCTCCCAAGAGCTCAGTGATAACATCAAGGCCACTTCGGTTAAGCCAGGATAATCCTACTTGCACAAGAGCTGATCAGCAAGTCTGCAAATTCCCTTGTGCCATGTAAGGTAACAGACTTGTTCCTGGACCCAGCATTCCCTTTATTGTCAGAGTTCCAAGGAAGAGGGCTCACTACCACCCTCCATTCCCAATTAGTACAAAACCATGAGCTTTGGGCTCTGATGTAGTGTTTGCATCACACCCTGCTTCATCCTTGAAGCCCATCTAAACCCAAAACTGTGGATGCTGATGAGATAGTAATGTAATGGCCAGGACCACAGGCTGTGGGTAGCGCTGCCTGGAGTCGGGTCTGTTAGCAGAATGGATGCAGCAGCCAAGCTTTGCTGTAGGGTTGATGGTGAAATTACTTCATATTTGCTACATACTTGTATACCATACAGCCTGGCATATGTAGAAGTTCCTTTACATAAACATTGAAAATTTGCTGTTAAATGAATATAAGGAGATTAACATAAAGCATAAAATATGGCAACAGCTGAGAAGAGATAGTTTTCTTATTTTCCATTGGGATAGTTTATAACTTTAAATACAGGAGTTCTTGGAACACTGTCCCACTTTTGAGAGGCCAGTGTGAGATGGAGCCCCGCCCTCTTTCAACCTACTTTAAGGAGGACTATTACTGTGAACGTGCGTTTTATGCTCACTAATCAATTGAGTGTTTAATTGGATTCTCAAAAGTTATGTAACAGAGACATCGTGAATTCTTCATATTGTTTATTTCCAGGCAGGTCACAAGCTAGGGAGCCGATTATAAAAGGGCTTTTCTGGGTTTTTCGGGGGCCTTTTGTTTGTTTTAGAAACAGGTGTTCTCTCCTTTTGGAAGGTTTTGGTTACTGAAGCAGGCTCTTTAACTGGAATTAAAGCAGCAACAGGACTAAGAAAGAGTTAATGCACTCTCCATGGCTGACATCCCCAGCTGTGGCTGTGGCTGGCCTATCAACAGACAGTCTGGCTGAGGTAGCCGGAAAGCTCATAGCTGCCCCGAAAATGCCACGCCCTCTTCCAAGAGGAGCTACCTCTAACACGTACACTGTGACTTCGTGAATATTGATGATATTTAAGAGCAATAAAGGGCTGCTCTGGTGGAATGGCACTTTATGCTTATCAGATAATCGCAGAGAAGGCAAAGACTATTCACTCACACTTAAAAATGCAGATTCAAATACATCGACAAAACCTTTACACTAAGCAGCTGTATAAGAAAATGGACTCATCACCAAGTCAGAGATGTGTCAGGCCATGGAGCAAATCCTCCCCTGCACTCCTCTAAGAGAGACGCACTTGGAATGAAATAGCATAGAGTTTAGAAAGACAGTGCTTGGAAACTAGTGACAGCAAACCAAGTCAGAGGACACTGGGGACAGTTTCATACCTGAGAGACCAAGTGCAGAGTAGAGATGTCAGGAAAGGAATGAAGGGCGTATTTCATGGAGAACACAGATGTGTTCTCAGGAGGAGACACTTCAGGGGCAATCATACCTCAGCCTTATTCTGAGTTTAAGTGTAGACTTCAAAGCATGGTTTTGTTGTTGTTTTCTTTGTTTTAGTCTTTTGTTTCCACAAATATTTGCTGTTTACTTACTACATACCTAGCACTGTGTTGCAAATTAAAAGCACACAATCATTCACTCATTCAATCATTCACTCACTCCACTTATTTGTGTATATGAGGGGATGAGCCTGCACTTGCTCAGGCACATGTGTGGAGGTCAGAGGTCAACCTCAGGGGTCATCACACTCTACCTTACCTTTTGAAACAGGGCTCTCCACCCACCACTGGAGTCACCAATTTGTCACCAATTTGTCCAGGTTGTCTGACCACTGAGCTTCTGGAATCTGCCTGTCCATTTCTTCTCAGCACTGGGCTTACAGATGCAAACTACCATGCTCAGCATTTCTGTGGGTATTGGGCACCTGAACCCAGGTCTTCATGTTTATATGAGTTAACCCACTGAGTCATCTCCCTAACTCAAAAACATGCATTCAAATAGACACACATTTAATCAGTGCTACAAAAGTTTAAAGACGTATCAGGCATTGATGGAGTATGCCTTTAATCCCAGTATTTGGGAGGCAGAGGCAGGTGGATCTCTGTGAGTTCAAGGCCAACCTGATCTACAAAGGGAGAGTCAGGACAGCCAGGGCTGTTACACATAGAAAGCCTGTCTCAAAAAACAAACAAACACACAAACAAAAACCGGAGACAATATGAAGTATATGACTGTATGTATAGAAGGAAATGGAGACTCAAAAGATGTGTCAGGTGTTATGAGTCCTTTCCATCTGCTTTATTTATGCTGCTCTCTGCCTATAACTACCACACAGTAAGTTCCACAAAACCATCATAAGGAATTTGTGTGCTGTTTGTTTTCCTACAATAGTCATACTCAACTATATTATTATATTTACACAAGTTCACATCCAGATATAAAAGATATAAAATGCGACTTATTACACGAAAAATTTTACATTATATTCTCATTTCTCATGACTAGGAATTAAAAGTATCCCTTCAAAAAAATTTGATGAGCAGCTCTGGAGTTTTTAGCAAGAAAAAAAGTGTGTGTGTGTGGGGGGGGAGGAACTAGAGAACCTTAGCATTGTGAGAGATTTGCTTTCTTCAGTCCTTGTTCTGGAGAACACTGGCCAGTCAGGAGGGGGAGGGCAATTAATTTGCATGATTCCCTTCTAGGCCCTGTGATTCTCTTCCAGTCCCCTGTCAATAAAGAGCTGGGAGCCCACTCTGCACAAGCAATGGGCAGCCATGTTCCCTGCAGCCTCTGCCTCTATGTGTAAAATACATGCAATCATGTGAAAACATGTGCACTCGTGACAGTCACTGCCTTTCACATGTCCACTTTCACATGTCTACTGTCACATGTCCACTGTGTCAGTTTCTCCTGGAGAGCCATGACTAATACTCTCATGTCCACTAATCTTGAATTAAGTAGATTTTATAAAAACATTTCAGGTATCCAGAAATGCATGACATGTCATGACAATGAAAAAGCTATTAGCTAATTCCTTAAATTAAAAAAAAAAAAAAAACCACACACATAGTTTAAGTAAAAGCATTTGCACACTTTTTATAAAGGACCATATCCAAAATATTTAAAGAACTCTTAAAATTAAACAATAAGAAAATAAAAATCTTGCCTTAAACCTGAGCAAACTGGACCATATTTCACCAAAGATAGACAGACATCAATCTCACCTACCAGATGGCTAAAATCAAAGATCTTACAATGTCAGTTCTTCAAGTGTGGAATGAAAACGAGTTATAACCAGTGCTTCTGGGAATACAAAATGTTATAAGCTGTTAGGAGAATTTGTTCCAAAACAAACCTGATTTCATGTGATTCTGTAACACTGCTTAGAGACACTTACGCCATTTGTTAGAAAATGTGTCCATGCAAACACAGGGGTGGAGATTTTAACAACTTTATTCATAATCATCCAAACTAGAAGTAATAGACCGCTTAATGAGTGAGGTGATAAACTGTGTTATACCCTTACCATGGAATACTATTGAGAAGTAAAATTTAATGAGCTATGAACCACAAAAAAAAAAAAAAAAAAAAAGTGTGAGGACCCCTAATCTATATGGACAACTGAAAGAAGCCAATCTTTAAAGGCTGTATATATACTAGTGTGCCAAATACATTGTAGCATTTTTTTTAAATGACAAACCCAGTAAAGATAGTTATTAGCTGTTACTAAAAGAAGGATGACAGTATCAGGCACTTCAGACACTCAGAGCAGCTACACGAGGCTCTGTGGTTCACTAATAGCAAATAGAGAACATTACGCCTTTGTCAAGATTCACACTTTAGAGGAATCAACCTTGGTGTATGCAAATTCCGAAAAAGCATTGTAGGATGTTGGGACATGCCAGGTAGGAACTTGGCCTCTGATTAAAGGAGACAACCATGAGACCAATGCACCAACACTGGAGGAGCGTGAGAAAGTTCTAGAGTCATATGGTGCTGAGAAGGAGTAAACTCTACAACAATAAAGATAAAGGTGGCTGTACACAAATGTGGAACTCTAGCTGATAAATTAGCCCTGCTAAGACACACACACACACACACACACACACACACACACACACACATACACACACAATGCATCACCACAAGGAAAGGGCACGGGAATTGCACATGAGCACTAACATTGCTCACAGTGACAACCTTCCCCAACCAGAGCTATAGAACAAGTGGGGGAGGGGAGAGCAGCAACCTTACAGAGGTTGAAAGTAACACCGACCACTATAATTCCTGTTGGAATTACATACCCTTGACTTGAGTGGATGACAATGGCTCAGTAGCTCTGTCATTGTCCTAATGCTGGACCAGGCTACTGGAGACGGGGGGAGAGGGAGAGAAAGGTCTCAGAGGGAGAAATGACAACTAAATGTCACGTGGCATCTTATAATATTTGGGGCCTGAAAGGGACACTAGGTATTCATAGTGAAAACACTGAGTGAAATATGGATTTTAATAAAGATACACACTGATATTAGCTCATTAATTACAACAAAGATGTTGCAACAGTGTAAGGCGTTGACAGCAAGGAGGAATGGATGCATGGAATACGGGATTCCTCTGAGGTACCTTCTGAGCTGGGCTCTAAATGGAAGGTTGTTCTGAAGATTAAAATCCATTAAGGTTTAAAGTGGGTAATAAAAACCGCCTTCAGGTCCTCCGTAGCTTCCTATTAATTAGAGAGTTATGTGGAAATCTGGCTTTAGTATTGACGGGGTTGACTGGGATCAGTCATCCTTCTTCCCTCTAACACCCTCCCTCTAGTCAAGAATATTTCCACAGACAGAAACAGGAGAGCAATAGTCACCCCCAAACCCCAAATGTGAGGCTCATTCCAAGCCCATCACCCTAGGACGCATTGCTTCTGCCTGACAGCCCCTTCCCTCAGGTCCTGCCTGGTAAGTAGGTCACTCTCAGGTCCTGCCTGGTAAGTAGATCTTCTTGGAGAAGCCAAGCTCAGTATCCTCTGCTAAAATAATCCCCTTCCCCACCCTCCTTAAAGGAAGGAGGGAGCACCCTTTCTCTGCAATGTGGTTGCTAGGGAGTGTAACTGTCTGCCCTCCTTTTTACCAGTGTGTTTTGCCACTGATGGAGAAGGAGCATCCCAGAGCCCCTTTGAATTGCTGAGTCTTACCTTACTTCAAAACTCAAGCAACAAAGAGCTATATTTTAAGACTTGCTGGTCATAGTCAGTTTAAAGTGCTTTGTGTATCTAAGTTTCTGTACTTCTCAAGTCTCTGGCACATGGTTTTCTGACTTCTTTTTAATTATCTATGTTCTTGCCAAGTTATGAACTCACTGAAGATGGGGCTGTTTCTTTTCTTTTTCCTTTCTTCTTCTTCTTCTTCTTTTTTTCTTTATCTGCAGTGGGATCGGAGTATCTGGGACATTCATGGGAACAGAACTGAATTAATGACCAGCTCAAACACACATTAAATGAAAGGCTGTGCTGCAAAGGTTTATGACTTTCGTAGGTTAACTTCTAGCACTATTTTTCCTTGCCAAAATTTGGAAACAACGGAGAGATAGCGGAGGGTCAGGCAGATTGTGTACAAACCGTTACATTTTTTGCTGACACAGCTGAACTGGTAAAGCATGGCTTTGCTGCAGAGCTAAAGCATCTTTATATTTTCCCAAGCATTAGGCAAACAACATGCTTGCCAAAAGTTTCCCTTGGGGTGGGAGACTCAGCTTTCATAGAACCAAAGGTAATTTCACTTCTGCAATTGGTGTAGTCTGTGGGAACAGAAGCAGGACCTGCCACCACTCTCAGCTGCGTGTCCCAGAGCCAAGGTCATCTCATTCTCCTTTACCATGTCATGTCACCTTGGATGGAAAACTCCTATGTGAAAGTCTATGAAGCTGACATTAAATGGAGAATAGACAAGTGCCTGGCTTGGTCAGAGCTTGTCTCCTCAGATAGAACATGGACCCTACTCTCCTGGGAGACAAACTGGAACAGAGCTGCTTCCTTGGCAGTTCCAGGTGGTCTAAAATGCTTGTGTCACTGGGTAGTATCCACAGGAGCTGGCATTGTAGCCACCATTGTGGTTCATATCATCCAGGAGAGTCAGTGGTTCCAACTAGTCATTCCTTATGTACTATAAAAATGACATACAATGACACATAATGACATCTAAAATCACCATGACTCCTAAGCAGAAGGCATCAATGAACTGAATTCTGAGCAAAGTAGGAACATGATATCTTTTAAAAATTTGTGTTGTCTTGTTGTTGTTGTTGTTGTTATTGTTGTTTGAGACAACATCTCTCTGTATAACCTGAGGTGACTTTGAATTATTCTTCTTAAGTCTCCTAAGCAGTGAAATTACAAGCTCATGGCAGCCCACCAAGCTGAAGTCATCTTGTGATACAGTCATCATAGGGGTACAAAGGCCCACAGTCACACCATTAGGGGGATCATTTACCCTTTGCTCATTCTGCTCTATTCAATACAAAAGATTCTTTCCCCCCTGAAAATCACTGGATAGTGTATCCTAATGTCCCATATATTCTAATAATGTAACATTAAAAAGAACATTATAACCTTTGATGTAATTTCATCTCCTATGTAGTCTTCAACCAGGCAGAAAGTCGTGTTCTACAAATACCCTGCTTTGTGAAAAGTCAAGGAATACATAATTTAAACCCCACATGTAGATTATCTTAAGAAGGCAATATGATTTTACCCTCTAGTTATAGATATGAATATGTAATATATTCATATTATGAGTTAGGATATTTCATTAGGATATACTAGTAAGTGATTTTTAGTAATTCTTCAAATTATATAATATAATATCATCTATTAATGCATTATGAATATATGCATATCAATAGGCATGACTTTAGATGTTCCACTTGCTGATGAGGTCATCCAAGTGACTGGCATCCTGGGGTAGGTAACTACATACTAGAAACCCACCCAGATGCTCATGAAAGCAGGCAGAGTCATTTACCTGGTCCTCTGTAAAGGACCCATGTTAGCAATGTAGCATGTAAAATACTTAGCATGCAGAGCCATATACCTCTAGCCACTGCCTGTGGCAGGCATTACTAATTGATCATAGCAGACTTCTGCCTTGACTTAGATGTAGCCTACTTCAGCCAGAAATCGGGGCTACCTCTACTAATTGCTTGGACTATGCACTTGACATGAAAACTAGTTGTTATCCCACAGACCTCTATGAGCTAGAACCTTCCCATCTCACCCCTTTCCCCTACTCCACCCAATAATAGGTATATCGCTGTTTGTATGTGCTATGTGTGGCTCCTTCAGAGCACTGGGTTTGTACTCTGTAAAGGCACAATCTCAGCATCTAGGCAAAGGGACATTGTTATCACAGGAAGGGACATTGTTATCACAGGAATGGAAAAAAGAGTGAAAGAGGGCACCAAACCCAAACCCACAGGCTAAGGGAGAAACACAGGTGTGCTCTAAGAGGATAGTAAGTTCAGGTTTGGATGAGGCAAGCCTGGGCTGCCCTACAGACATCTGCCTCCCACTCTAGAAAGGGTCCAGAGGGGCCACCAGAACCAGTGAGTGGCTCCGGGATGCAAAGTGACTTCCCAGGTGACATTCACAAACCTGTGACCAGTAAGGACATCTCAGAGTCTAGAGACATCGGGGTAGAGTTTATAGGCCGAGGCTGAAAGCATGGAGACTAAGCAGCCTGCTCCCTTGCTGAGGGGAAAGGGTTGGAGAGCAACTGAGCCATTTTAAACAACTGCAGCAGAGGCCATGAGAAAAGCGAGAACTTTTGTTCTCTGAAACAGATAAACTGGCCACAAGACAGAGCTTTACAGGGAAAGAAGACTTATCTAGACTGGGATTTATGTAAAAGAGACAAACTTGGACAGCTATATATCTGACATGATTTATATTTAAGGACTAATGTCCATACATATTTATAAGAGCATCAATATTTATAAAAGTACATGATATATTTTATATACACCATAGAGTATTATATCTGAAACAGTTTCTGAAACATTTCACTAGATTTGCTGTGTTATGAATATACTTGTAAAAACAAAACCAGATAAAGTATGTTTGGGAGACCTATCCTACGCCTCTAAAATCATGTCCTGGTTTAGACAGCAGAGTGATCTCACATATTCATCAGATAGCTAAGGACCTTGGATGGTTCCTGCACATCCTCAGCCAGATCTGGCCTGATCAGATGATGTATTCCAGGAGAGAGTATACTCGCTGCACAGTGCCCAGAGTCGATTGCTTTACAAATGCCTTAAGTAGCACATCTACTTACACACAGAAGTGAAGTGTTTGGTCTCCCAGGCAAGCCCTCTAGGCCCATAACATCATTTGGTTCAACTATTTAAGCTGCAATGGAATAAATTTGTCCAACTGATTATTTGATTCCTCTTCCCCCAACCCCCACCCCCAGCACCTGAAAAGCCACTGAATAGCCAGTGTGTCGCTAACAACACAAAACTAGTGCTATGAGGAAAATGTAATTTTTGAAAAGTTATTGTTTTTTTAAGGAGAAATGTTATTCTGTGGGAAGGATAGGATCGATGAGAAGCTCTGGGTCTGGTACCCAGATGGAGAGCCTGTGGGATCACTCCCTGGAGAACTAGAGGCCTGGAATGCCCTTGAACTACACTTTCTTGTATAATTAATTACACTCAAGGCCTACAGCTTGATGCTCAGTACAGCTTTATTTACAAGAATAAGAGGAAAGACAAATGAGGCTTCTTCTTACAGATAGGAAGAGACTTTGAAAAGATTTTGGGGCAATCAGTCAGGAGCAGATGTCTTGGTCACTCCCCTCCCTTCAAGGCTTAGGGATGATGTGGAAAAGGATGTGGGTGGAGCTGGAGGCAATGAACGAGTCCAAGGAAACCACCTCTTCCAGCCACACTCGGGCTGATGCTCACATGGACCCACAGAGACTGTGACAAGATTATGACAGAACACACAAGACATGCGCAGGTTTAAACAACACAAAATCCCAGCACTGACAGGGGAAAGTGGACACCAAGTCCCACTCCTAGCCAGGAAGCTGTTTGCAGTTGATACTTGCTGGGAAAGGGACCAACAATTGTTACCTGGTACATCAACCACACCCCAGAGCAAGCTCCATGTTCTGGAGGAGTTCAGCCAACATGAAATAGAATCCCTTGTTTGCTTGTGTTGCGGGGGGGATTGCCTGGGTGTTTGTTTGTCTTTATTTTTTTTTTTAAGATATTTGTCTTTTTATTTTTGCCCTTCCTCAATCTTTCTCTTCTCAGCCTGTGATTTTTTTTTGTCTGATGGTTTTAGGTTTATTTATTTATTTTGTGTATGTGAGTACACTGTTACTCTCTTCAGATGGAATCAGATGGTTGTGAGTCACCATGTGGTTGCTGGGAATTGAACTCAGGACCTCTGGGATCACAGTCAGTGCTCTTAACCTCTGAGCCCTCTCTCCAGTACCTTTGTTTTTATTTTTTGATTGTTGTTGTTCATATTTTAGAGAGGGAGAGAGTGAGCATAAAGCTGGGTGGGTAGGATTTGGGAGAGTTACAGGAGGAAAACGCATGATCGTAATGTACAATATAAAAAATTAAATAACAAAAGAGAACATGGAGAAATATGGCGGGGGAGAAAACAGACAGGCAGGGGAAAATAGAGAGAGAAAAGCTGACTTTTGAAGGGCTCAGGAAAGAAGAAATGTACAGACAAATCCAGGAGGCAGAAGCTGTGTAGTGGTTAAAACCTTCTTTCCAAGCATAGCAACACTACAGGGGACATCCTCCTAACACGATGGTGAGTTTTTAAAAGTAGAATTTGAAGCAGGGCGTGTTTGATGACTGCATTCACGCTGCCCTGATTTAGTATGTAGGGAGTAACTATTTAGTATGTAGGTAGTAATTACAGCGAGGATGCTGAGGAGCAATGACCTCACAGTTAACGGAATGTGTGAATTATGTTTATTTTCTTCTAAATGTATTATTCTATTTATTACTCTCCATATAAACATATATTATTTTAATAGTGAAATAAATTATATATTATATATATGATATATATATATAAAATCTCATTAATTTTCTTTGTGTTTAAGACACATGTAAAACATCCCGCCAATAGATAATAAAATTGTAACATTTCTTTGATCAGTAGATGATGATTTAAGCTATCAATGCATAATTCAAATATATGCCTTAATGCACACTATATAGTCTAACTAAGAACCATTTACCATGCAATGTATTTTAAATAGAATTCACAAAGTCTACTGGATTGATATGCTGAGCCTTTCTACAGACTCTACTGTATCTGACCATGACTCGGAATCTAGTAGGTTAAGTTTGCAATGATAGCAACTGCACCGAAGTTGAAAATATGAATGTCTGTAGGTCTTACCAAATTTACAGGGGATTCTTTTACTCCCATTAAAGTATTATCATCTGTATCATGAATGATGAGCAAAAGGGAAATGCGGTAGTGTTGCTCTGCTTTCATGACTTCTGTCTCTCCCCCAACTCTCCTTGTCTCTCTCTGTCTCTGTGTGTGTGTCTGTGTCTGT
>NC_034600.1:76333054-76354437 GCF_900095145.1 Mus pahari | reverse complement strand
CTGGTTGAAACACCTCAGAACTTCGGCAGTGCTCAGAAGAAGATTTCAGTCTCCCAGCATAGAAATATTTATCCTTCTTCTTTCAATTGTCCTGCTCCCCATGGGTATGCCACCCTCACATCTCTTTTCAGAGATGTCCACAGAGCTAGCCAGAAATGCAGAGCTTGTGACAATTTCTCACCAGCACTAGGAGCTGAGACCACAGTCTCTCACATTCTCCGAAGCTTTCCCCAGTCCCAAAGATGGCAAGTGGAACCAGTTTGTTAAAAATAATAAATAAATAAATAAATAAATAAATAAATAAATAAATAAATAAATAAGGTTGTAGTATAGCATGGTGGAATAGACAGTGACCCAGTACTTGGGAGCCAGAGGCAGGAGAGCAAATTAAGGCAAGCCTGTTCTACGTAGTGAGTATCAGTCTAGCTGGCACTACAAATCATGACTCTGTCTTAAAACCAACCACATGACAACATCCCCAGGAGAAACGCAGCATCTCCAGTGTCAGCAGACGCTGGAAGGATATGGGCCCTTTGGTACTGGGCAGCAGTCACTTAGCCTGATTGCCACAGAGAAAAGAGCTTGGCAGAAGGGACTCGCCATCACTGTATAAACATCAGGCCAATGGCGGG
The DNA here is from genome assembly GCF_900095145.1 of Mus pahari. Taxonomy (NCBI): domain Eukaryota; kingdom Metazoa; phylum Chordata; class Mammalia; order Rodentia; family Muridae; genus Mus; species Mus pahari. The sequence goes on along the minus strand of NC_034600.1, from coordinate 76,353,805 downwards.
ATACACACAATTAAAGGTTCTAGTTCATTAAAGTGATCCCAGAAACCATTCTAGAGCCACTCCGGAGGACTTCAGCTCCTCCATCCCAGCTGCCTGCCCTTGCCTGTTATCCATCACCAAAGTATCTACCTACCTACCTATCCATCATCGACCTTAAGTTCCCCATCCAGTCTTCCCAAAGACTTTTAACATTTTTGTGCATGTTACTAATTTATCATTATTTTTTGTGTGTGAATATTTTCTTTATTTACATTCCAAATGTTTTCCCCTTTCCAGGTCTCACCTTCGGAAAACCCCATATCCCATTTTCCCTCCCCTCGCCTCTGTGAGAGTGCTCTGCCCCCCCCCCCCCCTCCCATCCTCCTGCCCTGGGATTCCCCTGTACTGGGGCATTGAACACTCTCAGGCCTGAGGGCCTCTCCTCCCACTGATGTCCAACAAGGCCATCTTCTGCCATATGTGGCCAGCGCAATGGGTCACTAACTACATGTGTATTCTTTGGTTGGTGGTCCAGGTCCTGGGAGTTCCGGGGGGTTCTGGCCTGTGAACACAGCTGCTCCCTCCATGGGGCTGCAAACCCCCTGAGCTCCTTCAGTCCCTTCCCCAACTCCTCCATGGGGGAACCCCCAAGCTCAGTCCAATAGTTGACTGCAGGCTTCCTCCTCTGTATTTGTCAGGCTCTGGCAGAGTCTCTCAGGAAATTGCTATATCAGGCTTCTATCAGCAAGCATTTCCTGGAATCCACAATAACATCCAGGTTTGGTGGCTGTATATGTGATGGAGTTCCCAGGTGGGGCAGTATCTGGATAGCCTTTCCTTCATTATCTGCTCAACACTTTGTCTCCATATTTCCTCCTATGAGTATTTTGTTCACCCTTCTAAAATGCACTGAAGCATCCATCTTTTGGTCTTCCTTCTTCTTGGGCTTCATATAGTCTGTAAATTGTATCTTGGGTATTCTGAATTCTTGGGCTAATATCCACTTATCAGTGAGTGCATACCATGTTTGTTCCTTTGTGACTAAGGCACCTCACTCAGAATGATATTCTCAAGTTCCATCCATTTGCCTGCGAATGTCATGAAGTCATTGTTTTTAATGGCTGTGTAGTACTCCATTGTGTAAATGTACCACATTTTCTGTATCCATTCCTCTGTTGAGGGACATCTGGGTTGCTTCCAGTTTCTGGCTATTATTAATATGGCTGCTATAAACATAGTGGAGCATGTGTCCTTATTACATGTTGGAGCATCATCTGAGTATATGCCCAGAAGTGGTATAGATAGGTCCTCAGATAATACTATGCCTAATTTTCTGAGGAACCACCAGACTGATTTCCAGAGTGGTTGTACCAGCTTGCAATCCCATCAGCAATGGAGAAGTGTTCCTTTTTCTCCACATTCTCCCCAGCATCTGCTGTCACCTGAGTTTGTGATCTTAGCCATTCTGATTGGTGTAAGGTGAAATCTCAGGGTTGTTTTGATTTGCATTTCCCTGATGACTAAGGGTGTTGAACATTTCTTTAGATGTTTCTGAGCTCTTTGAGTTTCCTCAGTTGAGAATTCTTTGTTTAGCTCTGTCCCCCATTTTTAATAGAATTATTTGTTCCTCTGGAGCCTACCTTCTTGAGTTCTTCGTATATATTGGATATTAGCCCTCTATCCGATGTAGGATTGGTAAAGATCCTATTCCAATCTGTTGGTTGCTGTTTTGTCCTATTGACAGTGTCCTTTGCCTTACAGAGGCTTAGCAATTTTATGAGATACCATTTGTCGATCTTAGAGCATAAGTCATGGTGTTCTGTTCAGGAATTGTTTCCCTGTGCCCATGTGTTGGAGACTTCCCCACTTTCTCTTCTATTAGATTCAGTGTATCTGGTTTTATATGAAGGACCTTGATCCACTTGGACTTGAACTTTTTACAAGGAGATAAGAATGGATCAGTTTGCATTCTTCTACATATTGAATGCCAGTTGAACCAACATCAATTGTTGAAAGTGCTGTCTGTTTTCCACTAGATGGTTTTAGCTCCTTTGTCAAAGATCAAGTGACCTTAGGTGTGTGGGTTCATCTCTGGGTCTTCAGTTCTATTCCATTGATCTACCTACCTGCCACTGTACCAATACAGTGGTACAATTGCAGTTTTTATCACTATTGCTCTGTAGTACAGTTTGAGGTCTGGGGTGCTTATTTCCCTAGAAGCTCTTTTATTATTGAGAATAGTTTTTGCTATCCTAGGTTTTTTGTTATTCCAGATGAATTTAGAAATTGTTCTTTCTAGATCTATGAAGAATTGAGTTGGAATTTTGATGTGGATTGCATTGAATCTGTATTATTGCTTTTGGCAAGATGGCCATTTATACTCTATTAATCCTGCCAATCCATGAGCATGGGAGATCTTTCCATCTTCTGAGGTATTGTTTGATTTCTTTGTTCAGAGACTTGAAGTTCTTGTCATACAGATCTTTTACTTGTTTGGTTAGAGCCACACCAAGATACTGCGTATTTTTTGTGACTATTGTGAAGGGTGTTGTTTCCATAATGTCTTTCTCAGCCTGTTTATCCAGTGAGTAGAGAAAGGCTACTGATTTGTTTGAGTTAATTTTATATCCAGTCACATTGCTGAAGTTGTTTATCAGCTGTAGTTATTTGGTGGAGTTTTTGGGATCACTTAACTATACTATCATGTCTTCTGCAAATAGTGATATTTTGACTTCTTCCTTTCCAATTTGTATCCCTTTGGCCTCCTTTTGTTTTCCAATTGCTCTGACTAGAACTTCAAGTACTATATTGAATAGATAGGGAGAGAGGGGGCAGCCTTGTCTAGTCCCTGATTTTAGTAGGATTTCTTCAAGTTTCTCTCCATTTAGTTTGATGTTGGCTACTGATTTGGTGTATATTGCTTTTACTGTGTTTAGGTATGGACCTTGAATTCCTGATCTTTCCAAGATTTTTAACATGAAGGAATGCTGAATTTTATCAAGTGATTTTTCAGCATCTAATGAAATTGTTGTGTGGGTTTTTTTCTTTGATTTTGTTTTTGCAGTGGATTACACTGATGGATTTCCATATATTGAACCATCCCTGCCTACTTGATTATGGTGAATGATCATTTTGGAGTGTTCTTGTATTTGGTTGCCAAGAATTTTATTGCGTATTTTTGCATTGATATTCATAAGGGAGATTGGTCTGAAGTTCCCTTTCTTTGTTGAGTCTTTCTGTGGTTTTTGTATCAGCATAATTATGGCTTCATAGAGCGATTTGGGTAGTGTTCCTTTTGTGTCTATTTTGTGGAATTGTTTGAAAAATCCTGGTATTAGGTCTTCTTTGAAGGTCTGATAGAATTTTGCACTAAACCCATCTGGTTCTGGGCTTGTTTGGTTGGGAGACTTTTAGTGACTACTTCTATTTCTTTAGGGGTTAGTTACTGTTTAGATGGTTTATCTGATCCTGATTCAACTTTGGTATTTGGTATCTGTCTAGAAAAATTTCCATTTTAGCCAGATTTTCCAGTTGTGTTGAGTATAGGCTTTTGTAGTAGGATCTGATGATTTTTTGGATTTCCTCAGTTTCTGTTGTTATATCTCCCTTTTCATTTCTGATTTTGTTAATTAGGATACTGTCTCTATGCCCTCTGGTTAGTCTGGCTAAGGGTTTATCTATCTTGTTGATTTTCTCAAGAACCACCTCCTGGTTTTGTTGATTCTTTGTATAGTTCTTTTTGTTTCTACTTGGTTGATTTCAGCCTTAAGTTTGATTATTTCCTGCTGTCTACTCCTCTTGGATTAATTTGCTTCTTTTTGTTCTAGAGCTTTCAGATGTGCTGTTAAGCTGCTAGTGTAAGCTCTCTTCAGTTTCTTTTTGGAGGCACTTAGAGCTATGAGTTTTCCTCTTAGCACTGCTTTCATTGTGTCCCATAAGTTTGGATATGATGTGGCTTCATTTTCATTATGTTCTAAAAAGTCTTTAATTTCTTTCTTTATTTCTTCCTTGACCAAGTTATCATTGAGTAGAACGTTGTTCAGCTTCCATGTCTATGAAGGTTTTCTGTTGTTTTTGTTGCTATTGAGGACCAGCCTTAATCCGTAGTGATATGATAGGATGCATGGGATTATTTCAATCTTCTTATATCTGTTGATGTCTGTTTTGTCAATCTTGGAGAAGGTACAATGAGAAGAAGGTATATTCTTTTGCTTTAGGATGAAATGTTCTATAAATATCTGTTAAATCCATTTGGTCCATAACTTCTGTTAGTTTCACTGTGTCTCTGTTTAGTTTCTCTTTCCATGATCTGTCCATTGATGAGAGTGGAGTGTTGAAATCCCCCACTATTATTGTGTGAGGTGCAATGTGTGCTTTTAGCTTTGGTAAAGTTTCTTTTTATAAATGTGGATGTCCTTGCATTTGGAGCATAGATGTTCAGAATTTAGAGTTCTTCTTGGTAGATTTTTTTCTTTGACGAGTATGAACTGTCCTTCCTTATTGTTTGTGATGACTTTTGGTTGAAAGTCAATTTTATCTGATATTAGAATGGCTACTCCAGCTTGTTTCTTGGAACCATTTGCTTGGAAATTTTTTTCCAAAAATCCAGCCCTTTACTCTGAGATAGTATATGTCTTTGACACTAAGGTGGGTTTCCTGTATGCAGTAAAATGCTGGGTCCTGTTTATATTACCAGTCTGTTGGTTTATGTCTTTTTATTGGGGGATTGACTCCATTGATGTTAAAGATATTAAATAATTGTGATTGTTGCTTCCTGTTATTTTTTATGTTATTTTTATGTTTTTGTGGTTATCTTCTTTCGGGTTTGTTGAAAAATTACTTTCTTGAATTTTCGAGGGTGTTTTTTTCCCTCCTTGTGTTGCTATTTTACATCTATTATCCTTTGTAGGGCTCAATCTGTGGAAAGATACTGTGTAAATTTGGTTTTGTCATTGAAAATCTTGGCTTATCCATCTATGATAATTGAGAGTTTTGCTGAGTATAGTAACTTGGGCTGTCCTTTGTGTTCTCTTAGGGTCTGTATGACATCTGCCCAGTATCTTCTAGCTTTCATGGTCTCTGGTGAGAAGTCTGGTGTAATTCTGATAGGTCTGCCTTTATATGTTACTTGACCTTTTCCCCTTACTGCTTTTAATATTCTTTGTTTTGTGCATTTTGTGTTTTGACCATTATGTGATGGGAGGAATTTCTTTTCTGGTCTAATATATTTGGATTTCTGTAGGCTTCTTGTATGTTCATGGGTATCTCTTTCTTTAGGTTAGGGAAGTTTTCTTCTATAATTTTGATGAAGATATTTACTGACCGTTTAATGGGAATCTTTCCTCTCTTCTATACCTATTATCCTTAGGTTTAGTCTTCTCATTGTGTCCTGTAATTTCTGGCTATTTTGGATTAGTATCTTTTTGCTTTTTGCATTTTCTTTGACTTTTGTGTCAATGCTTTCTATGATATCTTCTGCACCTGAGATTCTCTCCTCTATCTCTTGTATTATGTTGGTGATGCTTGCATTTATGATTCCTGGTATCTTTCCTAAGTTTTCTATCTCCAGGGCTGTCTCCCTTTGTGATTTCTTTATTGTTTATATTTCCATTTTTAGATCCTGGATGGTTTTGGTCAATTCTTTCACCTGTTTGGTTGTGCTTTCCTGTAATTCTCTAAGGGATTTTTGTGTTTCCTCTTTAAGGTCTTCTAACTGTTTATCTGTGTTCTTTTGCATTTCTTTAAGGGAGTTATTTATGTCCTTCTTAAAGTCCTCTATTGTCATCATGAGAAGTGATTTTAAATCAGACATTTGCTTTCCTGGTGTGTTGGGGTAACCAGGACTTGCTGTGGTGGAAGAACTGGGTTCTGATGATGCCAAGTAGCCTTGGTTTCTGTTGCTTATGTTCTTGCCTTTCACCATCTAGTGTTAGCTGGCCTTGCTGTCTCTGACTTGGCTTGCCCCTCCTGCAAGCCTCTGTGTAAGTAATCCTGGGAGACCAGTTCTGTCTGGGAGGAATTTAGGTATGNAGAGCTGTGGTACAGGGTCAGCTCTGGGGTGCAGACAGAAACCAAAAGGATCCAACCCCAGCTGATCCTTGGTTCCTGTGTCCTGAGGGTTCCAGTTGGGTTCCTCTGAGCAGCAGTGGTGGTCTTACCTGCACTTACAGGCTTGTCTGCACTCCTGGGAGACCAGATCTCTCCTGGTGGTATTTGTGTATGTAGCTTTGTGGCACAGGATCAGCTCCTAATTTGTCATTCTTATAACATAGTCTAATAACCTCCCAAGACCGAAATGCAGCCCTTCCTATACTCATCTCCAGACCAGCAGTTTCAGAACTACGTGGCACATGTTGGAGATACAATGATACATGTTTCAAAGATAAACTACTGAATTAGAAACCATGGGGTTTACTGAGCCAATGGGTGATTGTGATTTAGCTCAAAGACAGAACTCCTGTTGCCTGGTGTTAGCACCCCCACCCCCTGTCATCCATCCAACTATGTATGTCTCTAATATAGTTCTTTTCTGACAGTTGGAAATGCTGGGCAGAAAGCTTGCACACACTCAACAGGGACTTTTATCACAGTGTAATACACTCTGTAGGCTGGAGAGTCTTTTTCCCATTAACTTACTTACTTACTCATTTTACATCTCAATATCTGTTACCCCATCCTCCCAGTCTCCCCTCTCACAGCTCCTCCCCCATCCCCCTTCCCCTTCTCTTCTGGGAAGGAGGAGTTCCCCCTGGGTACCACCCTAGCCTGGCACACCAAGTCTCTGGAGGACTAGGTGCATTTTCTCTCACTGAGGCCAAAGTCTTATTGGTTATTCTGTTATACACATTGTGAAGAAAGATATGTGTGACTCAACAAAAACAAGGCCAGGAAACTCATCTCTTTGTATTTGTTAGATTTTAAAAATTAATGATTTATTTACTTTATATCCCGATCACAGCTTCCCCTCCATCCTCTTCTCCCAGCCCTCTCTCCACCTACCCCCTATCTTCAGATAAGGGAAGGCCTCCCATGTATATCAACCTGCCTTGTCATACCAAGTTGCAGTGATAATAGGCAAATCTTTTTCTTTGAGGCACTCAATAGTTAGGGGAAAGGGATCCGAAGGCAGGCAGTGGAATCAGGTATAATCCCTGCTCCTATTGTTAGGGCTCTCACATGAAGACCCAGCTGCACAGCTGTCACATATGTGCTGAGGGTCTAGGTCTGGCCCATGCATGCCCTCTAGTTGACAGCTCAGTCTCTATGAGCACCTGTAGGCCCAGATTAAGTTGGGTTTTGTAGGGGTTTTTGTGGTGTCCTTGACTGCTCTGGCTCTTTCAATCCTTCCCCTCCTCCCACAGGCTTCCCCAAGCTCCACCTAATGTGTGCCTGTGGGTTTCTCTGCATCAGTTTCCCTCAACAAACTCACATTTTACGGAAATGAATGTTCACTTCTAAGTGGCTCACAGACCTTCAGATGGAGCAATCATCTTGCATAGCAAAGGGGTGAGCTAGGAGTCAGCATTGATTATATGAGCATTTATCGTTAAATGTTGAAAAATCTATGTGTGCATGAATTAATACACCAGAAGAGATTTGTTAAAATACCTTATGCTCAACTCAGCAACATTTTCCTAATCTGTATGATACAATCAGTTAGCAATCCAGCATCAAAATTATTTTTGTTTGGTTTTGTGAATAAGCTGAAAGTATGACTTTGTATTTGTGGAAAATAAAAAGAAATTAGAATCAGCTCGACTAACAACAGGTTTGTTACTCTATTATTAAAAAGCATTTTTAGCCACAATAATCTCATTCAAAACACTTACCTGACCTGCCACGTGACACTACATGAAGTGGCACCTCGCTTTGTTTGGTTTACTCAGAAGCGTTTGGGAGAATCAAGTGTTGTGGAATAAATTGCAGTGTAATAGCTTTTTAATGTTTTATTAGCATATCGATTAAACACAATAATGTGTTCCGTTATGATATTCCCGTGCACACCTGTAATCTATTTCAATCGTATCCACATACCTCCGTTACCCCCTCCTGCGCCTCCCTACTCCTGGTGAGCCCATCTCTTCCCACCTAGCTCCATTTCTACTTCCAGGGATTTACTCCGAGCTTTTGTTTTGTTTTGTGCCCCAGTGAGATCCATTAGGGGTATTTACAGGAGTGTGGCTGAAAGTTTGTTTATAGTAAAATGATCATCTTACCAGCAATTACACTATTGAAGAAAGCAATCTGTCCCTCCTCCATCAACCATTTCCTGCATATCAATGCTCGGGGGGGGGGGGACCCACGAACTTTGTCCCCATCCATGACAGTGGTTTGAAGAACATAATCTGAGGCCGATCTCACACTGACAACCTCAGATGCTGTGAGTTCAAGAATACAAGGGCTGGAGAGACAGCTCAACTACACTGCTCTTTCAGAGGACTCAGGTCAGGTTCCTAACACCCACATATGGGGTTACTGATGCTATAACTCCAGTTTCAGAGGCTCTGACACCTTTGTCTAGCTCCGTACACTCTTGGCATGCATATAGTATACACACACACACACACACACACACACACACACACACATTCATACAAACATATAAAATAAAAATAAACAGATATTTGAATGATTTTTTTAAAAAAAAGAATACGAAGAATACAAAGGCTATGATTTTCCAGGAGTTTGGCTACGTACATTGTATGTTATATAAGGTTTGTATGCACTCCCAAACACATGTCAGTCCCTGGACTGACAATAAACAATACAGTGGCTTTAAACTGGTTTTGTTTTAACTGGTACTTTCAATATAGTCTTATTAAAATTAAAGAACCAACTTAGCTCATGATTTCTAATTAGTCAAATGAGTCACCACTGTCAAATATACAAAGACAGGCTTAATTTCTGTCAGGAAGAAAAGAAAAAAAAAGGTTGGCTTCATTTTTAATTAAAAAGTATGCTGAGCCAATCACAACTTTGTCCTTGTTGCCCTCATGCTCATTCCATCTAAGCAAAGTGCCCTGTGCTGACAAAGCAGGATGGACGGGAAGCCATTATCAACATCAGAACAAGACAAACCAGCATCCTTTCTAGACTCACTGCATCATAGACTTGAACTAAGATCAAAACAAATCAATGGTACATCTCCAATCCCATTCTTACTCTCTGCAACCAAGGGGGAAAGTCCTGCCCTGAAAAATTGTGCATGATAGACACTAGGTAGTCACTCCTTGGGGGACCTATGTCTCTATATCCTAGTCTTTAGAGCTGTCTGTACATGGCACATGCTTTGCAGATGGACACAAGTTGACCATCTCAGGTGATGAGAACATCAAGAATTTTCAGGTAACCACAGTATCCTCACAGAGACACACAGGAAATTGCAAGAGAAGCTCAGGGAAATAGACACAGAGTTTAAATGAAAGAGTCAAGAAGGATGCTTACTGGAGTCTCAGGAGAGAGTGAAGTCCCACAGGCACCTTTGTGTCAGACCTATGGCCTCCAAAATCCTATTTCCTGAGGTGGCCTGTTTGTGGTCCATTATTAAAGCCACCACAGGAAGTCAATACATACTTTTGAAGAAGGCTGGCTGCCTCTGAACCTCTTAAAAGATGGCAGAAGATTGAGAAGTCTGACTTTATTTTGTGCTGTAGGGAAGGTATTTGGTGGGAACAAAGTGCCAAAGTTAAAGTCTGCTCTAAATCTAGCTATGCAAAGCTGTTGGTCAGCTCAGGGCAGGTTGTTGAAGGATATTTGATCACACTGTAAACCCTGGGTGCTATTTACTGGAAAAACCTGTTTCTAGTTTTGGTGTGGCTCAGCCTTAGCACACACCTTTAATCCCTCTGGCTGGAATACAGGCACAACCTTAGCACATACCTTTAGTCCCAAATAATAAAGGTAAAGTTAGTTTGCAGAAGGAAGCAGCTGTGTTTGAAAGTGACTTCTAACTGAGGAGCAGACGAAGTGATGAATCAGAGAAAGATTTGACAGAATGAGCCAGAGATAGGATACAACAACTCTCATGAAGAGGAAAGAGAGACAACATAAGAGGGAGTAGCCCAGAGAGAAAGGGGGAAAGAGGAAGGTTTACTGGGACAACTATGTAGAGACAGGTTGCAGAAAGAGAACAAGCTAGACACAGGTGAAGACAAACGGAGCAAGAAAGTGAGGAGTCAGAGATTAGAACATACTGCCAAAGTTAGTATGAGGCCAAGGAGAGCAATTTAGGAGAAGCTAGGAGAGTGAACCCAGACTGAATCAGCCAGCTTGGTGAGGAATTTGAGCCAGAACTGCTGAGTTGAATCAGCCAGCCAGAGTTCAGAAAGAAAAAGAAAGGGTGAACTTATTCAGCAGTAAGTCTCAAAGGCTGAAAACATTCTGGGCCTAGATAGGATTGTATGGAAGCTAGAAGCTTCCAAGACTAAGACTAGGTGAATAGAGTGAGACAGGAAGTTTGGGAGGCAACAACCACTTCAGGCAAATCAAAGTTACATTTACAGCAGGTGAGACACTTCAAAGCTTTTACCTCAACAAAAGAGAGGAAGATATTTGGTGCTGGGTCTGAGGTCTTAGTTCGTGAATATACAAATGGGAGCTTAATTCAGATTTCAACCATCTTGAAAGTCCTTGGCCTTAGTAGTGAAGCTGATGCTTAGGAATGAGCAGGGAATGAAACAGCTTCCAGCAAACAGATGCATAGATGAGATTTCCTTCTCCCAGGCACCTTTCACCTCAGGCCAGAACAACTCACGCTCTGCCATGCTTCAGAGTCTACACAACTCTATTCTCAGGAAGGCCAGAATTTTGTTCTCCACTCCACGGACAAAGTAGGAGCCTTGCTTCTGTTTCTGGATTAGATTCCTTCAGCTCCTCAGCCAGCTGCTCATTCAGAGCCCAAGGCTAGTGATTATTAAAATATTGTTCTATCCTTGTTGAGTGACAAAGGATGCCTACATTTCAGGTGTCTGTCAGAGCTCATATGAAATGTACCAGCAGGCAAAGAGTACCACTCATCAACCCAGAGAAGAACTAGGTACAGTGGTCTCTCAGCATCCTCTATGGAATTTACATGGGTACCAAACTACAAGGATGCTACAGTCCTTTACATAACATAATACGTAATGTATACAGTAAATTGTATAAGTTGCATATAATCTGCATATATCCTTTTGTATGCTAGTTTGTCTCTAGACAACTCAGAATGCAATGATATGCAAATAGTTATTACAATTGTACTGTTTAGGAGACAGCAAGAATAAAGTCTACACTTACACAGCAGCACAGGCCACAGACATGAACGTGGCTTCAGCCATCTGTACATGCTATGCATATCAACATGGCTCCTGAGCAGTAAGTAGCTCTCGTGGCCTTGTTTCCTTCTCAGGACCTCTGCAGAGGATGCTTCCTTCTCATTTATAGTTGGCAGGGGTGCGGAGCTCTGCGTGGTGTCTGGTGACAGCACAGACCACAGACACCCACCTGGCCTCTAGTGTCAGCACCCGCCACAGACCTCAGCACGGTCTCCGATGGCAGTATAGGCCACAGCAGCATAGACCACGGGCATCTGCATGGCGTTCTGTGGAACTCCTGGGCCACTATGGGGATCAATAAGCTCCCAGCTGTAGCAAAGCCATGTACCCAAACATGTCCCTGGTGGCAGCACAGACCACAGGCATCAATATGGACATGCACACAGGCATGGCCTCTCCACAGTGTAGGCCATGCACATGAACACGATCTCTCAGCGGTAGCTCAGGCTTCCCTTTGTTCCTAACCAGCAGTTCTTTAAAAGTAGAGTGACAAGCTCTTTCAAAGCCTGACAAAGTTAGAGACTTCCAGTCACAGGTTGCAGGGTTACAGTTGTGTGAAAACTTTAAAGAGGCTTATTGACAGAAAACTACATGCTTCTGAATTCCTATGGTCTATTCTGTACTAAGCCATAATACCGAGGAGATGTACACTTGGATACCTCATTTGATTACGAGTGAAAGTGCTCACAAAAATGCATTAAAGGTTTTGCTGTTCACCACAGAATTAAACACTGAACACAAATGAGCTGCACCTCTGCTGATTTTGTAGCCAAAGTCTTACAGGTTACACCACAGTGCTTCATCTTCATGGAACAATGAGCAGCTGCTCTGTCAGGTCCTCATACTAAAAAATGAAAAGCCCCTCTGCCCAGGTGTTTACATTGCAGGGACAGCATCAGCGGCATCCCCATGCATGGGGCCCCTCCCCTCTGCCCTGGAATCTCATCTGGCCTTACCTTATTTTCTTTTCTACTCCGATTTTCTCAGTTAATCTTCGCAAGGCTTACTTACCAAGGAAGGTGGAAATAACTAAGGGTATATGGGATTCATGACAGAAAGGATGAGTTTATGTATAAGGAGAGATCTAGTTGAGTCAGTCTGTTTTGTGTTGCTAATAATATAACTCCATAGGCTAGGTGAGCTATGAAAGAGAAAGGTTTATTTTGGTTCATGCTACAGAAGTCCAATGTCAAGGCCCTGTGTCTGGTGATGGTATGCCTACTGGCTCCATCCTGAGGCAGAGTGAGACATCATGCAGCAAGAGCTACGGTCTCTGGTCCTCTTCTTATAAAGCCCTAGGAATCAAGATGAGGTTCCACCCTATGGCTTTGTCTAACCCCAATCTCTTGCTGAAGTTCCCGCCTCTGAACGCTGTACAGGTTTAATCCATGTTCTCTAAGAGTCTAGTAACGGAGGTTACAACTCATGTCATGGAGATGTGGAAGACCTTCAGAAATGATCCCATGGCCACATAGGTAGTCCCTTCCTCTCTGGCTCCCTCACTTCTCCCCCCATTCCCCTCCCCCACTCAATGATTTTCATGAGAAAAGATTTCACAGATTTCTCCATCAAAAGCAAACAGTCCAGACCAGTCCACCATTCTGTCAGCATAGTAATAATTGCCTTTTCTCCATCTACGGGGGGTGAATGAGGACCTGACTGTCAGTAAAGCCAGACAGAGGGATGTGGATTGATTAAAAATTTGACTTTGTGTAGTGTTGAGAGCCTTTTGTGCAGCTTCTGGGAATATGGCATTCGTCGCTGGGCTCAGACAAGGAAGTGGGCTCAGATAAGAACATTGATTACTTTGGTGAATCACTACCTTATGTGATCTCACTGCTTTACTTGTTCCCTGTGTGATCCTTTGGCCTACCACTCTGCTTGATAACTTCCTTGTGTGATCTCCTTGTTTACTACTTCGCTTGGTTACTTTGTCTTTGACCTAAGAACTGACCATGTGTTTTGGATGCACCTAGAAGGATATAAAAGCAGGCTGGGAAAGAATGAAGCTGCTTCAGCGGCAGCACTGCCTGGAGTCAGGTTAATAATTTTGTCTAACTGTTTTTCTTCTTTTCAATCCTCTCTTCCTTGAGAGCCTGTTGACTGACTGAGCTGGCTTTGTCAGTGTAGGCGTTTTTAAAATTTGTATTTTGTACTTAACTAAAACAGGATTATAATATTTACCCCTCTCATCCCTCACATTCCTCCCACCCATGCCCCTCAAAGTCATAGTCTTTTTTTTTTCTTTACCAAATTGTTGTTATATATACCTCTTAATGAGTAATCATAGAATCACAACCTGCTGAGGTACCTTGGAAGTCAGTATGGAGAACACCCAAATGGCTAAAAATGAGTCTATCAGATGACCCAGTGATACCCTGCTTTGTAATATATCTGTGTGAAAGACTTGACATTCTACTCTGCAGACACTGACTCAGTCTTTCTCATTGCTCCTGAATTCACCGTACCTAGGGAAAAGGAACAACCTACATGTCCTCCAGCTAATCAGTGAGCGATGCAAAGGTGGTCCATATGCACTATGGAATACTATTCAGTCGTTAAAAAGAGTGACTCATGATACGTGCAGACAAGTGGGAAGGACTGGACATGGTTACCTGAGCAATGTGGGCCTGATCCAGAAAGACAAGCAGTGGGTGTCCTCCCTTGTCTGAGGCCCCTGGCTCCAAATCTTCAGGTTACATATCCCGGAGTAATCATGGAACCAGAAATGTGAAAGGGGCCATGGAGTGGGGAGATTTAGAGAGAAGAAGAGCAGTATGTAAGCGCTGTGAGAGGGAAATGGGAAAGTGGAGAGAAGGCTTCACCTAGGTATGGGGGGAGGATAATACAGAGAGGGACAGAGGCAAGGAAGAACAAAAACACTAAAGGTATTTTAGCAAGACATGGACAATCGATACTTATAGCTAAAATTTATACCTAAAATTATGGTACATAAAGTGAGATTATGCCACTTGAAGTAATTATACTCCCTCTGTGAACTATATAGTTCACCTCAGGAAAAGCCCTGTACTAAGCATGGAATCCTTGCCATGGGACCACATGAGACTCTTAAGACAGATGGGCCATTGCTCTTGCCCCCAGCTGCCTCCCAGGATCTGAAGGGAGGTCCCTATTGCTGAAGACACCACATACATTCCTTAGACAGGGGCCTCAGAGGATTTGAGCTGGAACTGACTTGAAAGTCTTCCCTGAGGATCAGCTCCCATGTAGGCATTTTTTTAAAACCTCCTCCAAGTCTGATTCGGTTGTTTTTGTTGTTAGGTTGATTTTGGTCTTTTAGAAGGCACAATAAAGAGATAAATATTTTTTTCTTAAATTTTCTTTTATACTCGTTCTGTGTTTTGTGGGAATCCTAACAGTGGGAATGGGAGCTATCTGTGACTTTTTGCCTATTTGTAGGACCCTTTTCCTTCTACTGGGTTGCCTTGCCCAGCTTTGATGTGAGGGGTTATGTTTGTTCCTGGTCTTGCTGTAGCTTGTTATGCCATGTTCGTTTGATGTCCCTGAGAGACCTGCTCTTTTTGGAGGGGAGGAGGGTGTAGATCTGGGAGAGAGAGGGGAGATGAGAGAGAGACACTGGGGGAGGAGAGGAAGGGGGAATTGCAGTCAGGATGTAATACATGAGAGAATTTTTTTTTTAAAGTAATTCTCTTATACATTTTTGTTACTTGACAGCACCATGATCTGTATCTTGGTGCACCTTACCTCAAACTGATTTTTCCTAATGCATTCCCATCGAACAATAAACATTATCAGACAGGTCTGTCAGCTCCACACTGCTTCAGTCCATTTGGAGGCTGGTTTGTTTGTAGTCTGGACTGCTATAAGGCAGTTTAAGTAACGCAATCACCTGTTAGCATGCACCACTACAACTTAGAAGGCAATACATTTCAAGACAATGAACTGGCTATTATAAATCAATAACCCTCACCTCCAAATGTATCTTCAAAAAAATTAAACAGGTAAATTGAGAAGAACAAGTTTTTTTTTTATGTTTTTCCCCCTGAGAGGAATCTGATTTTAACAAAACTGTTACCACCCAAGAGTTGCTTTCTGAAAACTCACAAAGGAAGATTTGTAACTAATTAGGTCCCCTTTGCTAAAATTAAGACACAAATGAATCACAAAATTGACCCTTTCAAATGTAGCATCAAAGATGTTTGTAGATGCTGACAACAGGAAAACAGATGACAAATGGAAAAAATTGGAACAAATGCAATAAGGCAACATTTAGCACAAGAAAATGTGGATAAAATTAAGATGAGATCAAAGGAAATGGAACATCAGTAGTTGGAAATCAAACAAGGGCTGAACTCAAGTGACTATTTGTCTTTAGCTTGAGGGTTGTAAAACTACAGCCTGGAAAAAACATTTTCTCCCACTGTGCTATAAAACAAGGGAAGAGTGGGGTTTTGCTCTCTTATGTACAAAGGAGAGTTTCTTTTTATTTTGATTTAAACATTTTAATAGAAATCATTATTTTGATTTAAATCATTTAATAGAATAGTGATGGTTCACATACTTGAATATTTTGGTTCCCAGTTGGTGGCACTGTTTGTGAAGGATTAGGAGGTATGGCCTTAGTGCTTGGCAAATACAAAAGTGGATGCTCACAGTCATCTATTGGTTGGAACACAGGGCCCCCAATGAAGGAGCTAGAGAAAGTACCCAAGGAGCTAAAGGGGTCTGCAATCCTGTAGGTGCAACAACAATATGAACTAACCAGTACCCCCCAGAGCTTGTGTCTCTAGTTGCATATGTAGCAGAGGATAGCCTAGTTAGCCATCAATGGGAGGAAAGGCCTTTGGTCTTATGAAGATCATATGCCCCAGTTCAAGGGAATGCCAGGGCCAGGAAGTGGGAGTGGGTGGGTTGGGGAGCAGGGAAGGGGAAGGGTATAGGGGACTTTCAGAGAGGAAATTAGGAAAGGGGATAGCAGTTGAAATGTAAATGAAGAAAATATCTAATAAAAAAGTAGGCGTGGCCTTGTTGGAGTTACTGGGTGGGTTTTGAGGTTTCTAAAGACTTTGTGCTATCCCCAGTGTGCCCTCTGTCTCTACCTCCTGTTTGTGCAGTAAGATGTGAGCTCTCAGCCATACTTACTGACATGCCTTTGTTCACCCATTGTGGACTCTGACCCCATGAATCTGTAAGTTCAAATTAAGCACTTACTTTTACCAACTGCCTTGGTCATGGTGTATTATCACAGCAATAACTAAGTAACCAAGGCAGACAGATGTACGGCATTTAATTCTAAAAGTATTTAAAGGACCATTTTCCGTTGTTTGGCAGTGATTCTAGGCCTTTAATATTATCTCAACAGGTAAACCTACTGCAATTATTTTGCTAAGTGGAGAAAGTATCAATAGCCTTTAACTTTAGATCTCTATAACCACAGGTTAGCGCCAATCTGAGATGTCACCAAAGAACTTGCTTCCTGCAGTGGATGGTAGCTAAACACAGAACATCACACAACAGTTCACAGTGCAGAGGGAAATCACATTTAAATCCAGTTTAATAAGTAACAATTTTTGCAAAGAAAAGTTTTGCCAATGACAACATAATCACTGAGGGGGCTGATGAGTAAAAATTAACTTGAAAACTAGAGAACCTAAACTTGGATTCTTATTGTTTCACTATAGTCATATGCGTCCCTTATATCCCCTGCGAGTTATTACAGTGCTCCTCCTGGGGTCACTCACTTCTCCCTACTCCAGGCAGTTTTCTACAGAGTCACCACAGCTCCAGTTTTTATCAGTTCCTCTCCCTGGTGCACCACCCAAGAGCCTGTCTTACATCTGAGACTTTGCAAAGAATTCATTCCTACCTTCACTGCCTAGGTCTCAATGGTCAGTTTTGACTCCAGAATTAGCACCTGGTCATATCTCAATGCTGCTACCAGCTTTGTGACCTCACCAGTATGTGGCCTTCCTACTGACAAATAAGGATAATGCTATATACCACCGTGGGTGAAATAAAACTATTTGTTCCTCCAAACTAGGGCAGAGGGTGAGGAAAGCTTTGAACGACATCACTGTTGAGGTTTCTGTAGTTAGTAGTAACATGAACATTGATTTTGTGGGTTTTGTTGTCTTTTGATAGTCCTCAGAAGGCCCATTATTTTTTCAATAAAACAACCTTGAAGACTCAGAAAGTGTGAAAATACATCAAAACAAACACTCATTCAAAACCACTACATTGGTCTAAGTCTGAGTAGGTTATGTGTCTATGTATAGCATTTGAAAGGGATTTGTCTCAATTCTGAGCTGATGGAACTGACTGAGATCAATATAAACCTAAGGAAGTGTTGGATGGATATCACCTACAGGGTACACTTTGCCGAGCATTGTCAACGTGGGTGGAGGGTGAGGCACAGGAGGGTCTAGATTAGAGACTCACAGTGCCTCTATGACCTGTGGGCAGGAGTGACCATGAGAAGGGAAAAATGGCACCCATAGAGTTCTGCAGGGAAGGTCCTTACAAGGAGAGTGATACCCAGACGACATAATAGAACAGACAGCAAGCAGGTAGGACCATTCCACAGCAATGGAATCATGGCTTAGCATGGGGTGTGAACAAGGGGAGCCAGAGGTTGAGAGGGACAAAGAAAAGGACATCTGTGAGGAAAAGGCTCAGTGACACGAATGGTGGTCACACAAGAACTCTGAAGGAAGTGACAGCACATGAGGACAGTGTGAGCCAGAGGATAAGTCGTGGAAAGCTGAGGCTAGGAGGCAAATGAACAGCCTGTCTGGAGACATAGCAGCCACATGAGGAAGACCTGAAAGACACCGTTTTCAGCCTGGCCTCCAGAGTCAAGGGACAGCAAGGCTTCAGGATTGCCTTTTCTTGGTAGGACCAAGAGTTATGAACCGCTCTTCATAACGCACTGCTTTTATCAAATCAAGACCATTACTTACAAATATAACAGCAAAAAATGAGAAGGGACATGGGGAAAATACTGCATACACATAAGCAGATATATAATCAGAGGAAAGTTCACAGCTCTGAGTGACAACATAGAGATGCAAATGAGATGAAGGAGATAAATGAAGTAACCCACCCACTGCAGCAAGGACCACACCTTAGAAAGAAGGGGGCACCTGATTAAGAGTAGCAGAGAGGGAATGGAAGCAGGGATGGGCAGGGAGCAACTGCCATGGAACTCTGAATGCAAATTCAATCAGAAGGATGCCCCTTGTAAAAAAGTATAGACAATTCTCAAGACAAAAAAACAGACAAAGAAATAATGATTTTAAAAATCAGGAAAATTGCCTTTAAAATTACAGAGACAGCCTTGCAAGAATACATTGAACAATATCGTATGATGAAGTTTTTCAAATAAAAAGAATTATTCCTGAGAATATATGTGTTTGGACAAAAGGAGCCAAGGAAAAAAGAAAGAAAGAAAAAGGAAGCGTCCCTGGAGAAAAGCTTTACCCCCCCCCCCAATGATTGGGGTGAGGCTAGTTTTTAGATGGAATCTTTGCATATGCAAAGAAAAAGGCATCCCGTGGATTTGCAAATTGTTTAGACATAAAAGAACTGTCAACTCTCTGGATGGAGCTGACAAAAAAAAAAAAAAAAAAAAAATCATCAGGCCCATGTGCACCAAGTTTGCAAGCCAAACCAGTGCCCACACTGTGCTGGAGAAGCAGAGCTGAGCATGCTCCGTTACACATGGCAAGCCATGCAATCCATAAAAGTTCATTGATTACATTAACACAAGATTACTCCAGTTAGGGAATCAATTAATAGAATTTTAAACATTAAGAAATCTGATTGTGATGTTTCTATTTGTTGCACGAGTTTTACATATTAAAATATATAATATATTTTAAAAATCCACTTAATGGAGAATTCAAAATCTAGGAAGTAAGCATAGTGGGCATGTCTGAAGTCACACATGGTATGCAGATGAAGAAGGGAGAGAGAGAAAGAGAGAGAGAGAGAGAGAGAGAGAGAGAGAGAGAGAGAGAGAATTATGTTTGTAAATGGAGACAGAGAGATAGGGATGGAGGATGAGGAAGAGAAAGAGGAGAAGAAAGTGCTTGATGTATATCAAGTACCCTTGGTTGACAAACATAACTATTGCAAGCTATCTGAACAAAAAAGAACTCACCAAAGAAAAGCCAAAGATGGCAAATTCATAACCAGTATCCTAATAATACAGAAACATTTTATAGCATTTCTTGAAAACACAAACAAAAAAGTCAATGTTGTACTGTAGAGAGTATAATAAATTTTTATGAAAAGAAGTCAGGCAAGAGAACTATATATACATAATGAAAATAGAATAATAGAATTTGAAGTTGTGAAAACATCCTCATGAGAGAAAATGTTGTCCCATATGCCAAAGTATTAGAATTGATAAATATACATACTCGATATATTATAATATGAAATAACTGACATACCTAAAATATTACCTTTGATACGTATACTTATGTCAGAGGAAAAGAAAGGAAAAGTCAAGAAAAAGACACCAACCCACCCACAAAACATTCAACCCAGAATTTATCCTGCCTTCAAGATGCAGATGCCCAGAGTTAAACATTGACTGAAGGGCTGGAAGAAGGACTGAGGTCTCTGAAAGGGGCAGGGACTCCACAGGAAGACCAACAGAGTCAACTAAGTTAGACACTTGGGGGCTCTTAGAGACTGAGCCACCAACTAAAGAGCACACATGGGCTGGACCTAGGTCCCACCCCACCTACGCAGCAGACATGCAGCTCAATCTTCATGAGGGTCCCAAGCATACATGTTTTACTATGGCCATTTCTCTCAGTAAATAGTCAAAACCCCAAGGTATCTCCTCACTTTAGGCCTTCAAAAATGTGACTGAAACTCCAAAAGAATAAGCTCAGATGACAGTATGCATATTTTAATAGTTTTCAAGTGAACTGGTCATTTGTGATGATGACAAGAGCAGCATAAAATAGCAAGCATGGCATTTTCAAACATATTATGCCAAAGTTAGAGCTCCAGTACTCTAGGATACTATTTTCTCAAAGTTGAAGAGAAATCTACTTTCTGTAGAACTTAAGTGTTGCACAGACACACATGCAGGCAAGCACTTTTATACATAGAATAAAAAATATTTTTAAAAAGAAGGCAAATGCAACTCCTCAGTTACCTCAGTGTATTCATACTAGACTGAAGTGGCCCCTGCTTACACTGGACTGAACTGGAAGAATTCCAAGGAGACAAATGGCAGATACCATAAAGCAACGCAGGCAAGCTGATAAGTAAAGGAAGCAACTTAGCAAGAACACTTGAACGGATCGTCCTGCGCCTCTCCTGCCCAGGAGGGGTGTTCGCCTGGCGGCTGTCCGCAGGCTGACCCAGCGCCCAACACCTTTCCTCCCCGACCGAGGCGGGGTGTCCGCCCGGCATCCAGCGCCTTTCCTCACCCGAGGAGGGGAGTGCGCCCGAGAGC
>NC_034600.1:76320695-76333043 GCF_900095145.1 Mus pahari | reverse complement strand
AACACTTGAACATAAATCCATCTGCAGTCACCCGCACACTGCAGTGAGTACAGGGACGGGAGCTACTACTCAATGTCAACAAACTAAATGGCTTAGTGTGTACATCTCATCCAAGCTTCAGTTGACTCTGTGAACATCCGTAGCTCCAGTCAGCTCCTTGGATTTCTTTCATGCTCCCATTAATATGTAGTTCGTGTGACTGGCTTACTTCTAAGGACAGCGTATGGCTCTAGGGAAGATTTTTTAAAAGTTGAAAAGATACAATCCTGTTTCATTACTTATGTCTGATGCCCTTGAACCACTACCAAAAGACGTGTTCACATCAAAAGCCAAAGTCAGATTCAATCACCAACACCCACCTAGTCTCGGGGACCCTGGAAAGTTCCTCTTCCTTTTCTGGCATCTAAAACTTTCCCTCTAAATACAGTTTGTGGACTTAGTGACTCAGAGAAGCCAAGGCACTTTCACGAAGTGTCTGTTGCTTGCCCAGATCCTGGCATGCTGAAGAACTGCCTGGAGGCCCCTGGCCTTTCTTCTTTCTGGACATCTACATGATTTTAATTGCCCTATACTGTTCCTGATTCTTAACTACTTTTTCTTCTATGGAGACATTAGTAGCTTAAGGCCAACAGCATCTCTGAACTCAGACTTTAGTTTCTTCTTAAATCAACACAGTTAGCAGAGTCCCTGGGACATCAGCCACCCATGAGTGATATACTGTAGCTCTACATGCTGACACACAGTGACTGAACTGTCTTCAGAGCTGAGAGAGGGACCACATCAGCTCTCAGGGAACCAATTTAAGTCTCTTTGACAACTTCAGAAGATTCTGGTGTTTGACCAAATCCCAAGCCTGGAAGACAAGACTTCATTTTGCCTCAGCAAACATCTCCAAACCACCAAGTTCCATCATGCCATTCCAAACAGTAATCTGTGTATTCCTGTCACTTTACTGTACCCAGTGACACCAGCCCATGGAGTCCCATTGCCAGACAGCACCAAGCAATACCAATGTGCAAGGTTGAGAGCATAAAGACATTTATTTCATCCTTCATCACTGTCTTCTCATCAAGTTCTAAGTGGGATGATGATTTTTTTTAAATGCCCTGAATCACTATCCTGCCTATTTCCTAACATTGAAATAAAATAATTTATAAAATTTACAATTTGTAACAACGTCTGCTCAAATTCTATTATAAGTCAAATTTAGCAAATATGGCCACAGGTGATCTCTCTTGGGAATGTCTTCACCTTCCTCATTTTTATTTCTAATTCCTAGAGTTGGTCAGGAGACAATAAGGGAAACAGTCTGTCACTGTCGTAGTGCTAGGAATAGACACTATGACCAGAGCTGTTTAAAAAGAAAGCATTTAATTGGCTTCCTTACATTTTCAGAGTCTGAACCCGTCATCACCTAGCTGGGCAATGTGGTGTCTAGCAGGTAGGCATGACACTGTACCAGTCGCTGAGATCTAACATTCAGACCCACAGACAGGCGGCAGAAAGAGAGACTGGGTCCTGACGTGGGCTTTTGAAACCTCAAAGCCCACCCTCAGTGACACATCTCCTCCAACAAGGCCACACCTCCTAGTCCTTCCAGTCACCAGCAGGAAACCAAGCATGCAAACACATGAAGCTATGGGGACCATTCTCATTCAAACCACCATGCAGGGTCATTCTAAGAGATTCAAGTCTCTTAGAACACAGGCCTCATGAGATTTGCCATGGAGTACCTCTTTTTTCCAGGGCTTCTACAGTACAAGATGTCATGCCACACAGCTTAAACAGCAGTAATAAATTGCCATATAAATCTGTAAAATGGAAATACAGGGCAAGGTCTGTCTGCAGGAGTGGCTCTTCCTGCGAGTTCTTTCTCCTTGGCTTACAAATAGTATCTTCTCCACAAGTCCATACATAGTCTTTTCCACGTATCTCCTTGTAATAATACAGTCATATTGGGGTAGGACCAACACTAACACCCTCATTTTAAAACCAACTCTTTAAAGACTCTACAAAATTTTGTCAATTTCTGAATGGTTGGAGCCTAGAGCCTTACTCTGAAAATTTAATAACAAATGACTAGATGAACCAGCCCAGAGCGCGTAGGGAAGTATCACTGTTGTAATGCATCCTCAGGGAAAGTACAGGTTTCAGAGAGGGATACGCACCACAGCTGACTAGCCTTTCATAAGCAGAAACACATAAAGAAGATATGGTCTTCACTTGACAATAAAGAGCAAAATAATGCCATTTTCTGTAAAATGAACAAAATTTGGAGTGCCTCATATTAAGAAAACTGAATCACACTCAAAAGGACAAATATTGCATGTCTTCTCTCAGATGTGGAGCCGGGGTTACACACACACACACACACACACACACACACACACACACACCATGCACAGTCCCGTGCAAACAAAGGAGGGTTATTTGGGAAGAGGAAGTAGATGAGTAGAGGAGACAGAGATGGAGGAGGGTGAAGAGGAATGAGTGTGGTCAGAAGATATAATGTAACTGTCTGAGTTAGGGTTTTACTGCTGTGAACAGACACCATGACCAAGGCAACTCTTATAAGGACAACATTTAATTGGGACTGGCTTACAGGTTCAGAGGTTCAGTCCATTATCATCAAGGCGGGAACATGGTAGCATCCAGGCAGGCATGGTACAGGAGTATCTGAGAGTTCTACTTCTTCATCTGAGGGCTGCTAGCAGAATACTGACTTCTAGGAAATTAGGATTAGGATATTAAAGCCCATACCCAGGGACAGGCCTACTTCAACAAGATCACACCTCCTAAAAGTGTCACTCCCTGATGCAAGCATATACAAACCATCACAGTAACTGAATAAGAATGTATTTATGAAACCCATCCTTTCTCCAATGAACACACTATAAGGTAGAAGTGGGAAACTCCTATTTTCTTATCTATGTAGGATCTCACTTGTCCAGAAAGGGGTTACAGGTTCTTTGTCACCACGCAGATACAACACAGCAAATCATGTAATGGTATTCCCACATTTCTTCCCTAACCTCTTCTTTCACAGCAACTGCTTCACTTTTCCAGCCTAGCAGCAAGATAGACAGCAGCTTTCCAGGCTGGGATGGAGGGGAGCAACTTTGAGTTACAGCTCAAAGTAAACTACTTTTCTGAAAGAAAAATGAAAGAGTGGTGATGGGCCACCTGAAGTTCTTCTCAGTTTCTTATTAATAGTGCGTATGGGTGTAGAATCTGGACTGTGGCAGAGAGCAGCAGGTGGGAGAGCAGGGGGGAAGAAGGGAGGAGGGGAGGAGGGGAGGAAGGGAGGAGCGGAGGAAGGGAGGAACGGAGGAGGGGAGGAGGGTATGAAGGGAGGAGGGGAGGAGGGGAGGAGGTGATCTACAAATACTAATTTTAAACTCTATATTATGTAATGATAACGAATGCCTATATAATACTTTTTCTTCGAACACTGGGACATTTTCTCCAGTTCTTGGTACAGAAGGTTGGTTTTTGTTTGTTTTTCTCTCGCTTGTTCCATACATTTGAACATAACACTGAACCACCCTAGTCCAATTCATTCACATCCAAGATACAGGTGCCTCTGCTTCCCTGCAGTGCAGTTACTTTAATTTATGATTTCAAAGTTTTTACAAAACTATTTCTTTCTTACATATAAAGCATAAGAATAAGAGGAGTTTGACTTACGAGGGTAAAACGGGTTGAAGATTCAATTTACACAAAGAGCAGAAGAGAGTGAAATTTAGGCACTGTCTCTCAAGAAAACTTAGAACGCCTGTTGAACAATGAAGCCTACTTACTGCTCAAGCTAATCAGCAGATCCTCTTGTTTCTCCAGGTCCGCTAAGGGCAACATGATTTCTTTTCTTTTTGCATTGTCTTTTGAAATCCTCTGCCTGGTAGAAGCCTATGAAAGACACTTCCAGTATGTGCCAGATGACTCTGGAGGATACTCATGAAAGGATCAAGCTAACCTTTCAGTCAGTATGCATTCATTAACCATACATCTCCATGCATTTCTCCTCCCGGAATTGTGCTAAGTAAGCACTCATGTTTCAACCAGGAGCAAACATTGTTTCTACTGCCCCTCCAATTAATGCCCAGGATGTTCTGTGACAACAAGGAGTTTTGCAACTGACATGTAGAGTTAAAGCCTAGAGAACCTGCTCCAGTTGAAGAACTCCTTCAACCAAGAATACCTAGTTAACCCCACCAATAGCACCAAGGGTTGAAAATAAACCCTCATAAATGGAAATAAATTCATAAATATACCCTGGGAAGTAAGCAGAACCCTTGCAGTCAGCCTAAATTGTCAGTTGGTGAAATTGTTGCTTTTGATATTAGTGCGAGGTCGATTTGTTATACACAACATCTACTTGATACAAATTGGCAACAAACTGAGAAAAGAGTAGCCAGGATGTCCCACAGCATAGGCAGAGATCTGGCGTAGTATAGAATGTTAGCCAGAGGCAGGATTTGGAGGGATAGTGGACAGGCAGAAAGCAGCTAGTAAAAAGGAGGGAGGTGCCAGGTAGGAACAGAAAAGAAGAGAAATAGGGGGAAGGAAGCCAATGGGACAGTGGGATCACGTGAGGGAAAGGAAGGAAGATAATCAGGGATCAGGAAAAGAAGAGCTACTTAACACAACCCCCTTTGCCGTTGTCACTGTGGAGAAAAGCAATACTAGATACCAAGAATTTGTCTCCAGACACATGTACAGATTAGAGCTCACACTTCAGTGCCTTTTAAAGAAAACAAGCAAATGGTGTTTTAAGCTGTATCCAGGGACAATAATATAGAATTCAGGCACCTTCTCTACCCACAGTTATCAGGCGGCTCTTCCTCTGCACAGAAGACATCACATACTCAATCGCTATGACGGCGTCGGGGGTTAGGCATGGGCAAAAGCGCCTTGGAGTGTTTTCCTATTAGAGAGGACTACAAACTTTAAGAATGTTTTAAATCAGCATCCTCCAAAGAGAGGGGTGGTCTGGTGGTGACTTCACACTTAATCCTAGCATTAGAATCATACAGTGGTAGCCCCCATGCTCGCAGGAGCCATCCCAGATCTGTGAGACAGGATCTATGTATAGGAATTCTAATCCAGCAACATGATGAGATTAAATTGATCTGGCAAGAGATGACATCCAACGACCTTCTAGGCAGATGAGATCCTGTTAAAATGCAGACATTTCTTGAATTACAGTATGATCTGGTTGGAATATAGATACCCCTCAGTACACATCTTTAATCTCAAACAATGTAGGCAAGGTTAGTCTGTAGAAGCAAGCAAAGATGTTTGGAAGGGAAATCTGACTGCAGGGCAGTTGAGTTCAGTCCAGTCGGTTGAGGCAGTTGAGTTCATTCATGAGTTCACACAGTTCAGTGCAGGTTAGCCGAGGTAGGTAAAGCCAGAAAATAAGAAGGAGTCAGAAGACTTGAACAAATTGCTGGAGTTAGTTTGAGGCCAAACAGAGCAATTTGGAAAGAAGCTAAGAGAAGCCAGATTGAATCAGTCAGCTAGGAGAGGAGTTTGAGCCAGAGCGATTGAGCTGAACAATCCAGTCAGAGTTCAGAAAGAACTAGAAAGGATGAGCTGATTAAGCAGTAAGCTTCTGAGACGACAATTATGTCAGGCAGATGAAAGTTACTTTTACAAATCCACTTCTAGGAGCAAGGTGTGAGGGTGGTGCTGACTCCCCATCATTTTCTGACCTCCCGGTCAGAGTCCTTGTCTTCTAATTTCATTAAATTGTGACCATGCATCCGGCTAACTAACCTTTGGAAACCACTCGAGAACAGAGCCTTAGGCAAGGGAATGTGTCTTTGAGGAGCAGCAACAAGGGCACCATGTATAGAAAAATTAAGACTAGGCCGAAGGCTCCTACTTAGGAAGAACAGCTGTAAGGAATGAGGGAAACAGAGCCTGTCACTGGTGACAGCCAGCCACTGAGGAGAGCTGTGGCCTCCATGACACATGAAAGAGTGAGTCTTGGAGAAATGGCGCCCTCACCACTCTGGCTGTGTAGCCTCAGAGTTCTGCTGAAGCTGAGCGTGTACCAATAATTGCCCCAGGTTGATTTGAGTAGATACAGAGGCTGGAACTAGGAGACGTTGTTCATGTCCCCTAACATGAAGCCCCTTATTGTCTGGAATGAGTTCACCTTCTGAGAACAGACATTATGCACAAGATTAAGATTTTATCTAGGCCTGAGAGATTAAATTATGAAGTAATGGAACAAATAATACCGAAGTGGTCGAAGTTATAAACCTGATTTTGAGTTAAATCATCTAAAACCTTTAACTCAGCCTATAACCCCAATCTAGAATCCTTTTTGAATAAACTATGATTTACGCACATTCCTACTCTTAAAGACCATTCTTTGTACAATGATACCAAATATTTCCACAGTTTTAAATATCACTTGACAAATTGATAGAAAATGAAAAGATTTAACAATAGAACCAAATTGCAACAATTCTTCCACAGGTCAGAAAGGAGTAGAGTTTGATTCAAGCCCAAGTCGTGAATATTGCACACATGAGCTTAATCCTTGCTTTATTCTATGCTCATTCTGAGTTTCCACATTAGAATTTCTTCCTTTAAAACTCATAAGGCCCCAGGGTATGCTCTTTTTTTATTATTGGTCCATGTTCTTTATCTCCTTTCTGCAGTGACAGCTCCATGGAGGAAGATACTCAAACATTACAAATCTCGTTCAGTAATGTGAAATAGATCCCAGGAGCAGCAGTCTGGCTGCTGACAAGCTGCACTGAGGTAAGCATTTAAATGCACACTGCTAACACCGCCAATGCACAGTCAAAAGGCTTTGTGATGAAGTCAAATGAAATTGTCTTAGAAGTATCAACTTTTTAAAAGAAACAGAGATATGCGCATCACGACAGGACAAAAAACAAATGGATGGGGGCAGACAGCAGGAAAAATTAATTGCGTTCATAAAACCTGGGTGAGTGGCCCGTTGATATGTTGCTGAAGTTTACAATGTAGAACCCAAATCATGAAGGTCAAAGTCTAGTTTCTCACGAGATTGTCGATCAGTAAGTTAGTTTGTTCATATTTGAGAAGAAAAATGAAAACACTTCTCATATGCTGCTGCCATGCAAATTGAGAGACCCTTTTTTATTTTTCAAATTTAATTTATCATTATTGTGGGTGGGGGGGGGACATTTGTGCCAAATCACATGTCAGTATGTCAGAGGACAACCATGTAGAATGAGTTCTCTCCTTTCTCTTTCACATGGGTTCCAGGGACTGACCGATCATCAGGCTGACATTGGGGGGGGGGGGCAAGTACTTGTCCCCTCTGAGCCATCTTGCTGGCCCACATGCAAACTTGTTGAGGGATACTGTGGAAGTCACTTTGAGAACATGAAGTTGACATACCTGTGGTTTCACCATTTCACTTCTAGCAAATTATCCAGAAGGTTTATATATGGTAGTGTTTACTTTAAACAAGCTAAGCATTTACTATTGGCCTGTGAGATGATGTTCTGTGATAGAAGAGAAACTACAGTGTAGCTATTCGCATGCATTCCTAGAGTGGAAACTTTCCTCTGAGGGTTACTGAAAGTGAAATGAGAAATTGTTTCTCATGTGCATGAGTATAAAGAGATGTCCAAGGGCAGGAGCGAAGGGTAGGCAGTTGGGAGCATGTGCTGCTCTTGTAGATGACCTGAGTTCTGTTCCTAGTGTACACATCAGGTAGCGTACGGCCTATCTCTAACACCAGCTGCAGGGACCCAAGGCCTTTCTACTGGCCTCTGAGGGTTTTGTGCCAGGGAAATGTTAGTGATCCCCCCAAAACTGACAGGAGCCAATCTGATGCCACTCACAGCAGGGTCTTTATTCTATTCGAGCTGGCTCAGGCCCCCTCAGTGCACCTCCGTCATGCAGGATGGTTTTGCGGGGGGTGGGGGGTGGGGATGTCTATCGAGGCAAGGCTTTATAGTAAGCAGCAAACAGGGAATACATGTCCAAGCATCTACGTTGGAAAGTTCCTATGGCCTGTAACCTAATTGGCTGGTGCTGAGAGTCAGATCATAAACTTAACTTCCGCTCCCCTCTGCGTTGGTGGTCCTTAGGTAGGGTTAGGGGGTGGGCTTGTAACTTGGGGGGTGCAGGTTTGTTGGGGGAATAACCTGGAGACACTGGTCTTGTTGAGGGTGTAACCTGGAAATGTTGGTCTCATTGGGGATTAACCTAGAAACTAGAGCTAGGCTCAGGTTTTGTTGGGTGGCAACTTGGAAGCTAATGCTAGGTACCAGCCTGTTAGTTTACCTGAGTTCAAACTTAGGTCAGGGCCTCTAAAATGGAGTCTGAACTTAAAAGATTTGGCATCTCACCAACACCTGGCCTCACATTCACAAATCCATACAGGGACATACACATAGTTAAAAAATAAAAAATAAAGAGGTATGTGTGAAACACAGAGGAAGCCCTTAAAGACCTCTATACCTGACTAGAGTACATCAAGACAGGCCACAGCCTGAGGACTTCCTTCATGGACAGGTCAAGTGGTAGAGATTTAAATCCAGCCATGGATTACTGGAGAAAGCAGGACTTGGCAGTAGAAGAAAGCTTTGACATATTAAACTATTTTATGTGAGTGTTTGTGTGTACATGTCTGTTCTTCCCTTTATTTCCTATCATCTCCAGATGTAAACAGATATTTGTCAATTATTCAACTAACTTACCTCAAGATATAACAGGGTGAACATACCAGGCTCTGGGCTTTTTAAGGCTATTTTGTTTTCTTCCTTATGTATGTGCATGAGTATGTCCAGATACTTGTGTGCATGTGTATACTTGTGGAAGTCAGAGGACAACCTCTGGTGTTATTCCCCAGGCGTGATCCACTATTGTGGTGGAAGGGGGCAGGTGCTCTCACTGACCTGGAGCTCTTCCAGTAAACTAATCTCATTGGCAGCAGGCTCCAGGGACCCCTGTAAGGTCATATCTCCGGCGGCATGTTAGAGATGCGACCATGCAAGTTAGTCGTAAGTCCACAGCCAAGAGGAACTTCAGGTTCAGATAGGAAGACTTCCTTGGGGCAGGCTCCGGATGGTGGAAAGGGGCTGAGAAAGAAGGAAAGCAAACCCAGTGTAGTTATGTCTCACAGCACCTGAGCCTTGCTCACCTGAATCGCAGGCCAAACCCCAGGGAAGGAAAATGCCTAGAGTGTCTGTCTCTATCATCTAAGACTCAAATAGCTCCCAGAGCTTCCATAGCCTAGCACTCATAACAGCCTAAAGAACCATTTAACCCAAAGGAGCTATCTAGGCAGTCCTGAGAGAAATGTCAACAGCTACTGGCGCGAGTCTTGTCCTGAACCTACGCTTGAACTCCTGTGCTTTGTAACAGCTGGAGCCACTGGAATATTCCAGTACAACTCATAGAAGACAATGAAACCTACTGAGGTTAATGGCCATACAGGAGCCACGATGCTCCCAGAGAGAGCCACACCTGTCACCTTCTGCAGCTCAAACAATTCCATCTGCTCACACTTCTCTTGCAAAACCCTGACCATGGCAGCCAGCTGAGCTCAAGCCCAGAGGCTCAGTTTGAAACCTTCCCCTAGAACTTAATGAAAGAGAGGCCTGAAAGAGCTTGACCATAAATAGCCTGCCTTTAGCTGTGCAAGCTCCTAGCCGGGGTGTATCATCGTTTGAAGGGAGCCTAGAAATACAGAAATAAACTTCAAAGTCCAAAGAGGAATCAAAGACGAGCCCATGGAATATTCTTCAAATGAAATTAACTGGCCGGCAAAGGCTGTCTGACTGACAAGTTCCAGAGCTGGATTGGGAGCGAGCGCATCACAGGGGCAGCAGACACGGGCTGGTTGCTGACTGTCATTTTTCCCTCCGTTCTCAAATAGGAATCCTTGAGATGCTGTGACTCATGCAGATCCAATTTCGTTCACTTGGTTTGCCTACCAAGTTTTCTTTTACAAAAGTGGAGGCGCCATCTTCTTTCATTTGAGACAGCCAAGGGAACTGAGGTCAGGTGGCCTTTACCTATCTTCACGGAAGTCCTCACGGGTGACAAGATTCTCCCCCCACTCCTTCCGAGTTACCTCATTAGGCAGGGCTTTAATTTGGAGCACAGGAATGGTGTGGTGAGATATGATTGGCCAAGGATTTAGAGACTTGGGATTGGCTCAAACACTTTATATAAGCTTTTGGGCTGGGCAATAAACTCAGATCTGCATCCTGATGCTGGTCTCCTGAGTCAGATTTCCCGGAATTTGTCATGTGACTTCATCGACTCTCCCCTCCCCTCTTCCCCATCCTCCATCCTGCTCTTACAACACAGTCTCTACTGCAAATGGTTGTATAAATAAGACCTGAACATTGGCAATGTCCATGAATATGCTAACATAGAGAGAGAAAATTTTCGTGGGGTCCCACACCCAGACAAAAAAACCTACAGACAACTAATGGCCGCTGGGAGATAGAGAATTAGCCTCTCCTGGGAATGAATCCCCCTTACTGGTTGTCCAGTGCAGACTGGTCAGCCCAGAAACAATATAAATAAAAACAGCAAAATAGACTCAGCAGGTTGTATTTATATAATTTTGCATACATACATTTACATATGTAATAATAATAATGGCATCACCTTGAGAGTGGGGAAGACATGGTGGATGGAGGGAGGATACTTGAGAGGGGCTGGAGGAAAAAAGGACATAGGAAAGGATATAATTCTATTTCCATTAAAATAAGTTTTAAAAAATACAGTGGGTTTTCATTTAGTCTTTTAGGTGCCTCGTTAAAAGAAAGCATCACCGACTTCTGCCACATTCTGACTGTGTTGTTGCTTTTCTTCTTTCTGAACCCCTTTGCGGCCTCCGTGGAAGCCCCTTACCATCCCTGTGCACCTCATCTGGTCGCCTCATCTAGGCACTCACTCACTAAAGGCTGACATGTTTAAACATTACACTGCACAAAGACGTCGCAGAGTGTCTGTTCCTCCATCTGCAGTCTGCTGGTTTATCGCTTTAGCTGGATGTCTCACAAACAGCCCACATTCAACAAGAATGTGACAACACAGACCGGAGCCATCTCTACCATTCGTAGTTTTACTTCATCCTGAATTAAAGCATTCAGTCTTTGAACCAGGAACCCTGCCTTTGTCTCCCTGAACACATGAGGAGAGCTCTCAGGCAGCAAGTTAAAGAATGATCAACTCCGTATGAGCTCATTCCTAAGATATTCACTGTTTGTGAAACAGGTTGTGGAATTGACCTCTGGCTCAGTGCCAGAGTCACCAGACACCCAGGCTCAGCAGGTGTGATGGGCAAAACCTCAGTATCACAAAATAGTTGCCAACGTCCTCATCGCCAAGGTCCCACAGTTATGTGATATGCAAAAGCTGGGAGATTCAGGAGATGCCAGAATTCCCGTACGTCCCTGTGACCCGCATGGCACTGGTAACCTGTCACGTGTCGTTCAAGCTCACTGAAAGCAGTCTCTGGGATTGGGTTATCCCTCCATTTCAGACATAAGAATGAATGTCTCACACTGTTCACAAAGAGCCCTCGTCTGGGTGTTTTCTCTCCCCCTCCTTTATTAACTCTGTGACAGGGAGGAGAATGTAGTGAACAGTCCCAGAACAGAAATGCCATGCTCTTGAGAAAAGCTATGAGGTAAGCCACATCCAACAGAGGCAACCATACTTCTGCCCATGATGGAAAACCACCTAGAGGGGGCTGGGAAGGTGACTCTGTGGTTATAGAATCTGAGGCTCAAATGGTGTTCCAGTCCCAGCAACCACTTCAGGCAGCTCACAACTGCCTGTGACTTCAGCTCCAAAGATTCCAGCACCCTCTTCTTGTCTGCATATGCATCTGCACACACACACACACACACACACACACACACACACAGAGAGAGAGAGAGAGAGAGAGAGAGAGAGAGAGAGAGAGAGAGAGAGAGAGAAGCAGAGACAGAGACAGAGACAATAGAAAGATAGATGATAGATGGATAGATAGATGATAGATAGATACATAGATAGATAGATAGATACATAGATAGATAGATAGATGATAGATAGATAGATAGATAGAAGATAGATAGATAGATCTTTAATAAAATCAAATGCTTATAGTGCAGAAGAGAAGCTAGAATTTTGGGAATGGGAAGCTGGGCCATGGAGAGAAACATGCCCCAATGTCCCCAGCTGCTTTCTGCTGGTGACTTGATGATCTTATTCCTCTCTACCTGTGGCTATTTGTTCTTTTATTTGTAAATGATCTTCATGGAGATCTACACACAGAGAGGGGGGAGGCTTAGGGGGAGGGGGAGGGAGAAGGGAGGGAGAGAGAGGGAG
>NC_034600.1:76310394-76320525 GCF_900095145.1 Mus pahari | reverse complement strand
ATCTGCTAGGGGTTTTAAGTGCCTGATTAGGGATTTCTTTCTCTTTCTCCCTCTCTCCCTTCCTCCCTCCTCCCCTCCCCTCCCCCATATCTCTCCCCTTTTCTCCATCTCATTGCTGATGAGTGCATTGATGCCCCCTACAACCCTGTGTACCTCAGGCTACCTGCCATCTCTGTCCTTGGTCCAGTCCTTGGCTCCTTCCTGCCCCTCCCCCCTTTCCACCCATCCTTCCTACAAATTCTAATTCTATATTTAAAAAGGTAGCCCAGTTTCAAGAGGAACCCCTTCTTTCTGATACTCACAGCCTTGGATCAATGACTAGCAGGCCAGGCCCTGGGATCTATCTCCAGTCCTGGTGATCTCTACTCAGGTCCCTCTCCATCCTATTAAGGAACATAACAACCCCTTTGAAGTGGCCCATAGATATGGAACTGCACTTTCTGTCTAATCAATGAATGTATGAGTCCTAGCATATCATTATGGAGGAGGACAAACAGAAAAATCTCCGGTGAAAGGAGTTTTATAGCATTATGCTGTGAATTGCCATAGATGAGAATAAATGCCTGCTAATTTAGGGAACACAGAAAGATTTTCTGGGCTCCTGGCTAAGTGTCCTTCCCAACCAGATCATTCCATGCCCAGATTTTGCAAACGCATCTTCTGACGGTCATAATTATGCCTCTCCCCCACCCCACTGCTTTGAATTACTTTGTGCTAACACCAAAATTGTTCCACAGAGAGTCAGATTTATTTGCCGGAATGTGACGAGGAGGGGGGGGATAAGAGACATACTTCACACGCGGCGCCCGTTGCTGGCACAGCTGTATTTCTGAGAAATATATTTCAGTCCTGTTGCTCCATTTCTTTTGTAATTTAATAACTAAAGTACAAAGCTCATGAAAGCCAGGAATGTGCTGGAAGGTCAGGGAGGAAAGTTGCATGGGGGCGGTTAAGAGTGATGGGGGAGTTAAAATAACAGGGAAACAGGCCATTAATGATCTGTCAGGCGAACAGTTCATGGCTAGAGACCAAGCGCTGGCTTATCCACACACACACACACACACACACACACACACAAAGGTGAAGCAATTAACAATCTCAATGAACAAAGTTTCCTGATGCTGCTATTGTAAATATAATCATTTGCTGAAAACTAGTTCATTTAAGGCCCATAGAGTAATATCTTTATCTCAACATATAAAAGCAACGGTGGCTTCCGCTGTTTCAAAAAGGAGCACACATGGAAGTGCTTTCCCCACCCAACACACAGCCTCCTCTGCAACACTCATACAATACCATGCCCACAATATCTTCCTCATGTGCATAAGCAGCTTCATGGCAAAATCAATATCCACAGAGACACTGGGAATTTGAACAGATCCCCACTGACAGATTGCCTGATTCGCCTCCCTGCGGCGCAGTGCTTTGCAGTCTTTTCTCTGCCTTGCGTCTGGTAACTGGGAGGAAGATAATATCTCCATGCTTGCCAGGGGATACAGTGTTACCCTCATCGGTGCACTTGAGAACAAACACAGAGTCCCAGCTGAACTTTTTAATCAGCTCTTCTGGGAGAGAGTGCAGTCTGTTTGCACTGAGCAGATGCCTCTGATGTGATCTGAGCATCCGAGGCTGTGATGGAGCCCAGAGCTCAGAGCTACATCAACATCCTGAACCAGCTAGCCTCACCAGCTTCGTGCCCCTATCAAGGTCTCCTTCCTTTTTAGCCCCTGATACTCTGTAAAGATAAGAAAAACATCATTGGAAAACCAACCTGGGGATTACTCATTGCTCAAACACTGATGCAAATGTGGTGACCACAAATGGTAAAACGTGCTTAGAACTGGATATGGTTGCTACCACTCCCCTTAGACTGAGGTTCTGCCTGAACCATCAGGATGAAAACGGAAGAAATGTCCCCAAGGCTCCAAAGCAAAGGGCTAACTGTTTTCTTTCTGACCTACTAAGGGCTGGTATACGAGTAAACAGAGTCTACGCCTATATGCAATACGTATGTAAATTGCATGTATAACTTTATTTCTATATCTAAATATGAACCCATAGATAGGATATCTATGCATGCATATCCACATTTGTGAACAAAGTTCATAAAAGAGGGCTGGAGAGATGGCTCAGCAGCTGTAAGCACTTGCTGCTCTTCCAGAGAACTAGAATTCAGTTCCCAGAACCCAAACTCCACCTCCAGGGGCTCTGACACCATCTTCTGGCCTCTTCATGCACTGTGCAGCCAGATTCATCAGTCGACCAAATGCTTACAGCGGACTCACCTTTCGAACTCCTTTTTCAGAACGCCCCTGTGGGTGCAGTTCTTAGCCACCTCCCTGCAGGTCTTTTCTATCACCTCCTTTACTATCATGTGGTAATATTCTGTTTTCCTCCCGCTTTGTATCCTGTGTAAGAACTTCTCCCAGGACTAAAAGCCCAAAGAAATACTGCTCCCTCTGACCCCGGTCATGTCTCTACTCTGCCGATCTGCTTCAGAGGCAAGTTTCCCACGTAGGAATTGAGAAGTCTTCAAGGTATTTGTGTGTGGTGGTATAGGAAGGCCCAGGAAGAGGCACCAGATAAAATTAGAATCCTTTTTAAAGAAAGATATTGGTACTTCCAATGCTCCAAACAAAAAGTGAGCAAGGAAGATGGCTCCCTGGCCATCAACAAGTCTGCCTCTCTTCTGGAAAATTATGATTTGTGAGACCTCATTTTCTCCTTTGCCTATGGAAATAGTTAATAATGTCTCCTTTTCCTAATGTAACTGTCCAGTGTTAAAGAGGATCTATACTGCAGTCTAAAGTGAGACATTTGCTGGGGCAGTACAGTATAAATTCTGGGGAGAGAGGACCTGTGATGGGGGCCAGGGAAAATGTACAGTGTGTGTAGAATGCCCCTCAGGGGCAGCTGACAACAGTGAGATGTCCTGGCAAGAGGCTTGTGAGAAGACACC
Organism: Mus pahari; assembly: GCF_900095145.1. NCBI lineage: Eukaryota > Metazoa > Chordata > Mammalia > Rodentia > Muridae > Mus > Mus pahari. The sequence continues at coordinate 76,317,566 of NC_034600.1, read as the reverse complement.
AAAAACATGAGCAGGAAGAAGACAGCAAATGACCCTCTACAGTGTCCTCAGATTTGCCGAGGCTTGTGGACAGCCTCAAAGATGCTGCCAGGTGAGTGCCAGCTCTGGGGACCAGCCACATGCAGAGGGAACCAGTGGGCACCAGGCATAGTGAGTTTTCTTTTCTCCACCAATGTCTGTTATCACCTCCTGATCTAGAGGATCTGGGGAAAGAAATGAGCTGTGAGGAAGTGGCTTTGAGATATGAGACTAAAGTGTTGGGTCTAGCTTGCCTTTCAGATATTGGCTTTGATGGTAGATCTCCTCTACCAAACTAAGCCAGCATCAGGAAGGCTTTCAGACCTGCCTGAAGTATGTTCAGGGAGCAAGAAAAACAATGTCTGCCTATGCCCTGGACTGCCCACTACGTGCCCTTGAGGGTTGGAGATGAGGTGATATGGGATTGACAGCACAGACTCCAGGGGTAGGTAAGAATAGTGCAGCAAGCTTGTATGAATGCTGCTGCAAACTCCTTTAATACCCTCCACCCATGCCCCATTGGTCCCAAGAAAGTGTCTCTTCTAAACAGCAGTTCCCGATTGGCTGGCATCGTCAGCATCAGCAATCCTTGGTCTCCCAAACAGTCTTCAATTAGGTCCTCCTGCAGCAATTGCCTTTGCATCTGCACACCTCCCCAGTGTTTATGCAGAGGCAGCAACCATTGTTCCTCCTACAAACAACAACAGAACCAGACTGAACATAGAAGTTGAAGAAGAGAAAACAGTAATTTCCGGTTCATGTACTGTGGTGGTCAGTGTTTATTTAAGTAATACAATCTAGGAGAGTCTGGGAGATGGGCCATCAGGCATGCATGTGTGTGATGGTTCTGCGTGTGTTAAATGAGGTGGGGAAACCCTCCCACAGTGGGCAGCACCATTCCCAGGATGAGATCCTGGACTGTGTGCATAGAAAGCTGAGAAGGTAGAATGTGTTCTTTGCTTCTTGTTTCCAATTGTGGATGCTAATTGACTTCCACCCCATGACAGAGTATATACACCTCTGTCTTAGGTAGGGTTTTACTGCTGTGAACAGACACCATGACCAAGGCAACTCTTATAAAGAATAACATTTCATTGGGGCTGGCTAGGAGGTTCAGAGGATAAGTTCATTATCATCAAGGCAGGAGCATGGCAACATCCAGGCAGACAGGGCTGGAGGAGCTGAGAGTTCCACCTCTTGTTCCAAAGGCAGCTAGAAGACTGGCTTTCAGGCAACTAGAATTCGGTCTTAAGTCCTTGCCCACAGTGACACACCTACTCCAACAAGGCCATACCTAGTAGTGCCCACTCCCAGGGCCAAGCATATACAAACCTTCATAACCCCTGAACTGTTAGCTAAAATGACCCATTTCCTTTTAAGTTGCTTTTAGTATTTTATCATAGCAACATAAAAAGTAACTAAGATTTATACTTTGAGTTCAATGACACAACAAACCAGCCATGGGCACACACTCTACTAACGTATTTATTTTACAAGTCAAGAATGTTTTTATCACTAATGACCAATGCATGGTGATCTCTCCAGAAACTCTCTATCCTCCGTGAATTGTTGTCTCACTCACCACAACACAAACTTACATAGGTGTCCCAATTCTTATATTAATAGGACAAGGCCCCTAGGAACACAATCAAATTAAATTCATTCCGATTTCCACCGGGTCCCTGCTTATGAGCATTGCCCAAGCTTCTTCAGGATGATTGGGATTCTTTTCTGGGGTGGTATAGGAATTCTCCATCAGCTGAAAGCATGGAATCCCTCTCTCTGACTGTGGTCTATAATCATGCAGGAGGTTTTCTCTGAAGGAGAAAACATGACAGTTTTCATTTGAAATACAGACCTAACTGTTGTTTCTTGAACATTTTTATTAATTTTTTTCCTACAGTATCTTTTGATCACATTCTTTTCTCTCCTTACTCCTTCCAGATTGGGGGACAATCCCAGTCAACCAGTTTTTCTTGAAAGTCAATCTTGTGAAAGTCTGGTCTTCTGTCTCCAGAATGTGATAAATGATATCTAGAGCTGGTTTTGAACTTTAGTCTTTCACCCTTCCGGAGGGGGGAAAAATCCACAAAGTCAGAAAGGAAGATGGTGATGGAGAAAGCTACACTGGACTCCTGCTTCAGTGGGAGCAAATGAATGAGAACACCATGACCTTCATGACTCTTAGAAGTAGAAAGAAAAACGCAACAATTCCAGCAGAGCGTGGGCTGCCCAGAACAGAGTATGAAAGCAGAAGACAGCCACAAAAAGGATCAGAAAGATCAGACCAGGCAGGAACAGATGCTCAGAATCACCTGGAGCAGAAGGAAATGACAGTACACAAGCCAGCAGCAGAGAGACAGCACCCTACTACGCAAAGACACCGGAAGATATTACAGTGTTATCTGTAGAGGAGTTCAGGTACTCCAGTCTGTGATTGCTCAAGTCTCTTACACAAAATAGGATGATACGTCATAGAAGCTATACACATCCTTGTGCATATCTTAAGCCATCTTCCCATTATTTACAATAGTTAATACAGTGTAAGTGTGGTATACATGTAGTACCTGTCACTCTTTAGTGATAAGAAAAGTCTTAATATGCTCAGATATGACAAGTGAACAGGTGTGTGTTATGACAAGTGAACAGGTGTGTGTGTGTGTGTGTGTGTGTGTGTGTGTGTGTGTGTGTGTGTGTGTGTGACTTCTTTCTGGATATCTTTGATCCAGAATGAATGCATGGACATAGATCTATAGATGCAGAGGCTGGTGACATAAACAGACGCGGTGCTCTATGAAGCTGTGCAGTGATACAACAGAAAACAAAGATGAGGATTGTGCAGAAACACAGAGACTGGAAGGAAGGTTGCTGTGCAAACCTTTAATCCCTGCACAGGAGGCAGGTCGACATGAGTTCAAGGCTAAACTGGTCTACATAGTCCCAGGCCAGCCAGGGAAACACAGTGAGACCTGAGATTGGAACCAGTGTTCTCGATTTGGATGTCTCCTGTCATTGAACTGTCAGTTCTTCCGAAGTTAGTATACAAGTGTTGACATAACCCCAGTTAAAAAGACCAGGAAGCTTTTGGATGAAGATAGACAAATTAGAAATCGTCATATAAAAATAGCTAGGAATACATTCATGAGAGCTGAGAGGACGTAGATTCTGGCTCACAAAACACTGAAACGTGACACTGATCCTGCACAAGTAGACCAGAGCTGTCCTGGCACACAAATGATGGAACATCAAAGGGATTGAAGGAAATGTCAAAGAAGAGGTGAAATGGAGGAAATTTCAGCCTGGCAAAACATAAAATGATGTAAAAGTCCATTCCTCGGCCATCTTCAAAGTAATCTCCAGATGGATCAGGGACGTAAGCTCAGAAGCAAACAACAGCAAAACCCAGAAACACAATAGAAAGGAATAGGATCATTTGTACAACAATCAAAGGAGGACTCTCTCTCCGACACACCACATCACACACTGAAATCAAAGGTGGACGTGTTTAAGACAAGGAGCTCGTTTTACTTTATTACCTATCGAAATTGGCAGGACCGATGAGCGTATTTGCAGTCTACATCGCAAATAAAAGTCTTCATCACTCGTGTGTAAGGAACTTTATCAAATGAAGGATCAATATATCAAAAGTCCTCCAGATAAACAGACAAAGGCATGGAAGGAGGACTCATGTAAAGAAGTATGTAAACATCCTGGGTGCATATGAAAGATGCTTGATTTCACACAGAGAGAAGTGTTATTATTAAATGTACCTGGATATATCATTTCTCTGCAGCAGGCTGTCAGGAATGCAGAGGCCAGGGTCAAGACTGAGGAGTGTGCCTCCCTCTATGCTCTAAGGGGTTGGCAAGGTGGCCCAAAGCCAAATGTAGCTTGTCAACCTCCCATAACTGTACACAGAGCCCAACAATCTGACTGATCCCATAGAAGAGGTAGAACAGGGACACTGTGAGCTGAGATATTTCACCAAACCCCAAACTAGCTGACCATGCTGGAGAAACATGAATAATTAAAAGAATGAAATAACTGAGTGTCTTAATGAATATTATCCCGCTAAAACCAGAGCACCATATAATCCATAAATGAGTGAATGGGGGAGGGAGAGGGGAAGAGGCATTCCTATTTGCTCTTATTGAGGGCTGACTAGCAAAAGAGTCAGTTGAGCAGCAGAATGATCATTTTGCAGCTATCAAGGCAGAGGTAGAATCAGGCAAAATCCACAGGATGATTGATCATCCCTGGGCCTGATTCTGTGTTGAATACTGATGAAGCATAGACTATCTGCGCAAGCTCCAGGCATCTCCCACAAATCCTCTACAGAGCAGTAGTGGGCAGACCACAGAGAACTGTGCAGCATTTGACCAAGTGATCAAAATAACCATCACTCGGGCCAAACCCCTTGGTGTGTGTGTTTTGAGAGTATGGGGTCTCCATGCTTCTTTGAACGGGAGACTCAGGGAGATTTCTACAGCCTTCATCTTGCTTGGATGGGTGGCATCACTTGGCTGTTTCAGTGCCTGGCTTTATATTTCTAGTCTGGCCTTATGGCTCAATGAGTAGAGGGACTTATAAGGACTTGATGACCTGAGTTTGATCCCCAGATCTCACCATGTGGCATAGAGAACTGACACACAGCCATTGTCCTTTGACCTCCACAGGAGTGTTGAGGTACATGCACAACCCCCTCAAACTGAACATTTTTTAAATTATTTCTATAGCTTCTGTAACTTCCCTCTCCATACCTTTGTAACTGCCCCTGCATTTCCCTTTCATCCCCTTATTCACTCATCCATAGAATATAAGTCCTTAGTTTCTATTTGGGTCTGTCATTACTCACTGTCTATTCCCAGCAACCACTCTCCCATTATTAGGGCTCCAAGTGCCAGAAAGTAGAAAGTTAGATCATCAAATATTTATTAGTGTGAATTTGGAATGTGCTCTTAATATTAGGGCATCTATGTGTATGCACAAGACCATGCAGTCAGTTCCCATAACCACAAAAAAAAGTAACAGATTTATATGAAATACCATCTTATCTCTTGCTGGGTAGAACAACAAGAACTAGGTCTGTTTTGCCTGCCCCAGCAGAATGTGACATCTCAGTGTCAAGCTCTGGTGGCTCAGCACTAAGCTAACAGGCCACCAACCAAATACTCTACCAATGGTAAAGAAGTCACCTATAAGGTCATTGGGGGGATTTTCTGTGGAAATATTTCTAACCCAAAGGTATTTATACTTTAGCACACATTTATTTATGTTTTAATGCTGGGGGCTGGGGACAGGTGTACTAAGAATGTGCCCTAAAGGTAGAAACAAAGCCAGATGTGGTGGCCTAAGTCCCTAAACCCAGGAGGGAGATGGAAGCAGGAGGATCACTGACCTTCCACAGAACAGTGGTCTAGTTGAGTGTGGTCCCGTGGTGATGTTCTAGGACACAGAGGAGCACAGTGCCTGTATACCTGTAAAGGCCTCTGCTAGGGCAGACTGGCTGCCCTTATGCCTCACATTCCTTTGTCCAAGTCAAACCATAGAGTCAATCTCACTGTCTAGGGACACGTCTTCTCTAGGCGCGAGGTCCTCAAAGTGTAGAAGAAAGGGTATGGCTGCAGGGTTCAAGTGTATGAATCCTCATGGCAGAAACTTACTCTGATAAATATCAGAGTTCAGTCATCCATGTTTGATAACGAGCGTCTTTGTAAGAGAGAAGGAAGCTAGAAAAGACACACACATAAAGGCGTCTGCACAGAGGCCCTCACTACTTTGGGACCACCCCTGAAAGAAGGTGGCCCCATCACCAGAGAGGCCCATGGACAGTGGGTTGCTGGAAGTGTGATTCAAAACACATTTCTCTTTGTAAAGTTCACCTGCTTTAGGAACTGCCTTATCCTGATGCAAAACAGACCACAACCATGAACTTCGGCATCAAAGGTTGGCAGAGCAGAGCTGTAAATCCCACGCTCTCCTCACTTGGCCTATGGTTCTGCCTTCCTCCTTCCCATCATCGGAACCACTTTCTGCTGCTCTCATCTTTGTGCAACCACCTCAGCCAACTACAAAGAAACACCGTGTGTATTTAAAATCTCCAAGCTCTTGACTGAGCTTAATCACAGCTCACATGGGTGCAGACACCAAGGCTGAATAATCGATGCTTGGAATATACCCATCATCATCATCCCAGATGAAACCCTAGCCAGGTGCCATCTCCCTCTCTGCCTGGACTTTGTTATAGAGATGGTCCTTCAGGCTGTGAAAATGTCAGACCCAGCAGCATGCCTGTGGGAAGTTCCTGATGCATGAAAACCCCCTACACCACCACACACAAAGACCTTGAGGACTTCCCAATTCCTAAGTGGGAAACTTGTCTCTGAAGCAGTTGGGCAGAGTAGGGACAAGATGGTGGGCAGAGGGAGTGCATCAGTATTTCTTTGGGCTCTCAGTCCTAGGAGAAGTGCTTACACCAGATACAAAGAGGGAGGAAAACGGTATCATCACATGACAGAATAGGAGGTGTATCTTAGCCTTTGACCTGTGGGGAGGGGGCTGAGAATTGCACCTACCCCTCTGCAGAGGGTTTCTGAGAAAGGAGTTAGGAAGAAACAGCTCCTGAAAACACACTCAGCCCACAGCCTATTAAAGTGAAACCCTGAGTAACTCACGCGCATCTTCCTGTCTATCTCCATCTGTATACATGTCACGTGGTGTGTCCTGTGGCCCTTTTCTGGCTCTGCCTTTATTTTAGCTGCCTCATTCTTACTTTGGCTTAAGCGTTTTATTATATTGGAATGGTATAACTTTTAAACATTTGCTGTTTTCTTCAGCAACGAGATAGAATACAAATTACTTAATATGCTGAAAGAAACCATCTCACCTGCTTCTTTTCCAACAGAGGGACGTCGGGGTGGGGTGGGGGTGGGAATCTGTTTTAAACTCTATTCCACAGTGGATGGGCTAGGAAGGTAGACTTTGTATTGTTCTTAAGCAAACTCATAAAGAAGAGAAAAGTGTTCTCCACCCAGAGAAAGACAAATTGTATCTTTGTACAGAGCACAGGTGATACCTAAGAGTCTCTGATGCATGGACATCAATTTCACACACACACACACACACACACACACACACACACACACACACACACA